>NC_092686.1:4982848-5314371 GCF_964275005.1 Diadema setosum
CCATTAATTACTCTATCTCTCACTCACGCTTTCTCTTTCTCTCGCTCTTTCTCCCTCTCTTTTACGCTCTGTCTCTCACGTCTCATTTTCATATGAAAACATTGGTATACAAAATATGCTATAAACTTTGTCAGCCACACACAGATATGTACACATGATGCACAGGGGGGCACTTGTGGGGGAAAAAAAAGGCGCACTCAAACACACACTCTCACAAGTTATATAATATACCTGTAGTAATTTATGACAGACATATAGCTTATATTCATTACAATGAGTAACACCAACATTGAGATAGTGATATATTTCAATTTCTTTGCACCTTTTATCTGCATAAGTTAAGAAAGCAAACCAACTGTGTGGTTCAACAAATACCAAACAATGACTATCTATAAACATGATTACAACATATGTGGTGATACCCGATCTACAAAATCATCAGGATTATGATATAAAACTCTAATAACTTTAGAAGGTGGATATTTTCATATGCATACATTATATTTTTCTATGTCTTTATACACCATGATCTCTTCATAAATATATTGACTTCTTATACATGACTCTCTTCAACTTTTTTTTCCCCTCATCAGTTGTATTACAAACAGGGCACAGAAAAAAAAGTATCAGTGGGACAAATTGATTCTGAATTACACAAAAGTTACTGCTTTTTTATGAAGTGCAAGTAGCTGCAAGTAGTAGAAAAAGTGCAATGTTACAAACGTTCAAACAACATGTACATTTGAAAGCTTAGTGTAATGGTAAGTGATATTGCATGATTGAAAAGTAACAGCATTTGGGGCGCAACATTGTTATCATCACTACACTGTACATACACCTCTCCACTATGATCTGAAATGATGTTTGAAAAGGAGGGAAAAAAACAAGTTCTACAAAACATAATAGCAGAGCAAAAGTTAGCACCATATTATTTCTCAGACATCTACAAAACAGCACAGTCCTGTGTACTTGGATCTAGTCATCCACCACAATTCAACTCTCGGACGATATGACTATGTACTAATCTACGACTTGACTACAAGGACTGCTGAATCCCTCTGTTATCTGAGTAACTATTGACATTAATTCATGACATTTACCCAGAAACATAACTAAACAGAAATGCCCATCTTATGGAAACAAACAAACATAAAGAAAAACAATAGTACACCTGTTATTGTTCTAGTTTATGCATAACAGTAGAGGTAATGTGTCACATACGTCACATACAACATGTACGTCTGATATGGAAAAAAGAATCACATGAAATTTCCTCAGTTTGGTTTCAAATATAATGCTGTTAGGACATTTTTCAGAGATGGGATTCTGGTCAATGACTGGGAGAAAATGTGAAGTCTACAATCAAGCAGCAAACTTGTATCTATCAACATTAGCCCTTGATTCCTCTAATAGGAAAATAAAAAATCACAACATTGTACATGAATCATGCCCAAAGTTTTCTTGTGTCAGGGGAAAAAAGTGTTGTTTGTGATATAAGCTTGGTGAACTTGACATCATCGCTTTGCATTAATCTTCATTTATTCACTTGGTAGGAGCATTGCATCGATCCTCATTCATTTGGTAGAAGAGTAGCATCAATCATGAACTCTACATAACAAATGGGAAGAAAATGGCAGCATCATAACTTCACAAGGAGATCTTCTACAAATTTCGTCAGCAGAGAATATTGGGCGGTGAATTGTGGCCACGCCCACAAGCATGATAGGCACACTGGGATTCTCACGTCGTACAGTTCGAGGCAGGACGTGTACGACAGGCAACATTCACGCGGCAAGGTCAACAGCAGAGGTATTCAAACGCAAAGGCGAGAGTTTCACACCGCCAGAGGTGGGCAGGACGAAGACCACACGGAGCGGCGGGGCAGGCACTGGAGGTGGGATTGGGGTGCTAGGGTGGACCCATGGAGGGCAAGGCAGGGGTGTTGAGGAGTCCTATCCGCTGTTTCTGCTTCCTCTGTTCTGTCATCTGGGATGGGAGAAGAGCAATTTGGGAGACCACTTGTAGATTTCAACTTACAAACTCTTAGATTGCATATTTCAAACAATAAAGAATAATTGCTGCAATCACCAAAACCTATACTGTGCTTTATTTGCCATTTTTCCACATCTGCCAAACTTTTCTTCGCTGATTGGCAACAAAGTATGGAAACTACTTGTTAGTAAATAGACACCCTCTCAATACCCTAACCCCCATTGTGTCATTAACATTTTCCTTTTGACTCAGGCATCATTTTCCTAGAGTGGAGCTGCCTAACTAGCAATAAGTAACTTAGGTTAAAGTTTGAGGGATTTACTGAATGCCGATGAAACTTTTTTTGGCAACTTTTAGCCGAGAGCCAAGACACAGAAAGGTTAATGCACTGTCATGATAACTTCATGTTTAGTAAAGTTTGAGACTGTTCTTTGCCTCACCTGGTCTTTGAGTTCAGCCAGCTGTGAGCTCAGTGTCTGCACTAGCTTGGTGGTGCTCTCCAACATGCCCTGTAGGTTCTTCAGCTCGTTCTGCTCACTCTCACCCTCGTCAGCTGCTAGCGACATGGCTCGCATCCTGGGGAACCAGTCCAGGTTCTTTTTCTGCCATGGACAAGACACGCATGCGGTTATAATTATTCAAACTTACAGTATATGCTTCACTGAGGATACTGGGCACAAAGCATAAATTTCAGTGATTTAAAAAAAAAAAACCATCTGATATTAACTCTTCAAGAATGCAGATTCTCTTTTATTTGAAAACAGGCTATTCATTGGTTCAGTTGTACTCTTCTGGTTGCTACTATTTGATGAGCAGTTTTCAGCAGCTTGTTTTTTGATTAAAGCTATTCAATCAGTCAGTTTATAACAGAGTGATGACTACTTATACACCAATGATGTGTACTTGGCTACACATACAAACTATACCTGTCCATCTTGTCTATATATATGCCTATGACATTTCATACAACAAACAAAACAAGGGTTTGAAATCGCTAGCCTTTCTCTTTAGAAAAAATAAAAATGTGTGGTCTCCATTCTGTTACTGGTTAGCCAACCGCTAATTCAGCCTTTTGCAAAACTGCCCTGCTTATACTGCTCTTAAAATTCACAGTACTGTTGTAAATCACAATTCTGTATACCATAAATTTCATGAGCCTAATTTCTTGCGCATAAGGTTTTCCAACAATTTCACGAGTGGTTAAATTTGCGATTGTGCAGTACAATAATGAATAGAGAAATGTGCTTGTGCACATCATATTCATGCTATTAAACAGAGTCAATACTTTTTTGAGATGTAATTCTATCATAGCGACCAAATCGCAAAATTTGCAAGAATAAAAACCTCACAAAGTATTAATATGGCACACACATTATATATTTTAGATATAATCTTTCTTTACTGCCTGATGAACCAGTGTTGGTTACCTTAATCATGGAGAAGACATAACTTTCAGGACCGGTGAACTCTGTTGGGTCCTTGACCTTGACCAGCACAATGAAGTACATGTAGTGCCACATGTTGTGCTCTTCCTTGATGTGTTCCTCAAACGACACGGCCTTGTTGTCAAATGAGGCCCGATTGAGGCCTGCAGAGTATAGGGTGGGAATGGGGGGAGGAATGAGGAGACCAGACATATAATAATGTCAGTCCATTTCCCACACATACATCAGACGGCACTACACAAGGTGGTTCTTGCACATATGCCAAGTTCTTTGTCTAAACCAACTTTATATGTGGTATTTATTTCAAAGGAGGATTACAATGGCCCGTTCACTGAAGAGATCCCCACTACATTGGCATATGTTCATGGTAGAAAAGTATCTGGCTGTAATTGTACACATTGAGCACCACCAGTATCAACTACGTTGTTATTCTGGTTATCAAACATATGAACATAATACTGAACACAATGCTTTTGGAAAGCATCAGATATCCATCAACAGGGCCTACTTTGTTGAATGCAGTGTACATGTATCTCCTCTTATTTTTGTCTGACCAGTACTCCACTGCTTTGCAATGGAACCCCATACTCATAAAAACACTTTTGGGTGAAACGTGATTTAAATTAATGTTTGAGCCACTTTCAATGCTGTTTTAGACCATTCATGAATAAGACGCAAGATGATATTGGCGAAAGTCATGAGGAAAACTATGAACACGCACCTGTACCGGCAGTAGGCTACATAACCAAAGTATGCCAAAGTCATTTATTGTGGCACAGTCATCAGAGAGTATCTGATAGCTTAGGCGTAACAGATTTAATATCACGAGCGTTCGCCCGCGTCCGGCATGCCTTCTTATCTGTTAAGTAGCCAGCTTGGCTCGAGCTTGGCATGCGCCCATGCCGTCCGCGTTCGGGAACGCCAGCTTAAAAGTCTTTTGTTTAGTGCCTTTGTTTCGAACACAATAGCGTCAACTTCACTGCACCCAATCGACCACGAAGCCATCGCTCCATGTAGCCAGCGTTCGGGAACGCCCGGATTAAGTCTTCCCTTTGTCTTGTGCTGAACACTTATACACAGTTGATTTCATGGAAGCTTAAAAAACGGACAAATTAGCAAACAAATGAAACCACCAAAGGCATCGCACTATTACGCGTTAGTAACGCTGTGATTACCTTAATTTGCGTCGACGAGAGGCGTAATCAAAAAGTATATCCGAAAGAGTATTTATTCCCCTTACATGAGCGTGAGACCACTCTTGTAAGCAGCTTCTCAGGTGAAGCAAAATGTGTGTAATGAAGTGACAAGTGTATTAAGAAAAACATTCACAATAGCTAGGTAGATTGACGGAAACTTGACACCCATGGCCGTGCCAGCCAGGCAACAGGCTGGTGGAAATTTCCAGGAACTTCAAAGCAGGTTTGCCGCCAGGCAAAACCGCAGGGTAAAGGAATTTGCGTACGCGCTGAATGGGTCGTAAACATCGTGTCAATTGCATGGGGCCTGGGAACAGGGGCTATGTATAGTAACCCTGTGCCGTATAATACGAGCATGCTGATGGAGACACGTGCTGGAGTTGGCGAGAGCTAGCTGATGAGAGCTGCCTGCCTGAAACCAGGGAGGTGCATACACATCTGGCTCTGCTGAAACTATGGAGCTATAGTACAGTAAAGTCGACACGATAAAAAAGTCCCGATTTTTGCCTTTGTTATTCCTTGAAAATTTCTTCGTCTTAGTCGACATTTAGAAGTCGACAACTCGCGTAAGTCGACCTGATTTTTTAGTGCCAACTGAGCTGAAATACGTGTTTATTCCCTCGTCTAAGTCGACATAATTTTTTTCGCTCAAAATCTTATCGCCATTCTCTGAGAAAGAATTGTTTTCCCGCGAGTCGGTAATTCGCTAGTGTACGGCGTGGTAGCGTTCGCGCCATGCGTCCATTGTCTTGTACGCCAGAAATGAAAGGGCATACATTCATTTACATTCTTTGGAGAATTACATGTAGTTGCCTACCCAAAGCAGATCACTTTCCCCCTTTTCTCCTGCTCGTTATTCTCAAAACGCACAAACTGTGTACACATAAAGGTCCTAGTCGAAAATCATTATCAGAACATGATACACGTGTAGGTGTTTCTGTTTAACCGAATATTCTAACGTTAATTATTCCGAAGCGTTAATAGAAACCTGGGCCCGTTTTTAGAAAAGTAATCAAATGCAACTACATTTAATTAAATGCAACTGAAAATTAAATGCAGGTGTATCAAATCACGAGCAACTTTGCACATAAACGCAAGTGCGTTGCTGAAAAGGCTTGCGTTTGATAATCATATGAAACTAGAAAATAGTTGTACAAACCTGAAACTCAATTGCGTTGAAACGCAACTCTTAAAGTCAAATGAAGTCCATCAAATCACGCGCAACGCTGTATTCAAACCCAAGAGCGTTGCAGGGAAGACTTGTGGTTTTCGTAAGAAACTAGAAACTGTGGTTAAAAGCATCTCTTAACATCTACGGAGGTGCGTTATTGTTGAAAAGTCTTGCATTATTTTGTTTGTTTTTTTCGTACGCAAAATTAAAAATTAAACGCAGCTCTGAAAATCAAATGCAATTGCAAGTCCTTTGTGAACACGCGGAACGCTGAATAGACTTGCGTTTGATAAGCGTTCGAAACTTGAAAATTGTAGGGAACTTCTTTAAAACTCAGTTGCGTTTCAACGCGATTCTATAAATCAAATGCAAGTCCATCAAATCACACGCGACGCTGTATTTAAACGCAAGAGCATTGCCGAGAAGACATGCAGTTTTTGTACGAAATTATAAGAAACTGCGTTTAAACGCATCTCTAAACATCCACGGAAGTGAGTTATTGTTGAAAAGACCTGTATTATTTTTTTACTTCGTACGCAAAATTAAAAATTAAACGCAACCCCAAAAATCAAATGCAAGTCCATCAAATCACACGGAACGCTGAAAAGACTTGCGTTTGATAATCATCCGACACTAGAAAATTGTAAGAAACTTAAACTCAATTGCGTTTAAAACGCAATTCTAAAAGTCAAATGCAAGTCCATCAAATCACAAGCAACGCTGTATTTAAAACGCAAGAGCGTTGCAGATAAGACTTGCGGTTTCTGTACGAAACTAGAAACTGCGTTTAAATGCATAAAAATCTATACCGAAGCGTGCTATTGTTGAAAAGACTTTAAGAATCATATTTTTTTATTTCGTAACGGAACTTTCGCCGTGACCGAACTTAGTCTGCACTAGCAGGGGAAAGACATCGCAACATTTACACGTTTCAAACTACCGAAACGCATCGTGCTTCACGAAATGTCAGTGAAAAAATAGTAGCAAATTATTGTTACTGCAGTTCGCTATTCCGAAGGTTTAAATCTCAGTCCAAAGTTAAATAAGTCCGACGATGGAAAGATATTCATCTTTACGAAGGTTAGTAATCCGAAAGATGTCGTTTCCGGATTAACAAATTTTTCTTCTTCCTTTTATTTCAGACTGGCCCGCGCCGTACAGAGCGGTAATGTTGCGAATCGGAGCGCGAGAACAATTCATTTTCAGAGTATGGCAATAGAAATTTAAACAAAACAAAATCACATGGCGACTTAGGGAAGGAAAATCACACATCCTATTTCAACTCAGTCGGCACTGAAAAATTATCTCGACAGAATCATACGAAATCACACGCATATCTTCACAGCAACGCACTTGCATTTAAATCGCAAAGTTGCATGCACTTTGGGGAATATGCGTTTGTTTTTTCCAAATCAAATTTAAAACGTACAGTGTCTAGAAACGGGTCCAGGTTTCGGATCCCGCTCTTTCAAAATCTCTCAAGAGATTTGGGTTTTGTGCAATGCCGTTACTAATCCGCGTGTGCTTGTTTCGCAATAAAACTCGAATGAAGATGTACACAGCGATAGAGGCTCAGCTCAGTAGATACCTGCCTCCAGTGACAATATTCATGTATACAACAAAAGAGTTTGTGAGCCCATTAGCGCAATGTCTATTCATGACTCTGTGTAGCTGGTGCCCGATCGATACTTTCATTGTTTGATGGCACATGACTAGTTGACCATGGAAAGGGGATACATGTATAGGCCTACAGCTTGACTGCTTCCGCACAGGAGGAATACCAACCTGTCCATTCTCAAGTCGACCTGCAAAGAGAATCTCGCTTTTGAGCATTTCAGGCTCTTGGAGATGTGGAATTGGGTGGTGTAAAGCTAAAAGCCTCGTTCACACCATGTTCCCGGCAACCACGGCAGTCACATTTCAGGCCATCAAGGACAAAACGGGACGGACGTGAAACAACGCTGTGAGACGAGATAGGCAAATGTGACAGGCCGTGATTGCCGTGATTGATATTCGTTGATGTGACAAATAAATACGATTCATTAATCCGAAACCGCACGAATTTTGTGATTCTAAAGGTGCATTTATCGGGATATGAAATTAATTACGTTACTCTGAAAACGAATAACACAACTTGTTCCTTTTAATTTCTGGGATTAACAAAACATCAGAAAGCAAAGCTTATTTAATTTTCGGATTTTTAGTCTGACATTGGGGGTTAGTAGTTCGGAAAATAAGTATTGAAAATCTTTGAGGCAAGAAAATACGTTGAATTCTTATTATGGCATCGTTATTTCCTTTGCCTTATGTTCATTATTCCGAAAGAAGAATAAGGTTCGTAAATCCGATGGTTCTTTTTGCAGAACCCGCAAAACACGCAAATTTGATATGCCTTAACTAATAAATTTGTTAATCCAAAATTGTATTAGGGCTCGTTAATACTATTTGTGGCATTATTCCGAAGGTTCGTAAATGTGAGAATAAATTACGTGCATGGTACGAAACTTATATCATTTTTGGCTAAAAGAAAATTAAAAACGCCGAATCTTTTCCTGTGACGGGAATATGGGTTTATTTCTGAACGTGACATCGTTTACTTCTTTGCACGATATTCATCATTCCGGAAAAAAAAAAAAATATTCAGATGGTTCATTCATCCGAAAATGGAAAAAAGGTGGGTCGTTTATCTGTAAAGGAATTATCATATTCGTGGTAAGAAACTTCGTTTTCGAATCAGCTATAGGACTATAACGTCCGAAATTTCGAAACTTATAAGAAAAGCGAACCTTCAGCATATCAAAATAGCGACTCGTAACAGTTTTTTTTTGGTTTGTTTTTTTTTAATCGAGCAGTGTGGAATAACAGATATCCGACATTTATTTTAGCATGGTATGGAGCAGAATGTTACTGCTATTCACTTCCAAAAGTAAAAGCAATCATCTGACATTTATTCTGGCATCTTCTGAATGTTATTGCTATTTACTTTCGAAAGTGAAGCAAATATCCGACATTTATTTAATCACCGTATGGAACTGAATATTACTCTGATTCATTTCCGAACGTCAGAGGAAACATTCGACATTTATTTTAGCATCTTCCGGAGCTGAATGTTATTGCTATTTATTTTCGAACATAAAAGCAAACATCAGACATTTATTTTATCATCATACGGAGTTGAATATTATTATTATTCATTTCCGAACGTCAAAGCAAACATTCGACATTCATTTCAGCATCTTCCGGAGCCGAATGTTATCCTTATTCATTTCCGAATGCAAAATCAGTATTATCTGACATTAATCTAAGCACCGTACGGAGCTGACTCTTACCGTTATTCATTTCCAAAAGTATAAGCAAACATCCGACATTTATTTTAGTATCATACGGAGTCGAATATTACCGTTATTCATTTCCAAAATTAAGAGCAAACATATGACATTTATTTTAGCATCTTACGGAGCCGATTGTTACCGCTGTTCATTTTCGAAAGTAAAGGCAAACATCCGACTTTTTTAGTGGCCCGATCGGGCCACCAAAATCTTCATTTCTGAAATTTTGGTGGCCCGACGTGCGTTTTTGGTGGCCCCGAGCCACCGTAAGTGTCGAGCCTTGACTAATGTCATCGAAAAGTAAACCAGAATGCAACTTCTCGCTTGTGAATTATTGCTTGTGAATAATCGCAAAACTCTGGCAAAACTTTTGGAATACCAGCCCTGTTCATGACGCTTGGAAACTGCGAGTCGAGAGAATTTCGCGAACTGGTGCAATGTTACTCCGTAGCGTAGGCGACTGTACTTGACGATTAAAAATGCATGTGGAGTCGCAATCGTTTGTAAACTGTCTGAAGTGCGCGATTTCTCTCACCCTGTTTTTTGCCACGCGATTTATTTTTAACTGGCAAGAACGATGTGGAATTCTGGCGTCCACCGTAAATTGTGCACTTGCCGGCGCAAATTGTTCTTTTCATAGGTGAAGCCGTGCGCGGAAGGCACGTGGTTGGGATAATCCTTGCGTTCCTAAAGCGGAAAGGAACGCCATGAATGCGACTTGTGAGCAAGTCCGTTCTGTTGCGTCCAAGGAACGCCCTCATTAGGCTGATGAATAGAGGGATTAAGCCCCCCATTCTGCACGCAGGAGGAATAGGGGCGTCCCCTAACAAAAGGAGGAACGCGAGCGTTCCCCATGCGGCCGAACGCTCGTGAAATTAAATCTGTCACGCCTTATTGTCAATGACTCAAATTACTACTAACGATCAATCATCCACTGGCGGATCCAGGGGGGAGGGCACCGGCACATGCCCCCCGCCCCTATTTTTTTTTTAAACAAAGAAAATAAGGACAAAATGGGGGAGGGGTGCGTGTGCCCCCTCCCCCTTTCATTTTGTAAAGGCACCCCCTCTTTATAAAATTCCTGGATGCACGCCTGATTATCTGTACAAATTTTCCAAATTCTTCAATACATCTGTAAGATTAATCCTGTTTGCTTTGTATGGGTCTTCTTGGAATAACTATCAACCCTTCCCAAGTGTTCCACTCACCACATATGAAGCACGTGTTCCTGAGAATCTCGTCCTTCTGCTGCTTCTCGCTCCTCAGGTCGGCAAACGTGTCGATGATGACACCAAAGATGAGGTTGAGGACGATGATGATGACCACGAAGAAGAAGGCGAGGTCGTAGAATACCCTGCCAAGGAACCACGCTTCCTATTGCAGCGAAGCCCAAAAAAAGTGCAAAATTATGATTACTATAATCAGGCTTCACATGTATTCGTAACTCAGTGTGGTACAAATTTGCACCAGTCAAAACAATGAGCCACACAATGCTAACCTATTGTGTGCAATTTTCAAACACTGAATGTCCACTCTGGCTTATCAACCATTTCTATCATTCTATTTACCAAAAATAATCAAGCTCTTTTGTATGATGCATGTTTTTCAAAGACCATAAAATTCATTAAGTTCACTGAAAGTGCCAATCCTGGTGTTATGAAGTTTCTTATGTATAGCGTTGCAGATGACAGGTACAGTAGATTGCATGTACACATGTCTATTAATATCAATATTCAGTAAAATCTTATGCACATCGTTTGTTTTTATCTTGGTTTTTCCTCTGAACTGTAGGGCTTACATGTACATAGAATATCAACCCAATGTAGAACTTAAGGATTTTCTTTATGACACAGGAAGGATAACGATAGTAGATCTGATTTGCAAAATAATGCAAAATTTTCAGAAATAACAGCAAAGAGGCTGAATTCAGCTGACACTGATGTTTTATCTGCCATAAACATAACTATACTTAGATTATTGTCTCCATGCAATATCAACCTACCAGAGAACACCTTACATTCTTATAACTGGAAGGTCACTCCAAAGAAATCATGTGACACCTTTCTTTCTTCCTACTGCAAGGAGATGGAGTTTGATGCGAGATTTCATAATGGCAACCTTGATTCAAACTGTAATCCTGCTTGCAGGCAGTTATTTTTTGTTTTAACATATATCTGGGTTTTTTTTCTCATATTTCATGGCAGTTAGTTTCCACTCGTTGCAATGATATCTCTTTTTATCTGCGACAATGGGGCACAGAACAATAAATCATTCTCCCACTACTTACATCACTGGATGGGCTCCTGAGTACGTCCCCGATTCCTCCTCCGCTCCGCACACCGTGGTTGAGTGTGGTGACGATGCACATGATCAACGTGTCGCAGAACCTCTCCTCCTCCCCTTCCTCCTCATCACCAACGGCAACGGATGTTTCTAGGGAAGAGTTGCAATATCACCGGGCAGGTTAAAACACTGTCAGCAGCTGCCTCGACCATACAAATAACTGGACTTTAATAACTTGGGCTTTGACATGCCATGTGAGCTGACGATTGACCATTGAATGTTGAATGAAAATATGATTACATGGTACACAATCATTATGACACCTGTTAGATATCGCTGCATCATCCACTGTTGTGGAAAGAAAACGGGAATTCAAAGTTTTGTCACTAATTGTAATAAATGTGGAGCATGCTAGCACATGTCATCTGGTTCCACCTTTAGGGGTTAGAGTGCACATTAAGTTGAACTCCAAATTATATTTGTCAAAGATATAATATTGCGCTAGCAGGCCTTGCAAATGTTCTATTCATACAGACTTCCTCAGGCTCTCAAAGGTACACAGATTCTTTATGGCCAAATATTTAGGAAAAATGCATTAACGAATGAAATATCACAAACATTTTCCATCTAAAAGAAAAATCACAATTCCTTACTTTTAATAAAAAAAGAAAACCATCTTTAACATGGTAAAACATAGCATGTGTAGTTGGACCCCTGCTACCATGGGTAGGGCATGTACTAGGTACCATCACTCTTCACTTCAATTTTTGTCCAAAACCTCAAGCATAATCAACTAATCTCACCTTCTGTTGTTGGGGTGTATGGGTTGTGGGCAGGACCACTGGGGTCACTACAGTTCCCTCCTGCTGGACATGTGGGTGGCGGTCCCTCAGGGACAGGTTGTGTGGTCCCACTTGCCCCAACTGCTGCTGCAAGCAATCAACCAAGCAATAAATCAATAGATTAATTAATTTAATCTATTAATTCTCTATTCATGAGAAGGATTGCCCTTTCAGTCATATTTTAGTCTGATTTTAAAAGGGGTTATTGCTGTACATTTAAAAGAACCTTCAACATTGTGTCACAAGACAATCAAAATAGATTATGGTACATATGATAACAATGTAACACACAAAAATACAATAGTGCAAAAATTAATCAACATCAAAATTAAAATAAAACCTTTATCATTATGGAAGTACACGTATTACCATACAAACAAATCTGAATTCTTAACTTAACAAACAAAACCAAAACAAAAGAGAAAGGGCAACAAAAGAAACAGGCAAAAAGCTAAAAGGATCAAATTGTTGGCTTTAATATGCTGGCAGAGAGAAACAGCATGATTTATTTACCAACAACATTGCATGACGTTATCTGCAGTAATGCAGTGTAACATATGACCATTTCTGCATGTCCTAAAAGTCAGCATCAATGATTTGATTCAAAGTCTATTCAGTGACTAAACATAACTCATTTTCCTCTTTTTCATTTTACTAGTTTCAAGACTTGCCACTCTTTTTATTATTTGTTTTTTCTTGTTTCAGTTGATCTTAACTTGTGTTTCTCATTTTTGGAGTATTTGTTTTCAAGCAATCAGCTAGGAATAAGACTGCATGTTGTGTGTCTGATCACTGTAGAAGCTTTTAACCCTTTCCCTACAAGATCTGAAATCCCTATCTGCTATGGACAATCAAAGGTCCTTCCAGAAAGTAATGGGTTAGATAAATTACCAGCTCTGGAATCAACAGAGATGACAAAGTCGTCCCTGAAGGTGAGGTACCCAATGATGGAGAAGAGATAGACCAGAATGAGAGCCAGCACCGTTGTCAGGGCGATGGACCGGAAGTTGCGCGTCACTGACCGTATCACATTGAGCAGTGTCTCCTCCTGGTACACGACATCCAACATCTGTTGCCATGGAGACAAAGAAGGAAAATGCGTAAGAGAACACATTCCCAGTTTATGTAACTTTACTACTTTCAGGAGCTCTCCTCCTTTGAGGTCATTTTGCAAACTTCCTCACTTTCCTCCTTTAATTCGAATTTCTCCTGCTCTGTGTGTTTCCCCACTAATGATGCATTGTCTTTAAATTAGACTTAAACAAAATTGACACAAAATGGAAATATTCGTGATTGATATCATTGGATTATACCTCATTTAGTTGTGACATACTGTATATATTCAAACATAAGGCTAAGACAGCACTAGAGAGTATCTATGACCCTAGCCATAAGGGACGTAACCACGCTTCGCATGCATGACGCGTGATATGCTCACATACATTGTAATATTGAGCGCATTTTCATGTGATCACAGTCTCCACTTCATTGAGAATTCACAATTTATGAGATGCTTGGGGTGTAGAGTCTTACAGTTTGTACATTTTATGTGCCATTGGCAACATACATTTGTAGGTACCTGCCTAATAGACCACAGAACACACACATTGGCAAATGATCCATTACAACCAGCTTGAAATTCAGACTCACCAGGACACTGTAGAAGAGAGGGTCAACCGCCGTACCCAGGGCACACATGGTGAGATACCAGAGGTGGTATAGTACCTCTGGGTTGGTGACGATGTAACTGAAGCGTTTGTTCATCAGACCACCATTGCCAAAGAAGCTGAGGATGTAGACTACCTTTGTGGTGAGCTGGGGATGATAGGAGAGAGAGAGGGGGTGTCAAGAGAAGAAAAATAACTGAAAGTTCATGCAGAAGTTTTACATTTACATGTTTTATAAAGGCGAGGGAGTATAGTGCAATCTTGATTTATTTCGTTTTGTTTGTCTTCAGCACTGATACATGCAATGCGTTTGAATAAACCTGTACACCTTGTGTAAGAGCCATTAATTTCATGTTGGCATGCTGGTTTGAAAAAACAACAACAACAACATCACACAAACACAAAACAAGCACAATAATATACATGTAACTTAAAATGGCAGCTAGTTTGGTTGCAGTCTTGAATTTGGCATTGATCTTAACAGATTTCTAGGGGGTCCTCCACTGAAACACTGTTTCTCATGATACAACCAAACATAAAAATGAGATGGGCTTCATTGGAGAATGTGTAACAACAAATTTCAAAACTGAACTTGGATTTAACCTATCACTTACCAATTGGTGCAAGGACTCAAACTCATGCAGAGCTTACTCTGGGGAAAAAAAAAATCCTAAGCTGTTACAAGAAATGAAGCACACAAAGGGTTAAAAAATAAATAAGAGTGAAGCACCAACTCACATTGATGAACCCTAAGAAGTTCAGGGTAGGGATGACCCCTATCGTCAGGATCATCTGGAGCACCGAGGCGATGATGAACGTCCTTACCCCGGAGGGCTTGGGGAGGGCTAGGATGGTCGCCAGGGAGAAGAACATGACGGTCCAGACTAGCCGGGAGAGGCGGGGGTCCAGGTCTGAGAGGAGTGGACCACAGGGAGTGAGAACAGTACTCATTAAATCACTCACAATCAACTCAAAATGAAAAACTTGAAGAAATGAATGTAGAATACAGTGATGATACACCAAACACCTGCAAAAAAAAAGTATGCAGACAATGATAGCCTGTAAGAGTTTGGACCCAGCAAAATATATCAAATAAATGCAGCGAACAAAGAGTAATGTGTCAGTGAACCAAAAAATAGACAAATAGATATATTCCTGACAAATGTATACACTATAATTTGTTTGCATTTTGATTCATGATCAAGGGTGGCCGGTACGCCATTTGAATTTTCTTTTTTTCAATGAATCACTACTCTCATGGGTAAATCAGGGAGAGCTTTCACTGCTAATGTCTGGTGGCTTTACTACTAGAGCAAGGAGGAAGCTTGTGCAATAAAATCCTTAATACTACGCTAAAATGAGCTGAACCAAATGAGTCCTTTTGGGTGTCACGTGTAAAACCGTTACATGGGTTGCACAGAGAGCTCCAATATTGGGAGACACATTGGCCCTTGTTGAAGCACATACAAGCAAGAGAGTGACCTCCAGAGAAATACCCAGCAATACATTGTATTTACAGCAGCAGGTCAAAGTTCATGGTCAACCTGGAATAGCAAACTGTTTTTCTTCTTGTTTTTATTCATCTGTGAGTTTGAGAGCAGGAGGGGGGGGGGTGGAAATAGGGGTGTGGTCTGGCATCTCCTCTGTCTTACCGTGGGGTCCATCTCTGAAGGGGTAGAATAAGGCTACAATGATGTTGATGAGGATGAGGAGGTTGAAACAGATGTAGCTCCAGTTGGACATGTTACTGCTGGCTAGGAACAGGAATTGCTTTGCTGCAAAAACAAAGAATGAAATCGAAATGTGTTGTTGCCTGCATTGCTCTTCATTGCTGAACAGAAAATTTGAGTTTCTATGAATATTAGAAACAATGAGTACGATAACAAGTTTAGTTGTCAGACTCTACAATCGCATCCCACTTACAACCAAAAGATGCAATTTTTGGTGTTGCATAAAATACCACAAAAGCTAATGCATGTTAATAATTCAATAATGATCTCAGTACTCCAGACAAGCTGTACATCTGTACCTCAATTTCTACTACCTGATAAACTGTATTTCAGTATAACATTGTCTACAAATGCATGACTACACTTGAATTACATTTGTAGTCATCAGCCAAATTTTGTAATACAGTTACAAGCACAGTTGTCAGTTGCTGAGCTTCACATGACAGTGCCAACAGCTATACAGTTCACCATATTATGTATATACTAAACTCGTCTTCAGACTTGATTTTGCTATACATAATGTTTTCTGCACGTTTTCAGGGATGCTAAGTACGGCGTTGTAAAGCAAGTCGCTAGACCTGATCTGGCACTGAATTTCGAACCTTTCTCGAAGGTCTGCGTGGGATGTCAAAGAAATCATTTTGAGCATAAAAACTGATCGAAATCACATGAGTTATGCATTAAATGAGTAACTGCTCCAACTATATACTGTATCATCATGTGACATGGTGTGATGAACGTGGATAAATGAAAGTGTTATCTGCGTCCTCATGCTCACCTCTTAGCTTCTTCTGCCACTGCATCTCCATGAACATGTCTTCCGTCCGGTCAAAGAAGTCTGCAACCTTGCTGCCCTGCTCGTCCCGCTCCGCCGTGACAAAGACTTTCGTCTTGGTCTCCGTCGTCAGGTACTCGCACACCTGGGGGACGGGGAACACAATGCGCTCCAGATTGCGATCCTGCCGAACAATCTACGGTTTAACAAAGACATACAAAACGAATGTCAAGATTACAAGGAAAGGACAGGAATTTGTTTAGGAGCTGTAAAAAAATCTGAGCAAAATATTGTTGTGTGAGTAATACCAGTTACAAATAAGCATGTGACGATTGATTATCAATGGCACTGGCAGACAAAGAAACATGTATCTAAAGTGGATGAAAATGCTGTTCATAAAATATCACAGTGCCTTTATTTTTATGAATTTTGCGGGTTAACTAATGGTCAAGATATTAACGACCTGCCAAATATCCTTGCCCCATAACAGAATGCAATGTACACTGTCTTCAACATGGAAAATTGTCAACTTTGCTTCTTGAAATCTGATAAAACCTATTTTCCATTCCCTCAGCATGGTTCTTGATGGCAGAGTAAACAACTACAAAAAATCACAAAATTGTAGATGTCCTGATTCCCAAAATATTACGCTCACAAAATATGTCAGTTGTATGTCATTTAATATTTGTGATGTGAACAAATTCTGCATAAGGAAAAAAAAAAACTACTAGCACTGTTCTCATCTTTCCTCACAAGCTAGAATCTTCACAACTTAGTTATGTCATCATCCTTTTACAATTCAAATGTGAGAAACATAGAAAGAGATAGTTGTGCTCACTTCGATCTGGGCCGTGTGGCTTGCATAGTACTCCAGAGCTTTGTCTCCAAAGTCTGACGGGCTGGCCGGCTTCAGCATCGACTGCAGCTCTTTGTTGTGCTGCGACAGCTGGAATTTTGGGTGGAAATCATTCAAAAATAGCAGAGGAATGGTTCCACTCAGACTGAGACTTAGAGATTCAGGGTCTTTAATGGTCCCATATATGGATATTTAGTTTCCTGCTCAATTCTTAATCCTGAATATATCTAGTAGTGTCTATGAATTACACAACTGTGATCGACACAACTGTACTGTGCTGCAGAGTTTACCAAAGACAAATGATGATTTTGCTCATAGGATAAATAAAACAGGAAACTTGCCTCTGATTTTCTCTAATTTGCCTACTAATTCATCCTCTTTTTTCATGTATTTTGCACTAATCTCTAAATTTGTCTTCTATATGGCTTTCACTGTTTGTGGTGCTGGTGGTGGTGGTGGTGGGGGGGGGGGGGGAGATTATACAAAATACAGTGAGCCTGTCCTGTTCACAAAGATTACAGTGTTATAAATCTGCATCCCCTGATACTAAAGCATTTCTTCCCTGCCTTCTTACTAAACATATTATTTTTTAATATGGGTGTTAAGCTTCAAAGAAATAGCCAATGCGGTCATGATATTGACATTTTGCCAGTTCTGCTCATAGGAACAAGATCTGAATACAATTTAAGAAAGTCTAGCTGTCTCCTTCAATTTTCAGGCCTTTTCATTTTTCTTCTATAAATGTCTATGCTGCGCATTTTATTCTGCCGGGTGATACATCGCAAAACAGATGATTAAGACAGTCACCTCAAAGCCATTTCACACCCAACTCAAGACCATAACTCTATCTTCGCAAAAATTTCATATGAATTTTTACGAACTGATTGCTGTATAACCAGAAACATTTGTGACATGAACTGGAGCTGACAGCCCTTTTCGCGGCATGAAACATTTGCGAATCGCCACTGGCATTCAATGCATTGTGTAGACAAACACTTTTGCATGCATTTTACTTTTGCGAATCTTGGCTCATCGTGAAAGTTTCATGCACGCCAACATTTCTGGTTTTACAGTACGTATCGTAAAACTCCCTTGATGCAAGAACATCCATCACTGATTACCTGGTGAGCTAAGATGTAGATGTTGTGGCCGACCTCCCTCGGCGAGGTCGTATCCTCATCGTCATCCTCGCCGATGTCCTCTTCCTCTTCCCTCTCCACCTCTTCCTGCTGATACGCCTGCTTCATCACTTCCACCTTTGAGAGGCAAGGGTCAGAAGAAGCAAAAAGTCAATAGTATCCTATCCACACATAGAGGCAGGATTTCAGCAATGAGGTCATATACTCACTAGCTTTTAAAAGATGAAGAATTGAGGGGAGATAAAATGTAAGCAATTGACAAAATATGACACTGTTTGATAAGATATCTCAAATAGTGATTGACTATATCGTACATATGTAAATGCACACACCAATCATGGGACTCTTTCTTTCAAAACAAAAACCTTTCAGTGGATGAGACAGACACATCAAGGGGGCATTTCATGAAGTGTTTTGACCAACAAACAAATTGTAGGAAAAATTTGCTCTCAGCCAATCAGATGCAAGGATTTCTGTAACTAATAACAGCTTGTCAGAAAAAAAAAGAATATCTGACAAAACATTTCATAACATGACCCCCAGTCCAATAAAACTATCATCAATATAGTATCATCAATTTCTTTTGGAAACTGGTGTTCAGTAAGTACATGCACAGTGTACATGATATAGTTTGAGTAGAGTTCAAGTGGTACGAAAAATTGGTTGGTTTTTAGTGTTATTGTCACTCAAGGTATCGTTGTCGCTGTTGTTGAGACAACTGCTGTTTTTTTTTGTTTTTTTTTTCTGCTGATATTGTTGTTGCTGCTGTTGTAATTATTTGCCGCTCTTGTTTCTGTGGCTGTTACTGATGTCATGGTAAACTCCTTCTCTTCCCTGGCAGTGAGTAGAGATGGAAGCAAGGGGGGGGGGAGGGGGGAAGGAGGGTGGAAGGGGGGGGGGGGGGGGACTCACCAGCTGCTTGGGGCTGAGATTCAGCAGGATCCTCTCTGCATTCTCACTGTCATGTCTACTCTCCATGATGGCTAGCAGCAGCTTGGATGCATTGTTCTATGATTGTGAGAAACAGAATTTTATTGGATCCTTTTAACTATTTGACTGGTTTCTCCAGTCATTTGCAAACCACTTTCATGGGTACATTATTACAGATAGATAGTTAGAAAGCAAGTTAGAGAAATGTACACAGGCCCCTTATGCTTTTTGTGCATACATAGATTTGAAGTTGTATCGCAACTCATCAAGTAATGGTTGGTAAGCTGTAAATATTACATCTTCCTGTCTTTGTAAATTTACTTGACAGATACAATTCTCTGCTCAATAGATTTACTGGGTCACTTCTCACACTGTCATTAGAAAACAAAAGGAACAGATTCATATGTATGACAATAATGGCTAAAATGGTATCATGTATATTATAGCCTTGAAAGGGTCAAAAGGATTAACATGACATGACCTCTGACCTTGAGCTTGAGGACGAGGTCCATGCGGTGTTTGCCGAGGGGGTTGATGTCATTGAGTATGAGAGCTGTGATGATGTCCAGGCCATTGGACTCATGGTTTGCTATGCAGTTCTGTTGGGGGGAAGAACAAGAAGAAACAGATATTAAGTAGAAACGTAAAACTTGACACATGGGACTAGGCTATATGAATCAAAAGCATACCCAACTTCAATATTCAATGCTGTAAGAGAAAAATCTAAACCCACTGGTTTTATCTACCTCTCAATCTATAAAAAAAAAAAAATTATACACTTTAATATGATTTTATCAAGCGTGTCTATTTTATTAAGATAATTTATGCAATAATCATGTGTCATAATATGCAACAGATATATTTTTCAAATTCATGAAATTCTTCCGTCGAGATGTTTTCATTGCAACTGATTGACAAATTGCCCTACATCGACGTAAATAAGCACTGAATTGATGAAAACATCTCGACGGAAGAATTTCATGAATTTGAATAACAAAGCAGTACCCGCTGTCCGGTGATCAGGAGGTCGTAGGTTCGAATCCTGCTCGAGTATGTACGCCCATGATTTTTTATCATGGCTACTACTAAAACACTGATCAATTCAGTGCTTATTTACGTCGATGTAGGGCAATTTGTCAATCAGTTGCAATGAAAACATCTCGACGGAAGAATTTCATGAATTTGAATAACAAAGCAGTACCCGCTGCATGCTATAAGGATTAGAACCAACACTTGCTGTCGGGCGAAAGCTCGGTGGTCTAGTGGAGATGACGCCTGTCCGGTGATCAGGAGGTCGTAGGTTCGAATCCTGCTCGAGTATGTACGCCCATGATTTTTTATCATGGCTACTACTAAAACACTGATCAATTCAGTGCTTATTTACGTCGATGTAGGGCAATTTGTCAATCAGTTGCAATGAAAACATCTCGACGGAAGAATTTCATGAATTTGAATAACAAAGCAGTACCCGCTGCATGCTATAAGGATTAGAACCAACACTTGCTGTCGGGCGAAAGCTCGGTGGTCTAGTGGAGATGACGCCTGTCCGGTGATCAGGAGGTCGTAGGTTCGAATCCTGCTCGAGTATGTACGCCCATGATTTTTTATCATGGCTACTACTAAAACACTGATCAATTCAGTGCTTATTTACGTCGATGTAGGGCAATTTGTCAATCAGTTGCAGATATATTTTTCATTCCACTTCTCTTATGGCTCAATACACCTGGTTGATACCAATTGCTGATTATAGATAACCATTCGAGGTCAAACCATGTTGGTTTGGAATCATGTGCTCATTTTCTGGTGTGCGTGTTTGTGTGTGTGTGTGTGTGTGTGTGCATGTGTATATTATGTGAGGAGGACCACTCAAATGGGTTTACACTCGGCTAGTTACTTCAAGTAAAGTGGGTGAGATCTTTTGCATGCAGGAGTTGTGACATTCTCGCACACAGGGCGCCCAAATTACGACCCCTCCAAGGGGCATGTTATTTTGCCTCATATGAAAGGCAACGGCATGATTTCACACAGAATTACTCTGCTACACTCAATGGCCCAAATTCAGAAAGATAGTTTGAATTCAGTCTACGGATTAAGCAAATTTCATCTGTGTAAATGTGCATGACAGAATGCATTGGCCAAAGAGATATCTAATGAGGAATGTGCGCTGATATGCATATGTGAAAGGTACACCTATTTCAGCCTTTTTTTCAGTCCATGAACTAAATTCTAACCATGGATTTGATTTAAACTACATATTTTTAAATTGGGCTATCAAGACCCAAAACGTAGCCTTTTTTTTTAGAGAGAGATAGAAAGGTAAATGGACTTATTGACTGAGCCACTCTCGCCGCTCCCATTTGCAAACATCATGACAATATGATGGAAGGGATTGACCAACTGGTCATGATTAAAATTCCATCTCACCTGGTTTTCATGACAAGGTCCCTGGCAGTACTCCGTCAAGCTTTCCAGCGTCTGGTTAATCAGCTCACTGTTCTTCTCATTGATGTACAGCCCTAGAAGACCTAGTCCTCCCGTGGTGCTCCCACAGATACAGTCCAGGAACTGGAGGGTCTCACTCACCAGGTTGTAGTTGGTCTTGTTGTTCTGGTGCCTCAGGAAATTCTGGTGCGACAAAAAAAAGTCATCATAACATTTATTTATAATATTCATGATATTTACATTTGCAGATATTTGCTGATTATACTTCTTTGGAAACTAACACCTGCCTGATTTCTGTTGTTTGATGTGATATGAAAATATGTGAACTAAATGTAGGTGGTTATGGTGTATCTATGCTTTTTGTTTTAACCTTGCGAGTGACACTGTCAGTGTAAAGAGGTGTATGTTGGTCTTTCTCATTCTGTTACCGACAGTCCTCATCTTTTATTCACAACATGGAATACATCTTAGGTTTTACACAAGGGTACAACAATTGGACACAAGCCAGCATAGATACAAGTTGTTTCCCACATTGTAACACAACTTTAACTGACAACATGAAATCACATCAACAGCGGTTCTAATTCTCCTACAAACAATAAATCACTGTAGAGTATCACTAAAGCAAGACAGCCTTCATAAATATTGATTGTAACAAATGTATTTGAGTTTAAAAAATCTAAGAGCAGTCAGCAGTAGTCATAAATTCCAAATCAGGATTCAACTACATGTATACTGCATTACAGATGGTACAAATATTGATTTATGAAGTAAAAAAAAAACAAAGAAGCAGAACAAACATAATTGTATTCTATCATTCTACAAGCAACACCCTGTGACTTCTTAAGTTTGTTGTGATTTGGTCGCCATGGTTTCAGAGAAACCCCTCCCAGAGAGTGACAGCCCGGGGGAGGTTCAGGGAGGAAGGCTCCCATCTCACCCACCTGCAGGTCACGATTGTGATTCTCACAGAGTAGCTGTAGGAAGCGAAGGATGGGCTGCATGATGGTCACCTCGGGGCTCATCAGGCCCTTCTCGTCTTCCTTGCCCTTATCCACCTGGCCCAGGGCCTCCATGCCGGACATGCCCCCCAGGCCGCCGCCCCGCTCGCCCAGAGAGTCGTCCCGCCCCCGGCGCAGGGCAGCGAAGGCCTTGCTGGTGTGCAGGGCAGCATCTACCAGCTGCTCCTTGAGGTCATCACTGATGGAGCCGTTCACCATGCGTACTGTGGGGAGAGGGAAGGGGCAAAGCAGGGGTGAGAGGGAAGCAAGGCAGGGGTGGGGCAAGGGTAGTGCAGGGGTGGAACAGGGGTGGAACAGGGATGGAGCAGGGGTGGGGCAGGGGTGGAGCAGGGGTAGAGCAGGAGTGGGGCATGGGTGGAACAGTGGGTTGGTTGGGGATAAGATGAAAGAACAGAACAGTTACCATGAGTACTGGTATACAGAAACTTCAGAATTAACCTTCCCCCACCCTTAAGTAGAAAATTTCCTGCATATTCTGCAGTGATAGACTGATTTCATCTGAGCTTTGGGTGTAATAACCTAAAATTTCTGTTGTTCTTCTGAAAAACATGAAAGGGCACTGAGCTTATGTCTTAACTTGAAATCAAAGACAAAAAGAAATACTGTAAAAGTGGATATTTTTGCGCGACTGATTTTTCCCGCTTGGCCGGGTAAGAAGAGTTTTGCGTGTTTTTAATTCCGCGGAATCAAGACATCTCGCACAGGAACTTATGGCAAACAAAAATGTTTGCCTGCTTTTATTTTCGCGCTAGTTTCTGGTTGCGCGAAATGCGCGAAAATTTTAACACTGCAAAAATTTCCACTTTTACAGTACATGAATTCAGTTAATACCAGTCTTTGTTTGGGCACACAGACAGCAGAAAAAAGACAGATGAACTACAGATGAACTACTTCAAAAAAAAAATAAAAGACTAAAGACTACATCTTTTGGCAAACTGCAACAATGATCTTAATCATTTTGAAGATATCTCTCAAACCTAAATACAAACTAAGGAAAATATCATGATGAATGTACCAAGAAAAGTAAGAAACAGAAAGTATACACAAATATGACACAAAAATTATGGATATTTTTTATTATAATCATTATCATCATCATCATCATCATGATCACCATCACCATCATCATTACCACCATCATCATCACCATCATCACCATCATCACCATCATCATCATTTATTATTATTATCATGTATAATTCTGATAGTTACCCCTTCTGTTGTGTCCTCCCAATCCAACTTCCTTATTTCCAGTGTCTTTCTCATCGACCGTCTTTCCAGCGATGCCCTCTCCTGTGTTTACAGTCACTGTGGCTTTGATTTCTGCCTGGGCATCACGCATCCTGTCGTAGAACACCTTGAAGAACCGTTCAGACTTTTTGTCCGTCTGCAATAGATGCTTGATGATAGATTTCTGCACAGGAGAGAATAATTGATTGGCTGGTTGGTTGGTTGGTTTGTTTGTGTGTTTGTTCGTGAAAGAAAACAGTACAACGATGTAAGTTAGATTTCTGGTAGGTTTAAAGGGCGTGTACAGTTCTGGTCGAGGTGAGGATTTAGCTTTTAACATTTTGCGAGATATTCAGAAACCACTCTATGAGATGTCAAAGAGCATGCAATTCTAAGGGGTATCAAAAGTTTATTTGATGAAAATCGGTTTTGAAATGGCTGAGATATCCAAAACCAAGGTGAAACAAAGAGATCCTAATAAAAAGCGTGCCCTGTCGCCTTTTATTATTATCACTTTTTGGGATATCTCAGCCATTTGAAAACCAATTTTCATCAAACGTTGAATCCTTCTTAAGATTACATGCTCTTTCATATTTCATAGGAGGTTTCTCATTATCTCACTTGGGAATGTTCAAAACATGAATCCCCACCTCAACCAGTACTGTACACACCACATACTACTTTAAGGTGAAGACAAGTAGCACTTTGCAAGAAAATGAAATACAGTTTAACC
Source organism: Diadema setosum (assembly GCF_964275005.1). NCBI lineage: Eukaryota > Metazoa > Echinodermata > Echinoidea > Diadematoida > Diadematidae > Diadema > Diadema setosum. The sequence continues at coordinate 5,007,631 of NC_092686.1, forward strand.
TGTCTATAGCAGCCACCCGAGGGAGACAAAAAAAAAAATGGCCATTATAGACAGGTGGCCCCTGTAGACAGGGTCGTTAACATGGCTTTCTCTTGAGGGGAATTGTTTTTAGTGCCCGTACACGTAGGTGAAAATTTGGGGACCTGGATTTTGCTTCATTGTATCTGAAATTTTGTTGTAACCATGTTTGTTATAACGGGTGTGCACTGTATTGCATACCTGTATGTTGGGGTTTCCCCCTTCCAAGAGAGCGATGCCCAGCTCCACACTCTCTTTGAAGACCCGGTTTGAGCTGTTCCGGACGACGAGGTCGATGACCAGGATGGAGGCACCCTGCTGGTTCAGCTGGTTCTGTACCTGCGCCAGCGTCAACTCCGCCCGGCTGAGCATCACGTTGCCGGGGTTACTGGGGCTAGCTGCCGTGGACATGCGGTGGTGCTGGGCCCCGAGCGGTGTGGCGTTGTCCCGGTTGTAGTGCGGGTGAGACTTGCCGTAGTAACGGAAGAGGAGACTCTGTCGTAGGTTCTCTCCCTGAGAGGCGAACAATGTCAAGAATGGTGAAAAAAACCTCGTCACATTTTATCACATGGATTGCTTGCTGCTTCTCAACTGATTGCAATTCCGCAAGAGCAACTGCATGGTCAAATTAGACAGCACTTTTGAATTCGATCAATTATTGGAGCATTGAATTTTTTTCCTTTCTTGCTCAAAGAACTGAAGATCAAGATGCCTATTATGATGCAATTTCATTAACCCGTTGAGAACGAGTTTCAAGTATACTCGGGCAGGGGTCTATGGGAAATGCGTGTTGTAGCAAAATCAGCCCGTCCTCATCAGCGTTTATACTTCAGATACACATGAATTCCATAAAATAGCATAATGCTTGCAAGCGATGTGTATCCTCCTTATTTTGTGGGTACATCTTGGTCAACACATAGAATTGCAGGTACAAGTACACTGAATATCCTGCACCGGTAATACCCAGCTGATGCATGTCGACTGCATTTCAACTTTAAGGTGGCTTTAGATAGCACTAACAAAAAAAAAAAGAAAAAAAAAGAAAAGAAGATGGTGTAATGATTATAGACATTTTCTTGAGCTATTCTAACATCTGTGCTTGGTGGAACAAATGTCAAGAGGCTGTTTCAAAAAGATGTTTGTGTTCACGGCAAGTTGTAAAAACATGCAGTTGCCATGGCAGCAGCCAGGAAGCAACCAATCAATCAGCAGTAGGTATTTCACTTTACTGCTGTAGGTATTTCACTTTACTGCTGCTGCATCTGCAGTTATTGGATTACATCTCTATGAAACAAGCTCTAGGTTTCCATGCCATGAGGTCTCACACAATCATTTGCACCCAATCTAAGATTGGGCACACTTCTACTTTTTGTGTGCATGGTGTGTCCTAAGGAAACAAATTTTGATCCCCCCCCCCCCCCCAAAAAAAAAAAAAAAAAAAAAAAGTTTCCCAAACCAAACCTTGCTTCATACAAATTTATATTCATTATTAACTATTGGGGTAATTCATTGTTCCTCACCATTTCTTGCACAAACTGACACTAACAACTCTGTATCAAAACATTCTCACTGATACCATCATCATCAGTTGAAACCATGTACAGGAGACAACATCCAGTGGACACATAATTGCTTCTATATAAAAAGTATTGGCACAGTATGGCTGCTTGTTTGTGGAGATACATTTTTGCTGAACAGCAATTATTTTCAGGTACCAAAAACATGCTAAGTCCATGGCATGTCCTTTACAGACAAACAAAGCTGTTACACTAGAAGAGCATCCAAAGTGGATATCTTTGAAAACATTCAGAGAAAACCCATTCTGCAGCAGACAACTGAGTAATATCTCCAAATTCTATAATCAGAATTCAGCATTGTCTTGAACAAAAGTTCGAACAAGTCATTCGCTTCTCAGTAGGCCCAGGTGAACATGGTGTGAATGTGTTTGTCAAGATTTCTGCTGCTACAGAGTTGTAATGAATGTACTATTGGCTGCACAGCAGAGCCACAATGTAAATTGTAGTAAAACCAGAAGGGCATTTACACATACAATATGTAAGTCCATAAAGGATTGTGTGAAATGATGACATCCTATTGGTTCTCTGCCGACATTCAGGGCTTTTTGATTGGTGCATTTTTGTGGTATACGGGCACATGAAACAAGACACGAATGCTCTCCATTCTTCCACATGTCTAATACTGGAATTTTGAACAAATCCATGGGAAATTTCATGTGGTGTATTCACTTCATTTCCAGGAACAAATGATGTCATCAAGTGTGAAAAATGGATGCCACTGCAATTGCTTGTGTGACATTGTGAAATTCACACATTGCAAACAAGCATTTAATGCAAACTAAAATGAGTTCAAACTACTGTAAGTGAACAAGAAGATCTTGTGAAAGGCAACTGTCTAGAGCTGATTATCAGAACATGAACAGTGTCCATGTTCATGTGATCAAAATCCCTAATTGTGTGCACTCAGTGAAGTGTATATATGTGTTTAAAAGTGCCTGTACCAAAGAACAGCTACACGAGTGTATGCAAGATGACCGCGTGCTTCATACGTACAGTGTCACACTTCATGAGGCTTGCAAGATTATGCACCGTCACAAGTGTAACTACCACAATGCACTACTAGAAACCAGGAAAGTGATTCTATGACAACATGCTACTCTTCAAAACACAAGTAATTACTGATGTATATTGTCTGAAAAAAAAAGTGGGACTCTGAAGCCATATTGACAATAATCATTATGGTCTTTTCAGCTTTTTAAAACATGTGCAGTCCTCTAACACCTGTACAATGTTCCAAAGGTTCCAGATTTCATTTCATTTCAAAGAAAGGCTAATATGATAGTAAACATTATAATTGTTTCAATGAACCCTACTACTGTGCCAATGTTAACCACATAATACTGGATGACAAACGAGGATATGCACAAGAGTGCAAAACCTAAGTTGCTCCTCTGCTAACATCTACTGCAATGTGTGGGACTGATGTACCAAATGTGTGCCAAATGGTGAACAAAGAGGATTCTAACATCTACACAATGTATCTGCTCTGTTCTGTTGCATGTGTAAGTTTGTGTGTTTATTTTCAGTTAGTCGCCAATGAACCCGTAGCGCCGTGATCCCATTTTCGCTGGAAATTACATGTAGCAGTCACAGAAATACATACAATTTCGTGTCTGCCTGAATTATCTCATGATATCAAGAAACAACTAAATGAGTTCAATCGATGGAAGTTGCACCATGAGTTAATGTAACTGCAGACCCCATTATGAATGACATGACTATGGTTTCTTACTGCAGTAATAGTTACTGTTAGACTGCTAATAACAGGAAACAATTAAAACTACGTTTGAAGGGTAGGGGAAGTGTGGGAGAGTTGAGCCACTTTTTACATTTAGTGATACTGTTCAATAACTATACACAATTTATGGATTATTCATTCGCTGGTGTATACTACAACTATTCAGGCATAATATGATAGCCCAATAAGACACCTAGCACAAACAACTTGGGGGTGACACTTCAACAAAAATATTTTGCAAAATGGCTCAAGTCTCCCTTGATGTGGTGAGAGTTGAGCCACGGGGTTGGGAGAGTTGAGCCACTATGCTATAGGCCCTACATATCATATTAAGAAGTTCAGGCTTATAAAAGAAAATTACTATGGAAACCTATCTAAGGAAAGATGGTGTAATGGTAACAGAGGGGGCGGGGCATCTGTTTGACTTACGGGTCATTGGATGGATAATGTGGATGTTGTTGGGGTCCACCTACGATCACATGATCAGGATTTCTAGATGCACCCTGATTGGATTTGCGTAATAAGTCAACTCTTGGTGTTAGGAAGAAGAAACCGCCCGTAGGGCGTCACCCCTGGCGAGAACACCACATACCTTTCCAATATTCCTCACCTCATCCAATTGCAGACCCGTTTCTTTAACCAAAAAATGACACTCATTGAGCCACTTGAAGGGAGGGTTGAGCCACTTGAGGGCTGAGCCATTGGAATACAGGGTTTAGCCATGGCACAACTCTCCCTCCACACGTTGGCACAACTCTCCCCACAGTCGCCATTTAAACTAACCCTCAAAACCTATGAAAGTGACCACACCAAACATGTTGAAATTTGCTGAAAGAAACAAATGATATACAGACTATCTGCTACTCCAACTGATTGGCACTTATCCTCTACCATAGGTGTGAGAGAAAACCACATATCTGACAAGTGGACATTCACTTTTGGTGACCAAAAATGGTTTTTCTTTGACTATTTTGTCATGCTTCGTCCAACGTCGCTGCCTCATACACTGGTATATAGTTAATCATAGGCATGAACAAGAAATGGCATCAGCTGACTGCTGTCAGTTACTATGAAGATGTGAGGTGGCCTGGATCAACTCTCCCAGTGGCTCAACTCTCCCACACTTCCCCTAAATAGACATGCTACCTCTCGGTCACTCATCCTTAGTTGTACTTGCAAAATCTAGGCCTCTGTGTCTTACGTTTGGGAATCACTAACAATGGTAATATCCAATCAGTCTTACTGCTAATGATAACCACAACTGATTTGTAGCTTTAACATCGACACTTTCAAGAAAAAATTAAATAAAAAAAAAATGAGGAAGTAGAAAAAGCAGTAAAGGTTGAACATTTTTACCCCATCAAAAAAAAAAAATAAATAAATAAATAATAGATAAATAAATAGATAAAAAATTCCAGTCTATGAGGTCATAACATACATTCTTCAAGTTATTTCAAGAAACAGGAATAGAGTGTAATCCATGAGGTACTAATACAGCTGAACAGTTTAAAACTGATTCCAGCTTTACCATCTGTCGTCTTGGAAAATGCATGTCATGAGACAATGTCATTATTTTTAACAGCCTAATGCTTCAAACATCAACAAATATTTACCAGTACAACACTTTTGAATAGACACATACATGTACAAGCATGCCAAAATATGCACAGATACAACTACAAACACATGCTGGAGAAGCAGACATGGAATATAATGGTGTATTATAAGAAGAAGAAAAAAATGTTCAGTTATATATTTCAAAATCTGGATAAAATGCAAATAAAGCAAAAGTAAAGAAATCCATGGAATCACTGAAAGAAAGAATAATATCAAATAACATCAATATCAAAACTGCTCTTAGAAGTACTCATTCCATATAGCTACAGTGTAATATGAAACAGACAAACAAATAAATAAACAAACCCAAACTGGAACAAGAAAACAAAAAATAAAATTGGTCAAGTTCTAAAAGTCATAAAGATGATATTGAAGAACTATTTGACATGCTTCTCACATGCTTAAAGTCATCTCTGTTGAATAATTCTTTATATATTACATCTGTCATCAAAAGACCAATATAAGAAGGTATATAAAATTTGAACTGATCCATGCTAAAGATTGCAGTCCTCTCCAATGCCCCCCCCCCAAAAAAAAGAATTTAATAAAATTCGCATGTATCAAATTTCTTCCTCTTTTCCTATACTGCTATGTCATAGGAAAGCAACTCTGATTTTCCTGTTTGACTTTTTTTTCTTTGCATTGGTGAGGATTTTTCTAACCCCAATAAATTATGAGGGGGCTTTACAAAATCTGGTACCTACTGAGCAAATGACAATAGGTACAAAGTTGAAATCTAGTAATTTCACATTGCCTGAATATTCATCATAAGTGTTTATAGTAATTTTTGTATGACGATCAGCCGTGGTCATTCAGAGACCTTGAATGAGGATCTCCTTAATTTTCGGAGTACGACATCAAGAAACAAGGGAATAAATGGGGAGGATTTTGGCATTTTCAGGGAGTGTTTGCAACTCTGAAATTAACTTTGAATCTTACAGGAATTACGACAGGGAAAAATTATGGCTTTGCTAGGGTTAGCACTGATAAGATACCAGGGGATGCATTCGTCATTGCAGTGGAAACTCATTCAGTCAAGCAGGTCTTGTCCAAACTAGATTCATTCCACTAGAAACGTTAAAAACAACAACAAAAAAATGGAACAAAAAAAAAAGAATCCCAACAAAAATCACATGCGCTTCAGACCTTTTCTTGAAAGTGGGCTCGTAAGCTTGCTGGAATCAAATGCCTATAAACTGAAGAGGCCATCTACAAATAAAGCAACAATACATAAACACACACACACACAAAAATATAATCTAATGAGAAAGAGATATGTAACGTTACATGTACAGTTGCCTGATGATGAAACAAACGTAACATTGCTATGGCGACAGAAGCATGACAAACAAAGGAAGAAATATGACAGAGTAAAAGTTGCACACACATACACACAAACACACATACACATTACAATGTGTACCTGACTTTGAAACAGTACGGTACATCACTTGGTTTACCATATGGACGTGGCATACACTCAGATACAGACAGTATCATTTGCAAAGATATACAATGAGGTTTTCACAAGAACGTCCCTTCTAGTAATCCACTATCAAACAAAAAAAAAACACCTCAAACTGTGAACTGTTCTATAAATAAAGGTTATTGATGAGCAGATTAAAGCTTTTTACAATGTTTTGCATCAAACTTGCAAAAAAACAATAAACCACCAAACACCCCCATATTTTGGAGGGTTTTTATTGTCAGCCATTTGTCTTGGAAAAAAAAAAAAACATGAAGAAAACCTGAATAAACATTTTTTACTGCAGCAGCGATATTAAACTGTTCAAATACTGCGGCAAGTATGCATATTGCATAAATGAGCGTCACATTTTGGCTTCTGCACCGTAAAATGATAAATTCACATGATTCTCTATCAGCTAATCAAAATGAACGCACAATATTCTTGGAAAGAATGAGAAAATGCAACCACCAGTAACATAAATGTGTCTCTGTTGCTAAATGATTGCAGAATAACACAAAACCCTTAAAAATATAGGCAACGACAAACAGATTGTCACGCCAATGACAACCAAATTACGAGAGAAAAAAAAAACAAATTACACATGAGAAAGTGAGAGGAAAATGTGGTATTTTGATGCCACAGGATAAGAAAAGAAATTAGAAATACAGTTGTATCTTGCATATAAATTTAACTGAGATAAAAATCCAGTTTTTATCTCACCTTTCTTTCCTACGACATTTCCATTGCCTCTCATACACTGTACATTCACATTCAACGGGAACTCTTCAAGTTTGTACATGTATCATGGGTGTAGCACTGTGTAATCTCACCCTCACTCATTAGGTTAGGGTACAATGTATGTCATTAGTTTGTATGATAGTAGATATGTCAGAGAACTCACAAAATGCTTCAAACAATCTTAGTTTTAATCACTCCACATGATGATAATCAATGCTTGTACTTATCTGAGAAGGGAGGCAAGCAATCAAGTATGAATAGATCTGCTCTGAAGCAGACTTCTTGTTGTACTACATTGTACTACTTGTAGCAGAAGTAGTCAGGAGTACAATGTACACGTAGTAGTAGTAGTAGTAGTAGTAGTAGAAGCAGGAATACTAGTAGTAACAGTGCTAGTAGTAGTAGTTGTAGTAGTAGGAGGAGGAAGAGGAGAAGGAGGAGGAGAAGAAGTAAAAGTGGTGGTGGTAGTAGTAGTAGTAGTAGTAGTAGTAGTAGTAGTAGTAGTAGTAGTAGTAGTAGTAGTAGTAGTAGTAGAGTAGCACTATGTAGTAGCAGAAGTAACAGGAATACTACACCATAGTTGTAGTTATAGTTAGTAGTTGAAGTAGAAGTTGAAGTTGTAGTAGTAGGAGTAGAAGTAGAAGTGGTGGTGGTAATGGTGGTAGAAGGTAGTAGTAGCAGTAATAGTAGTAGTAGTAGTAGTAGTAGTAGTAGTAATAGTAGTAGTAGTAGTAGTAGTAGTAGTAGTAGTAGTAGTAGTAGTAGTAGTAGAAGTAGTAGTAGTAGTAGTACAGTATTCACCGCATAATCGGGACAGGTTGGGAGTAGCAAACACGGCCCCTTTAAGCGGGGTGCCCGATTTCGCGATGAGCACTCACCATACACTAACGGCATACGACATGCACATTATGTAGTGCACACACACACACACACACACACATGCATACTGACGTACTGTACATGCACATGAAACGCAACCACGCTACCCCTCGGCGCGACCCTCTAGCTGTCCCTGCATTCTCGCAATGATGACGTAGAGTAATCGCAACTGGGTTCTTCTTCTGTCGCCTCTCTTCGAACACAAAATATGTGGATTAAAAGCTAGCACTTTCTTAAACATTCATGCGTTCTGTATAAATACATATCCACAACCATGGGAAATGATTACCCAGAACTGATGTGGGAACGTCAATGAAAAGTCCTTCAATCATTCAATCATCACGGCTTGATTGTTTACTTGCCGCGATCACTGCACTGTACATGTGTTGTAGCGATCTGGCTCGCCATATATACACATGTACAGAAAAGCGAAGGCGGGCAGCGAGCTGAAATGTATGTGTACTGGATGGACGGAGGTCAAAACACACCAGTCCGAAGCTTGCTTTGTAAGTTTGATGTAAACGACAACTGATAAGGAATCTTTGAAATATTGCTGTGGTATTTTGGTAGATATTTTGTGTAAAATATCAACAAAATCAAAGATCGCTTGAAGAAAAATTGTCCCGTTTATCAGAGGTCCCCGCCCGATTATCCAGTGAAAATAACGTGCATTGGAAATGTTTCTGGGAAGCGTATGTCATTTAAGCGAGGTTCCCGATTATCAGATGCCCGATTATGCGATGAATACTGTAGTAGTAGTAGTAGCACTATGTAGTAGTAGAAGTAACAGGAATACTACACCGTAGTTGTAGTTATAGTAGTAGTTGAAGTAGAAGTTGAAGTTGTAGTAGTAGGAGTAGAAGTAGAAGTGGTGGTGGTAATGGTGGTGGTAGTGGTAGTAGAAGGTAGTAGTAGTAGTAGTAGTAATAGTAGTAGTAGTAGTAGTAGTAGTAGTAGTAGTAGTAGTAGTAGTAGTAGTAGTAGTAGTAGTAGTAGAAGTAGTTGTAGAAGTAGTAGTAGTAGTAGCAGTAGTGGTAGCAGCAGCAGCAGTAGTAGCAGAAGGGGTAGTAGTGTACAAGTTGTAGTAACAGTAGTAGCAGAAGTAGTAGCAGTAGCAGTAGTAGTAGTAGTAAAAGTACAATGTAGTAGTAGTAGTAGTAGTAGTAGTAAGTATAGCAGCAGCAGTAGTAGCAGAAGTAGAAGCAGTAGCGGTCATAGAAGTAGTAGTAGTAGAAGTAGTAGGAGTACTAGTAGTAGTAGTTAGTAGTAGTAGTACACTGTAGTAATAGTAGTAGTAGGTAGTAGTAGTTACGTAGTAGTAGTTGTAGTAGTAGTAGTAGGAGTAGTAGTAGTAGTAGTAGTAGTAGTAGTAGTAGTAAAAGTAGTAGCAGTGCTAGTAGTAGTAGTATGTAGTAGTAGTAGTATGTAGTAGTAGTAATAGTAGTACTAGTAGTAGTAGTAGTAGTAGTAGTAGTAGTAGTAGTAGTAGTAGTAGTAGTAGTAGGAGTAGTAGTAGTAGTAGTAGTAGTAGTAGTAGTAGTAGTAGTAGTAGTAGTAGTAGTAGAAGTAGTAGCAGCAGTACTTAGTAGTTATAGTAGCAGTAGCAGTAGTGGTAGTAGTAGCATAAGTAGTAGCTACATGTATGTATCTCATACCCATTGTGCTTTCTTGTTGGCATGGAGTACACAAGCTGTAGCAGATGCATCACGCATTGTATCAGTTAACATTTCACCACTTTGTACAGTCAAAGGCAGGAGTAATCTTTTGAAAGTGCCCCTCAATACCATCATATTTGATCTGTTGACAGCGTCTGGTACAACAGCATGTGTAAAATATTAGCCCTTGCCACCAGAAGCCCCAAGACACCAAAATGAGCCATGAGAGAGAATTCATTTGGTATTACAGAACTATTAAAAAATGTATCCTGTTAGAGCTCAAACTGCTATTTTTTTTTTTATTTGTTAAGTTTTTCTTCAAAAATTTGCTAAAATAAGAGGGTCTATTACAATCAAGCAATCCTTATATTGGTGCAACATGTATATTGTCACAAATGTCTACCGCAAAGGTTATTAGTTTAACCCACTGAAGACGAGTCCTGAGTACACTTGTATATTTGGGCAGGTACATGTACATTGTATCTATGGGAAATGTGTGTTATACGTAGCAGAATCAGCTCATCCTCAATGGGTCAAGATTCAATGTGAAGCCCATTTCTGATCCAAACTTTCAACTTTTCACACCTAAACTGCAAAAGCCTTAAGCCTTACAGTATTTTTTTCTCTTTTCTTTTCTTTTTGAGATTGGCTTGCATGAATGAAAACTACTTGCCAGTGAACACAGAGTACCTGATCCCCATAATCTGTAAAGTGTCATACTCTCTCTCATTGTACTGAGGCATATATTTGTAATCTGTCCTCTCTAAGTGAGTTTAAGAGCTCACTTTAAACCTGGTTATTTAGACAAGCTTTTTTGTAAACATTTCCTTTATTCCTTTTCTCATACCTCTTTTTCACTGGTACTTTCTTTCTGCCTCTCTTTCTTGCGCCATGAGCATCTATTCATGATGGATACCGGCGCATTACAAGTGTTCATATTATTATTATTATTATTATTATTGCCGTGCCTGAGTGGGCTGGCTAACTTATCGGTACATGAAGGTCAAGTCTGGAGGTATTTTACCTAAATGCTGATATGAAAAGGCATGGCAAGTTACAGATAAATGCCTTGACATGCAACAGGTTAAAATATCTGGTTGCAAAGGTCAGTGGGGGCATCACAAACCAGTCCTCCCTCGGATGAAAGGTCTGTGCATGTATAACACGCCACGGATGCCCAAGTAACCTCATCTCTGGCCTTTGTGGTTGCTATACCCTTTAACACATAACTAAACTTGAAATGAAACAGACAAATAAATACTGTACTGATTCTTTTCATTTAGACAAGAGACTTTCAAAGCCCTAAATCAAGTGTTGAGGGATCCTTCCCATGCTTTATTCAAACTGACTATGCTGTGAATATAACTCTGAATACAAGAGAAGATTTGAAACATATTGAAAAATCATTACATAATCAAGGCTATGCAAAAACACCCCCAACAACTGAGCATCTGATAATTTGAGCCCTAGTACATATAAATATTTGATAATACTTAAGCAAAACATTTCTTTCTGCTGGAGAAATATTATTTTCAGTGATAAGTTTGATCTACAAAGCTATTTTTTTTTTTCATCTGAAACATGACCTAGGAATATTTTTTACACAATATATATTTCTTCTTGTTTCCGATTTGATGCATTTTTTTTTAGTAACAAAAGGAAAACAACATACTTTAGACTTTATTGAGAGAAAAAATAACCAAGCATTAACTTTGACATCAACATAGTGGAGCAATGTGAACTGTCAGTGAAGCTCAGTGAAGCTCAGCTGGTTCCTATGAAAACGCTAGGTTCTAATCTGTTAAAACACAAGTCCTCCTCAAATGTTCCTTTTATTTGCCGTATATACCATTGTGTCTATTCTCTCCTTCTTCTGCATTCTTACCGGTATAATTACGTACAAAACCTTTTTTTTTGTGTGTGCAATATATTCAATCCAGGTTGTATTTTATCATTACTCTTACATCATGGAATCCTGTTTGCTAGCGTCCACGATGGAACATGCTGTAGTTTCTTTTTTCTTTCTTTTTTTCTGTCCCAATTTGATTTCATGTCAGTTGACATTGGTTCGTTTTATTTTGTTTTATATCAGTTTGTAGCTTAATTTATTATTCGCTGTCTATATATTTTTGAGGGTCCCATATCGTACAAGCTTTGCTTCTTAGTGGGACCCTCTAATTTCCATCACCATCCTTAATTAGCTTGTATGATATGCATACGTATATATTAAAAAAAAATACAATTGTGTTTTCTTCATTTGTTACTCATTTTCACATATCCTTTGTTAAATCACATTTTTTGCAATTATTACAAATATCTTCTGCTTTTAATATACATTGTTTATAATTTCTCTGTTTATTTGATGGAAATGAAAAAGAAATTTGAATCTTTGAAATCTTTAGGTCAGTTCCCAGTCTGATTGTAGTGACAGTAAGATACGTGTAAGAGTACCTACACAAAAGTGCAGAAGATGGGGAAAAAATAATGGAAATTTTACCATGACCTCGCAGGTAACAATATAATAAAAAGGAGAGTTACGTTGTACTGTGCATGCCTCCAAACCGTATTCCAGTAAAGGCATCTTGTAAAAAGTACTGATCCAAATATGTGCAAGACTTGTCTGACATACCAATTGATGTTTCTGTGATCAAGCAGTATAGCACTCATCACAACAAATTACTGAACGAGGAACCTGTTCAATTAGATTGAAAACCCAACTATCTACTGTGAAACACAAGTTCGTTATGTTGTACTTACTGTCAAGAGACAAACTGGTGAATTCACTCACATTATATATGACAAGTACAGACCATCAGCAGCAATAAACTACATGTATGTTGTTTGTCCTGTTCAGCAGTACAAGTGTTTCATACCCTTCACAAACTTATGAAAAGACAAACAATACACTTTAGTGTATACTCCCAGCTCCTTTATGTACATACAGTTGTAAATGGAACTTGAATCTTGTACATTTTTGGGACATTGTTTGTACCTTTATCACCTTTAATGATGCAGATTTGACACAATAATCTCTCAAACTAGTTACTTTATTTTTTTCTATTGAATACATAAATATCAAAACCACTGTATGGTAAGGGGAAAACAGCTTCTAAGTTTTTTCCATATGTGTACAAGTCATGTGTGCTAATGTTGGGATGCCTAAATTTTGTACTATGCAAGTGCAGACAGTGAAATCAACATTGCAGGATGAGGGCATGGAACGTCTCCTGTCAGTTAAGTGAGCGTGGAGCTAGGTGTAACCGAAATCCTATTAAAAGGAACAAATAGTTTTGGTTGAGACTTATCTTCAGGATTTTAACATTTTTTGGTGAGATAATGAGAAACCCTTTATGAAATACGAAAGAGCATGTAATTCCAAGAAGGATTCAACATTTATTTGATGAAAATTGGTCTTGAAATGGCTGAAATATCCAAAAAAGGTGATCCTAATAACATTGACAGGTCATGGCTTTTATTAGGATCTCTTTGTTTTACCTTGTTTTTGGATATCTCAGTCATTTCAAAACCGATTTTCATCACACAAACTTTTGATTCCCTTTAGAATCGTATGCTCTTTAACATTTCATAGAGTGGTTTCTAAATATCTCGCAAAACATTAAAAGCTGAATTCTCACCTCAACCAGTACTGTACAGTCCCTTTAATCCATATACTCACTGAGTGTTGACTAAAACATGATATGTAATATGTTCATTGAGTGTGGTGAAAAGTGAGCTACAAGTTTATTACACAGTGGTTAAAAAAAAAAGTAGTAGTGGTTGAAAAAAAAAAAGTAGTGGTTATAAAAAAGAGAGTGATATAGCACCAACTTGACCCTTTCATACCATAGAAACATCAGGCTGCGAATCGTTACTATTTTTTCTCTTCTGCAATGGAAGAACAAAGATACAAATAGAAAAAAAGACAAGGGGAATATGTATGGTGGTTACAAAGAGAACAAGGCAAAAAAAGTTGACGGCAAGTGAAAAGAAGCGAGAGAGACACAGAGAGAGAACGACAGATTTAAAGAAAGATAAAGAGAGATAAATAGATAGATAGAGAGAGAAGAGAGATGGAAGAAATGAAAGAGAGATAATGAAAAAGAGAAAGAGCAATGCGCAATAGTGAATGCAATACCAGTATACACCCACAAGCTAAAAAACGCACTATTTTCTACTCATCTGAAAATACATACATGAAAGAAGGAAAGAAGAAAAAAAAACACTAATAGGAGTAAAAAAAGAAAAAAAAAATCTCCTAAAAAACATGGAATATAATAATTTCAACTAAGCACAAAACAATATACTTGACAAGATAGTTAAAGCGCCATGCTGGGAAGCTGCCCACCCCTATGTGGGAGTGGGCGTGGTCTCCTTTCCCCCGCCTCCGCCTCTGACTATGCAAATGAGTTTTGAAACCAACCGCGCACATCAACCACTTAAAGTCTTACCCGCGAAGCATCTTCTTGCTGCTTTTTGGTCAAGTTCGGTGCTGGCTCGTCTTGTGTCTTTGCAAGGTGGAATTTTTGTACGTGAGAAGGTATGAGCGGAAGGACTTACAGTGTACTATTCATTCAAAAGGACACCATACAGATAAAGCAACGGGTGGGACTGAGAGTTCCTAAATTAACAATACCAGTCTCATTTTCTTTTCTTTTCTGTTACAATTCATCTCAAATGCTGGAATAGATGCAAGAAGGAAAAGGAAATAAAAGGAATTCAGAAAAAAAGAATATGAGTGAAAAAGAAACAGGAGTACCTCTCCACACAATAGGGTGTATGTCCAAAGCATACACATATTTGAATGTATGAATAACCATTGAGACCTCCTAAGTCGAGAACGGACCCAAAGCGTCTGTTCTGCAGGTGTCTTGCACCTGTTTCCCACTTTCCCATTCATATTAGTCCTACATGGGTAGAAAAGTTATATAATGATCAGTACTCTATGTTTTTGCTACTTTTTTTCTAGTGTTTTGTTTGTTCATTTATTTTTTTTTGCTTTTTGTGTTTATAGAGCATAGCACGAGAACCCACCTACACAGGACACAATCAACTTCTACCTTTCTTTAAAGAAAAAAATATATATACATATGATTAGCATTAAATTAAGAATTTCAAGATTTTATCAATTGAGGAAATTTAGTATGTTTGGATATTCACAAGACACGTATGTGTTAGCATCTGAATGAAGCAAAACATTATGATATTGATAATTAAAAAAAATGATAATAATAGGTAATAATAATTAGTATCATCACTATAACGTTAAAGATATTGTAGTATGAAGACAGAACACAGATCAGACTGATATCACTGAAAGCATTAAGAATAAGTTGTTTATCCTAAAAACAGAAAACACTAAAACAGTCATTAACAACAGCATTTTTGTGTTCCAAAAATCATAAACTGGACAAAACTCTCATCTCATTTCCTAAACATCCCTAACCAAACAACCCTGATTGACCCCCTACTCTGTCTGTGTGTGACCCCTGACCCCTGACCTCTCACCTTCTCGGTGTAGTCAATGTCCACGGTCATCATTTCTTTGAGCGTCTGGAGGACTTTGATGCAGAGTTTCTCCTCGTTCTCCTCCAGTAGCTTCTCTGTGTGTTTGATGAGCCTGGAGGGGGGTGTAGTACGGAAGGTCATAATACAGCAAAAGAGTGTGTGAGCTCCACACTCAGGGAAACAAAATCCAAGAAAAAAAGAGCTTAGAGTTTGGGCATATGCAGTTGCTCAAGAAGCCACAGGAAGAGACGTTTAACAAAGGAGTTATATTTCTAATTTTTTTTTTTTAGCTTGGGAAACTGTTCGTAACCAAGATTAGAGTCAGTTCTTACTTACAAGATACACCCTTCTGCCCACAAAAACTTGACAAGTGCTGCATTACTCTATATTGTAAAAGGGAGTATCTACGGATATACCATGCAAATCCCTTCTCTCACCATCCATCTATTTGGCAAAGTGAATAAGTTAAAGTGAAGTAAATGTATGATGAACAGGCATAAGAATGAGAGAACAGATTGCAGTGTTCTCTTCTCAAATAAATGCTCTAAATTTATCATTTTTATTTCATGCTGTTTTTATTCTTTATTCTGTGAGTCATCTGCTCAGCCATCTTTTCAGCCATTCAGAAAACAGGAGCTCCCTAGAGATAGACTGTGGGGAAGGAAGGGGGAAGGGGGGACCAGAACTGAGAACTCTGGATTCCGCTTACTTGCTGATGAATCCTCCACTCTCGCATTTCTGTCTGGCCTCGGTGCCGATAGGGAAGAGCAGCTCCGGCCGGTGCAGGACGTCCACCAGGACGGAGAGTTCGGCCTGGACCAGCGGCCTGAGCTGGTCCTCTAGGATGGCCACGATGTCCTGGGGTGGATGATGAAAATGTCAGAGAGGGAAGGAAGGAAGGAAGAAAGGAAGGAAGGAAGGAGGAAAGGAAAGAAGGATGGAAGGAAGGAAGGAAAAAGGAAAGAAGGAAAGACAGAAGGAAAGGAAGGAAGGAAGGAAAGAAGGAAGGAAAGAAGGAAAGAAGGAAGGTAGGAATGATGGAAGGAAGAAAGGATGGAAGGAAGGAAGGAAGGAAGGAAAGAAGGAAGGTAGGAAGGATGGAAGGAAGAAAGGATGGAAAGAAGGAAGGAAGGAAGGAAAGAAGGAAGGAAGGAGGGAAGGAAGGAAGGAAGAAAGGATGGAAAGAAGGAAGGAAGGAAGGAAGGAAAGAAGGAAGGAAGGAAGGAAGGAAAGAAGGAAGGAAGGAAAGAAGGAAGGAAGGAAGGAAGGAAAGAAGGAAGGAAAGGAAGGAAGGAAAGAAGGAAGGAAGGAAGGAAGGAAGGAAGGAAGGAAAGGAAGGAAGGAAAGAAGGAAGGAAGGAAGGAAGGAAAGAAGGAAGGAAGGAAGGAAAGAAGGAAGGAAGGAAGGAAGGAAAGAAGGAAGGAAGGAAGGAAGGAAAGAAGGAAGGAAGGAAGGAAAGAAGGAAAGAAAGGGGAGGAGAGAAGGGCATTGAGGTGTAAAGAGAAGGAGTTCGAGTCAGAAAGAGAGAATAAAAATTAGGAGATTGACAGACAGACATAAAGAGAAGAGAGATTAAGAAAGAAAAGACAGAGAGAAAGATGGGAAGTTAAAGGAAGGATAGAGAGCAGACAGAAGAGAGAATAGGAGGGATTGAGAGAAGAGGGTAAGGGCATAAAAAAGGATGAAAAGACAGATGGAAAATAAGATGTAGACCAAATACAAGAACGAGATATGGGAGAAGTTAAACAAAAGAAAGAAAGAATGTAAAAAATCATAGGTTTGATGACACAATATCTGGATTAAATTGCTAAACTCTCCTCCCACGTGCACATATCTCTGAAAAGAGTACTGGTATGTAGGAAATATTGGCATCCACCTCAATTCCAACAACTATAAACCTGGGGTACAGATTTCTTTTCTACATTTCCTTCTTTCTTTATGACCATGATACCCAGGAAAGGTGTGATACATGCACACTACAGAATCATATTTACATATTCTTTTTGTATGCATGTGTGTGTAATGACATAATGTAACTCGCTGGCCAAGATTGAAGACCTTCCACACAAGTGCTATCTCAACAAGTGCTATCTCACACTTTAATTTATCGGGTCAGGAAAATCCCATACAACGTACATCTTTCAAATCAAAACCTGCTGAAATGCATTACCACTGGATGATCTAGTGTAACTACAAGTTCAATTATTGTTGATATGCAATGTCACTACTGTGTATTTATCAATTGCTCTGAAGCTGCATCAAGTGCTTTGCTACTGAGAGTCGCTCCCATTAAAACACATGCACAACATTGACGTCTGATTGTTCCCATGGCAACCCCTCCATTCTTCCCCTCCCAAAACTGGGGTACCTGGAGGCCCTCGATGATGGTCCTGTAGTCCCGTGAGATGGCCATCATGGAGTCTCGCCGCAGCCGGCCCTGACTCAACCAGTGCCTGGTGTGCTTCATGAGGGTCTGGGAGCGGGAGAACATGGTGTTCACCTGGCTGTCCAGGTCCACCGGGATGGCGATGCCACGGTTCTTGGCTGGCGGGGTGAAGGAGCAAAAAGGAATAAAAAAATAGAGGCAAAGAAGGATAGAAAGAGAGTGACAAAGACAACAGACAGACAAAGACAGCGAGCTGGAACGATATTCATCATTTGACAAGTTTGGCAATAATCTTGTTTTGGTAGACCCAATTTCAGTTAAGAGTAGCAAAATAGGGAAGCAAAAACATCCCAGAGTTTTGCTTCCCATTCAAATGTATCAAATTGAAAGTGAATACGAAGGTTACAGAAAGATAAATAACAGCCAAACAAACCTTCATACCTTATTGCTTGAAGTCTGATATGATCAATTAGCATTCACAATTACATTTTACTGTGTATGGACGTACAGTGTAATGGGTGTATACTTGCTACTCCATGTACTGTACATTGAACTCAATAGAGGAGTTTTATTTTTTGACTGAAACTGAGCATGAGGAAGAGAGGGTATCAAACTGACCCTAACCTATGGTATGCACAACTTTCTAAAGACAAAACTAGTAAATGCATTCTTTCACACTTATCATAAATATATTGATATGTATGCACACCTATGTCAGTCAGCGTCTTGATGCAGTTTTCAACATGGTACTTCTGTTGCCCTGATAACCACGAGCACAGAGAGACGCGGAAGGCTCCCTGGAGCAACCGCACAAACATTGGTTGGTGGGACTGAGGAAAGAGGAAGAAGAACAAAAAGGGTAAAAGACAAGATACTTGTTTACAATTATACAGAAGAGTTATTTTTGATGAGCTAAGTCTTCACTTACCAGATTTGAAAAAAAAAAAGCCAATAATAATAAAATGCATGCTTTCATGTACATAATGTGTATACACGTATGACTAGAGCTGTGTTTTTTTAATATCCACATTAACAAATTTGCAACCCCTAAAAAAGAAATGTACTTACCTAACTAAAGTTTGATGAATTGTCACCAACCTTTTACGGTGAAAAAAAAAAAAACAACAACAACAAAAACTAATCATTCAGACTGTGGGCTTTATCATGAAATGGTGGCACAATGCCTCAAGATAGCCTAGGGCATCAGAGGAGTCTAAATTTGCATAAGTTTATTAATCTCTTCAGCATGATGCAAAGTCCATTTGTCCCCTTTACATTTTTTGGGGCTACATCTGGCAAAGAAGATATCGTGAAACAATCACTGTTACATCCCAAGCAATGACTTCTTGCTGTTTTGATCTCTTTGTTATTCACTTAGACCCAGTTGATTGTTTTAGATGTACTGTAATCACTGAACATGACAGGTTAAAGCTGAGCGTCCTCACCTGTACAGCCGTGCTCTGATCGGCAAAAGGTGAACTGAAGAAGGTGGTGATGATGTTCATGATGGTCTCGGTCACATATTTCTCTAACATGATGTCAGCGTGCTTCCTGTCTGTCGTTGCATTGCAAACCTGACAAATACAAACAAATGCACAGAAATATTATTGAGTCATTAGTTTTCTTCTTCTAAAGAGTAATTTTGCCTCTGATATTTGCAAATATAAGAACATTTATCATCATCATCACCATTATCATCATTGCTACTATTACCAACAGTCTCAGTAACAGAAGTAAGGATCACTATCATCTTCATCGTCATCATGATCACCATCGACATCATTATCAACATCTTGAACCATCATCTTTGTCATGACCATTACATTTATCATCATCACCTTTATCATCATCTTCATCATCATCATCTTCACCATCATTATCATCTTTATCACTATCATCATCATCATCTTAATCACCATTATCATCTCTAGCATCATCATAAGAACTTCAACATCATCATCGCTTTAATCATCATCATTAATCTTCTTCTTCATCATCATCATTTTTATGATGACGATGATAATGATGATTCACAGCATTTTTATGGGGCCATACATTTGTTCAAAAAACTTTCAAAGGTGCAGACTCCTCCAAAAGAGTTAGTAATTGAATGTCAGGTGAAAAATGTGAGTCTTAAATGAAGTTTTGAAGTGCTCCAAACTGTCAATTTCATAGAGAAATGATGGGAGAGATCATCATCTTCATCAACTTTATCATCACCCCCATCATCATCATCATCACCGACATCATCAACATCATTACCATCATTACCATCACCATCATCATCACCACCATTACCATCACCATCACAATCATCATCACACCCTCAACTACCACTACCTCCCAATTTCTCAAACATACACATGCCACATCCACTGCCACACCCATGGTGTATCAACTCTTAGATTCTTACCAGGGCCATGTCCACCAGAAAATTCTCAAAGAGGGTCCACATGTGATTGCTGGTGTAGATTTCCTTCATCTCAACCTCAGTGTCCACATAGCAGTGGTTCAGGAAGTTGATGTAGGCATTCTTTACCTGTGTGGAAATATGATTCCAAGAGAAAAAGTTTCATCTGGACTTTTTGTGACTTGAAAATGTGGTAAACACTCCTTGTATGCTTGAAATCAATGAAGACAACTACACAGGTTTATGTAAGGGTTAGCTTTTGATGAAAGAGTCTACAGTGCCTGTTCCTCTTGGGTACAATGGCCTCTACCTGAGTGTGCACTTCACATTTAAATGAAAAACATTATGCCTTTGAATTTATCACAGTACAAAGTTGTATCACAACTTCACGTGACTGTGTTTCGTTAGTTTGGGAGTGTTTCAGTGTGCAGATTCAGAAGGACCATTGACGACTGATTACCTCTGGCACGCAGTCGATGTGGGTGACGACCCGCACGATGTCGTCCAGCGGCAGCAGCGAGTGGCACTTGATCTCGGTGTAGACGTTCTTGCCCTCCGTGCAGCAGGCCAGGAGCTGCACCAGGTGGATGTGGTACTGGGAGGAGCTGGAGTCATCGATGCGCTCCCGCTCCGACCGCATCATCTTGATGAAGGAGTGGAAGGAGGCCTTGTCATTGTAGAAGAGGAGGACGTCCTCCCCAGCACTCACCAGCTGTGAATGAGATACAAAGAATAGATGTTGCTCTCAGATTGTTTTTCACTTTGCTACTATGACCTCTTTGACTTTTGACCCTCTGAAAGTTTAAACGACAGAATTATCAACAATTCAAAAGTAGGAAGGAGGGCCTGTAATTATATAGATCAGTCAGATTTCCTCCCCGGCTCTCATCAGGGGTGGATAAAATATGGAGATTGATTTCTTGCTTTTCTCTTGACTGCTCTGACCTATTTGACCCTCTGAAATTTTGGACCAAGGAATTATCAACCATTCAAAGGTAGGTAGGAGGCATCGTCATTGCAGAATGGTAGGATATTCTTCCCAGCTCTCATAAGTTGCAGATGAAATACGGTGATTAATTTTGACCTCTGAAATTCCAAACAGTTGAGTTATCAACGATTCAAAAGTGTGAATGAGGCTTTGTCACTGCAGAACAAGAAATATCCTCCCTGGCTCTCACTAGCTGTGGATGAAAAATGGTTATTAATTATTGCTTACAACATGCTTTTACTTTACTGCTCAGACATCTTCGAGCTTTGACCCTCTGGAATTTCAAATGGTTCCTGTTTTATTTGTACTGACAACAAAACAATTGGGACCAAATCCTAACTCACCTCAGACATGACCATGTCCTGCGTCTTGCGGATGTACTGGCCGTCGGCCTTGACGATGGTCTGCAGGAACTTGAGGTACTGGACGTGCCGACCCTGGGTGGCGATGTGGTGTACAAAGCTCTGGACAACCTTCTCAGACACCTCGCTGCACAGCTGTACATTGTCCATGTAGATGTGCTGCATAGTCTCTGCCTCCAGCAGCTTTGGTAAAACAAAACGAAACAAAACGAAAAATAAAAAAAAACGGAAGGAGAGAATGTTTTATAATCTACGTGTAGATCACGTTCACTTGTATAATAATTTGTATTCTGTCTTCCACTAACAAGACTACTTTGCCCTTTATAACGGACGAACAGCTACAATGAAAAAAGGCATAGACAAAGTAATGCTGCTGCACTGGCATGTGATCTGCTCTATCATGGCGAAAGTGTTCTTTCCTAGAAATATTAATCAAAAAGTAGTTCTACTGTCAAACGCTGCCAGGTAATCAGATTCATTCAAAGAGAAGTACTTTTATCTTCACACAAAAAACCTGACTGAATATCTCTAGCCCAATAAAGTTCTTGACTCTTTTATTTTTGATGAAGATGAAAAAAAAATCATGCTGCCATTGAGCTTAATCATCATGTGACAACACGAAAAATTTCAAAGTCGTGATTTTCCACAAAAACATGCTTGAACATATTCCATCTCCATAAAGCCATTCTCTACAACAGTAAGGTCACCATCCATTTTAACTCTTCATGTGCCATGGTAGAAGCCCCCTGTGTGCCACATTATTCTGAGACATCAACGTGGTCATGCTTTGAGAAAACATTCTTTTTTACAGTCTATGTAATTTCTATAGATTTCCGTTAAGCTGGACAAATAGTGAGTAAAGTTGTAGAGAACATGGCAAGCTTTGTTTTGATGTATTATTGTATGACAAATCTGTTTTTTTTTTTCTTTCACATGACCAGTAGTTACATTACTGGGATAAAGGCATGACTTTTGCACACAAAACAGTGACAGAAACTTAAAATTTACTCTCAAATCCAGTAGAGAAGACCTCTTGATAGTCAATCACCTCATAAAGTGCAAGCTATATATGAGAGGAATGGAAGCGCAAGAAACGCTTTCATTGTACCGTGGCATTTGGCAAGTTATCGATTGATTGGGTGGATCCGTGCGTTTGAGCAGAATATGCAAAGTTGGCACGCCGTCGACTTAACGGACTTGTGCGAACGTGGCACATAAAGAGTTAAAACACATAGGAAAATGTCAATATCTGTTATATTCTGTATCACGGCAGTGCATTCAAGCTTTGTATTACCCCAGGGTTCAGGAAGAGGTCGATGTGTTTGTGAAGCAGCAGCTGATTGGACGGATTCCCCCAGCAAAAGTTCTGGAGAAACTCGTGGGCCAATCGCATCAGCTCATTCATCCTGGTGTCAGCAACCTGAGCCATGTGTAAAAATGAGGGGAAAAAAGAATGAAAGACAGAGATAGCTAAATGTCACAAAGAAATTGCACAAGTCTCAGCTATCGCTATAATGTACTTGCTGGTCTGTTTCGTTTTTGTTTTGTTTTTTTGTGTGTGTGCAAAAGTTTTATTTTTTGTTTCTTCAAAAGGGAATTTGGGAATTTGATGGTATTGTATCAGCTACCAAGTGGATGCTCACAAGTAGATAACTGGTTAATGTATTACTACCAATGAAAGTATTGCAAGCACACATGTATACATTGTGGCAAGCACTCACATATTTGAAATAAATTCACATATCTACATTTATTGGTAATAGGTATCAAGTATGGTAATGGCACTATAAGTATTACAATTTTTACGAAATTTTAAAAGAAACAGAATGTTCAAGTCAGATCTTTCTTTTTGTTTTTCTTCAATACTCAAAAATAGAGTTGTTCTCAGCCTTTGGCACATGTACCAGCATAAAATGGCCAATACGCAATATGATGCACAAACAATTTCAAAAACTACAAATGTGCACCGTCCACTAGGCCCATTCTGCTCCATTACCAGATCTTACCAACAAACATGTCAACATCACCTCTAAAACTAGGCTACCAAAACATATCCCAGCGACCACTTTTTCCCCGTGCAAACCAAATCTCAAGAGAACCATTGCTTTCCCTTACAGAAATACAGATTTCATCTACGTGTAGAAGATTCCCCCCAAGAGAATAAATCTCCACACGAAATATCACACATTAGAATATGACTTTTTCTCTCTCCTTTTGACAATCTCAAAAGCATGCAAAATAATCACAACAAAATCTGAAAACTCCTTCCTTCTTTAGTTTTGATTGTCCATTGTCAGTCTACATGACACTTACAAACATGCTGTTTGAATTATAGTCTGCATTACCAGCTTACACAGCTTAATAGCCAGAAATTCAGAAGCACTCTTTTCAAATGTCCTTGTACCAAAACATTACACAAGTTCATGATTTTGTATGACACTTACTGTAATACGTCTAGTTTTGTCCACCTGCTTCTTGACATATAATGCGAGGTGAGAAAAAAATAAATAAAAAGCTATCGCACCATCAAGTTCTGGCAGTCAGGGAAAGTAAGTATTAACAAATGTCACCCACATACTGTACATGTATGCTGGGAAAGTTCCACTAGTGACAGACATGAATGTTACTGAGGTATTTGCAGTGAGGTGTCACACAACTTTGTATCGCTGATGAAGAGAATTTCAATGTGCAGAACACTGTCAGTGTCAATTCACATCACATTCAGGATTATTTCAACATACTCCCGTGTTCATCATCAACTACAGTCTGGAAAGATTGAAGAGAGATATATGCCAGAAAGGAAGATAGGAGAAGATAAAGTGGAAATATTTTGCTGACTTCTGAAGGGTCAGTGACAGAGGTCTGGGTAAGACTCCCCCACCTTGTCATACGGTATCTGAAGCAGCTCCAGGACCACGGCGTGCGCCCCCATGTTTCTCAGCAGTCGCTGCTCGTGCTTTCGGTTCTTCCGAATCCCGCCACTGTCGGTGATGCACAGCCTGCTCAGCCTACACAGAATCTGCATGGCAAGTAAGGCGGAAGAACAGAGAGGGGGAGGCGAGAGGCATGAGATCTGGCTATTTCATCACCATTTTGATACGACATGAATGGCTGCTCACAATAGGGGCACAATTTCAAAATTAAAAAAAAAAAATAACAGTTGGCATTCTTTGTGTCAGCTTGCAAGAAAGATGTTCCAATTTGCATACCATTTGAATGTGATGCATCACATAACCACATGTTGTACATTTGTCATCATTTTATCATATTTACACCCAGACTAAGCCCAAGCAGTATAACCACACAATCTTTTTTGTTTTGTTGTTTTGTTTTGGGTTTTTTTTTGTAAAGGACTTTGGAAAGGCGAGGATTAGGCTTTTTACTTTTTGTGAGATACCAAGAAACCACTTATGCAATACTACAGAGCATGCATTCTAAGATGAATTCAAAGTTTACTTGATGAAAATTGGTTTTGGAATGGCTGAGATATCCAAAAACAGAGTAAAATAAAGCGATTGTAATTAAAGGAGAGTCCCACCTTTTTATTAGCATTTCTGTTTTGCGTACCTTGGCCATTTCAAAATCAATTTTCATCGAATAAACATTGAATTCCTCTTGGAATTACATGCTCTTTCATTTTTCATAAGTGGTTTCTCATTATCTCACCCAAAAATGTTAGAAACCTGAAGTTAGGTCTCAACCAAAACTACACGATCCCTTTAACTAATCTGAAGTTATAGGGCAGTGTCATGTGAGCCAAACTTTTGCCCTCTATCTATGTTGTATAATCCTCTTCTGATATTTCTCACAAAGGGACGCATCAGAATATCCTGCACTCTTGATCAATGTCACAGCTCACATACCTGCTGGATGGTCTTGTAGTTTTTGGCACTTGTGGGGTCAACGGACGGTCCAAGGTCAAGGTCAATGGATGACCCTTCGCCAGCACTGGTTGACTGGGTCATCTGGAGAAACATGGGGAAAAAATAAATATACTGACAGGTCAAAATAGCGAAAAAATGATGTACAAAGTTGCAGAAACAATGGATGAGACTAAAAATTATATAACAATACCCACACACAACCAAGAATACTAGCATGGGTATTAAACTACATTGTAAGTTTTTCAGATATTTTACATTTGTAAATTGCATTCTAGCAATGTTGAGACTAGGTTGATGTCTATTCCACTTGAGTGCATTAAACCTTTAAAAAGCAGGAAAAAGTCACAGCAACAGGCATACCAGTATTAATTATACACACAAAGTAGTTATTACACTTACTTTCCTTAGTCTTTAACAAAATTAAAATCAAGTTCTTGCAAAATATTTCAGAGGCTATGAAAAGCAGATGAATTTATATCATAATGTATGGTTCTATCATTTTTTTTTTTAATCGTTTGGTATTTGTACTGGATCAGGGAGGATGATATTGGTGGATATTGCAACCTTCCAGTTGAATAGAGGGGTGTAAAAAAAAATGGACCTGAAAGAGATGAACACATGTGATTTCAGAGACATCTTTCAATGAGGACTTCTACTCATATTCATGACTTGATGATGCCCCCCCTTCAAAAAAAAAACAACAACATAAAAAAAAACAACTGTCTGTTCCATGTATGACTGTTTTCATGTAGAGGTCCTTGCTGTAATAAATAATAGCAATAATAATAATAATAATAATTATCATTATTGTAATGATGATGATGATGATGATGATGATGATGATGATGATAATGATAATAATAATAATAATAATAATAATAATAATAATAATAATAATAATAATAATAATAATAATAATAATAATAATAATAATAATAATAATAACAGTAATAATAATAATAATAATAATAATAATAATAATGATAATAATAATAATAATAATAATAATGATAACAATAAAATATCAGTTTGGAGCAAATTCATGGCAATAGTGGTCCCACAGTTGTTCCTTCCTTATGATACATGTAGGAACTCGTGTGGGCCAGCTCATCTGACTTTGAGGCCCTTCCTAGACACTTGCTATAGAGAGCATACAGAAAGCATGTGTCCACACTAGTGAGGCTGCCATGCATTGGCCACCAGGCATGCATCGTCACAAAGCAGCCGTGTGTTCTTTGTTACAAAGCAAGAGAGTGACTGCACTGGCTGCACATTGGTGCTAATCATACATGCTTCATAACTCTCTTATGACCACAGTTTAAAAATGCTATCAACACTGTACATGAATAAGTTGCTGATGGGACTAAGAGAGTTAAAGTCTCTGACCAGCCAAATTTACATTGTAACTGCAATGTCATTTTTGACCATCTATCCAATAACTAGGCACGACTCACATTCTACTGTAAATGCAGAACTACATGTATTTCTAATAAATCTATTATCACGAATGTTGTGCTGGGAAGCACAAATTCTTAAACCTGCAAAAAATGTCTTCAGATTTTCTTAGCACAATTTGACCAGGTTGAAGAGTGAGTTTCATCAGCTGCTAGATACTACTGCAGTTGTAGTAGTGCATGTGTGTGTGCGAGTGTGTGTATGTGTCCTGGTACTCATTTGAGGACATGTGTGTATACTAGTGGCTCTCCGTGCAGGTCATACACTAGAATGGATCATTTGTGTACCAGTGCATTCTGTATTTCAAGTTTAATGCATTGAGATGTCAAATCAAATTCTGATTTTTTTTTTTCTTTGTGAAATGGATAAAAACATACTGCAAGAAGTTGCACTAAACAAAATTAAGAATCACACATGTGTTTTTTGAGCCACTCAGCATGAAAATCTAAAAAGAGATGATTACAGTAAAATGTTTGCTAATTAGCCATTGAGTGAGCCAGATTCAATGTTTACTTTATACAAGACCAGGCGCGGTGGAGCACCCCAATTTGCATCTCATTATCGCCCCGTTCTATTTGAATTTCCAACGGGCATCCACGGCTGCCCGAAACTGTGTGCATGAAAAAGTCAAATCTTTACCTTCTCCTTGTGCCGCTATGCGTGCCGCTAGTAAACTCAAACTTCCCACACTATCTAAGTTTTTAAAAACCTTCCTTTTGATGAAAAAATTATGAAATTTGCTGCACTAGAGCTTAAGATATTAAAGCATTTTGAAAATCACCTCTCGCAAAACATGCTCTCTGTTTTTTTCCGACTGGACTATGGCCGGGCTCCAATGTGTCCGAAACTGGCAACATAAGTTCATCAGGCCTCAATCCATATAATGGTGAAAGTTTTCGCTTTGTACCACCTGTACTTTTTGAGAAATCAACTTGTTTCTACAGGGTTTGGAATAGAAAATTGTAGTCCGCGAAACAATTGAAAATAACGTCATTTCTTTTCCCGTAATATTGGGCATGCGTGGTACGTGAGATTCAGGATTTCGTGCTCATTGTTGGTTTGCATGTGACGCAGTCAATTTTGCTGAGTGTCGCACGGCGGTGATTGCTGAGCTGCTGCCGCGCACGCTGCATGCAGCAATGCGTTGTGTGTGCTGTGACATGCAACGCCACAGTGACGCGATTAATTATACATGGGACCGACCTGTACGCTTTGCGTTCGTGTCATTTTTGACATCACCTTCTGTTTTTTTCCGACACAACCATGGCCGGGAATATTATGGTATGAAATTTAAAATGCAAGCAGATAAATAAATTTTGGTGTACTTTGTTTGAATGGCGCTTTTGTTCCGCAATCACACTTCGTGAATTTTAGGATGATTTTCGAGGCATATTTTTGGTAATTTTGCTCGCCAGGTTTTCGCTAAAATTTCACATTTTATCATTGTCAAATCCTTTAATATGTTATATGTGCATATTCGGAC
This sequence comes from Diadema setosum, assembly GCF_964275005.1. NCBI lineage: Eukaryota > Metazoa > Echinodermata > Echinoidea > Diadematoida > Diadematidae > Diadema > Diadema setosum. The sequence continues at coordinate 5,035,794 of NC_092686.1, forward strand.
ATGTTTTCAAATTCAAACTAACTCAATTTTAATCCGAAAATAGGTTTCCTGAAATTGTTATTAGCTTGAGAAGTTGTTTACTTTTTCTCAACTACGCGAGTACATGTTGTTTACTTTATGCAAATGAGGCTCGGCTGCCGAAGGATTTCTGCGAGATAATTGGGGTGCTCCACCGCGCCTGAGACATGTCTGTCAGTGCATACTGCATGTGTACTGAAGCAAGTTTTCTTTGACCATCTATCCATCTATACTGTTTGAGCATTAAGAATATACATAACAAAGAAACAGGAGTGCTTTTATACCCTATCTGCCTCATGTTCAATTAGGAGAATTTCTTAATTTAAAAAAAAAGCATCATCATGACACTGTATTTTATCAGGACACTCCATCTTCACATCCTGTATACAACACAGAATATGGTGCACTACAAGTGCTTAATAGTTGATAATCATAAGTGGTTATCAAATCTATGAGAATTACACATCATTTTCCTGTTACACATTCTATTACAGGTGTATCTAATTAAATCAAGTACAACGTGCATTACATATACATTGGCAAAACTTGATGACATCTCACCCTTACATGTAATATTGCTGAACTGAATGTAACCCGTACCCACAAACAATGTCTTCAAAGCAGTTCACGTACATGTACAGTATATTTCTAAAATGTCTGAGTTTTACTTTACAAGAAAGACTGCATCAGCTACATTTCATCAGTAAAGTGTTGTCCTCTTTGAAGAATACCAAGTCAGTTGTCTTTTCTACTTGTTTTGTCGATATTGTCATTTTGTAATTTGGTGTTTTAATCTCTACTTGGGCAGTCATGCAAGTGAACAAGCATGCTTCTGGAGGACCGGTCATATCACCTTTTTTTCTTTAACTTCACCAGGACAACACGGAAGCTTTACCACACACACCATGTGACTAGATTTTACAGGATTAAAGTTGCACTGCGCAACATGCGAAGGAAGCGTGTTATCAAACTCACCACATCGTAATCATCGTAGACATCCTCTCTCTTTTGTTGTTGTTTTTTATTTGATATTTGATACAAAATTAGAGTAACACATTCTTTAATAGAAACAGTACTCTGATGCACAGTCACTCACAATCATTCTATTCATCTAAAAAATACATGTACATATTTAGAATAGAAAATATTTAGAATAAATTATAGAATAGTTTGCATTCCTTTAACAAGTCTTACTTTTAGATAACATTTTAGGAATTTCTGAGCCCCTACTGTAACGAGACTGACAATAATTACAATTTACTGGATGTGCACACCAAAATTAATAGATCCTACATCCGACTGGTTGATTCAAAGTTGTTGCTACAGTACATGTAGTTACCACTATTCCAAATCACTGTAAGCTATTCATGTTGTTTTAGCTACTACTATTGCAAGCATAAAACCCTTCATAAAAGTCAAAAATTAATGTAGGCTTAGCTTTGTCTGTCAATCTGCCTAAAGGAAAAATTACCTGTGAACATTAGCTTAAAAGGAGAGTGTACTGCAAAAAAAAAAAAAAAAAAAAATGAGATTCAATAAAATCATGATATAACACATCAAAACAGTCCCATCAAATACAGAGTATCAAAAGACAAAAAAGAAAGTCATGGCCTTGTAAATGCATACATGCCAAATTTGATAACTGGATATTGAAACATTTTTTGAGAGGGGAAAAAACAAAAACAAAGACAGAAGCATGAAGCAAAAAGTCCCTTTGGCTGAGGTCCAGAAATTTTGCATATGTTCAAAATTTCTTTGCAGCAACAAAAACTGTTTACAAATTTGATTGCAACTTTTCAAGAACCTTGGTGAAACCTAATATTTTCAGAAATTTGCCATATTTGCAAACATCCGGCGCTTGCTGAGATACCAAGAAAAGTGTAGAACATTCCTCCACAGCAATGGAGGAGTGCTTTGAAGAAGATGCCTCTGCCAAATTCAATAAGATCTAGCGACGACGAAACAATGTTGTTTCAGTTTTGCAGACTTACCATCTTGGCCGCTTTGGATTTCTTTTTGGGTTTGTCATCATCGTCATCGTCCTTCTTCTTTCTGCTCCTGTCCAGCTTGCTCTTGTAGACCCAGAGCTCTGATTTCTCAACGAGGAGCCTCAGTTCATCAAGGTCTGCCTTGATCTGTTTGTAGTTCTCTCTATCACTCTTGGTTACCAGTAATTGCACCTACTCAATGGAGACAGGAGTAAGATTAAAAAGAAAAAAAAAAAAGGGAAGATGAAGTTTAAACACTTGTAATTGAACACTTTAAAATCAGGTATCATTAACATGCAAAGACAATTTAGATATCAGAAAAGCTTTCAACAAAATCTGTTTCAATTTTTGTGTTACCATTTGCAAATTATAGTTTCTCTTATCTTTGATAATTCTACGATCAACATGAGCATCTCTGAATATTGCATACTTGAATGTTATGAAAAACCCCTCCAGTCATAACTACCACAAGAAGTCAGTATGAAGAGACTCCTCATCCTCCCAACTCCCTCTTCATCCCCCACCCCCTCCACATTCTCATCCTCCTCTCCCATCTCCTCCTCCATCCCTTCCCTTCTTCCTCTCTTCTCCTCCTCTCTCATCTTGTCCTCCATTACATTCAATCTTCTTCTCCTCTCCTCCTCCATCCTTTTCCCTCTTCCTCTCATTTATCATCTCCTCATTTCTCATCTCCTCTTCAATGCTTTCCTCCTTCTCCTCCTTCTTTCTCCATCTTTTTCTTTCTTCTTCTTGTCCCCTCCTCCTCTCTCATCTCCTCTTGCATCCCTTTCCTTTTTCCTCTCATCTGCTCCATGCTTTCCTCCTCCTCCATCTCATTCAATCTTCCGCTCCTCTCTCATCTCCTCCTTCCTTTACTTCTTCCTGTCCTCTTTCATTTCCTCTCATTTCTCATCTCCTCCTCCTCCCTTTCCTTCCTTCATCTCCTCCATCCTTAACTTGTTCCTCTCCTCCTCCATCCTCCATGCCTATTCCGCTCCTCTCCTATACTCCTCTCTCATTTCCTCCTCCATTTCAATCAATTTTCATCTCCTCTTCTCTCCTCCATTCCTTTCTTTCCTGTCCTCTTTCATCTCCATTTCCTTCCTTTCCTTCATTCTCTCATCTCACTCATGCTTCCAACATTCCTTCTTTCTCTCCTCCTTCATCCTCCATCCCTTTCCCCATTCCCTCCTATTCTTCTCTCTCATCTCCTCCCCTTCTCTCACCTCTTCCTCTTCTTTCATTTCTCCTCTCCTCTTCCATCCTCCCTTCATCCCTTTCCCTGTTCTTCTCCTCTCTGTCCTCCTTCCTCCTTTCTGCCATCATTTCTTCTCATCTTCTTATAGTTACTCTTTTTTCCTCTTCCATTTTTTCTTGTTCTTCATTTTTTTTTTTTTTTTTGGGGAGGGGGGGGGGGGGGGAAATCCCTTTCTCACCTGTTTGAATGCCTGGAGAACTTCCTGTCTCTGGCTGAAGTGTCTAAAGAGGAGTTGGAGTGCTCCGGACACCAGGGGTGGGTAGTCGTGCATGGTCAGGTGCAGGAGCACTCGAAGGAAAGTCCTCCCGCCCTGACCGTCCAGATCCAGGTCGGCTCCGTCCATCTGCCCCTCGAAGATGCCTTCCGCCTGGTCCCCAATGGCCTCCAGGTTGATGCCCGAGCCGTCCGGGCTGGTCCCGCCGCCTCCCGTTGTTGACCCCGGCGTGGTGGTGTTGGTGTTGCTGTTGTTGCCGATGAGGGGAGGTGGGGCCGGAGGTGGGGGGTTCTCCACCGAGCCGTTCTGGTTGGGACCCTCGCTCTGCTGGCCCTGCTCTTGCTGCTGCTGCTGTTGTTGTTGCTCATTTGAGTCTTTAGTTTCATCAAAGTCCCGTTTGAAGATGGAGAGTAGGCAGGAGATGCGGTAATCCAGACGCACGTTCAAGATGAACTGCAAAAATGAACAGCACGTTACAGACGTCACTTGACATCCACAACTACCTGACTTGTTTAATGCCTGCATGGTGAAAAATTTATTCTAAATATTGCTGTTATTCACTTTTCTGTTCCTTTACAATGAATATGTAGTAAAAGGTTTGATAGAGCAAAAATAAGATGTACATGTACGTGTACATATCATCATCACATAACATGCCTTGTAGATGTACAAATCAAGTAATGGTTCATTGTATAATAATAGTAAAAGTTTATCCCTTTCTCCATCTGTCAATATGTCATACAATGCAACTCTTTACAGCTCGGGCTTGCTACAAGTACATGTATATCCCTTTCTCACAAAGATAAAGGAAAGGGAAATGAATGATACATTGTACATGTGTTATAGCAAAATGAAGATATACACGTAAACCTGTATGAAAAAAGATTCTTCCCTTCATCACGGCCTGTATGATAAATTCTAGCCATTTCTGATCGACAACCAAACAAAGTTCTGCACATACTTGCAGGATCTGGATGATCTTGAGCTTGGTCTCCATCACACGTTCATCCTCCTTGTTGGCGGGGTCCAGCCGTGGGCTCTTGCTGGACGGGGAGGGGCTGCCGGGACTGGCCAGTCCCGGGGATGGCAGGCCGCTCCCCAGCACCATGTTTGTCATCACCGCCCCGACGCCGTGGATCGACCGCAACACCCCTCCCTTCCCTGGTACCGCAGCATATACACAGACAGACAGGCAAACAGACAGAAAGACAGTCAAACAGACAGAATCATGTGTACAAACGTACATACATACACAAATATAGATACCACACACATGGGCAGAAAATACAATCAAAAAGCATGATATTACTATATGAAGTATTGCAATAAAATGTTTACACTACTGTCTCAGGTTTGCCATCTTCTGCTAGATGTGTTTGCCTCTTTATGTGTCAAACTTGCAAAGTTTATATCATTCATTCAAAATTTACAGAAAGAAATTTAGTATAAAACCAACTGATCAGTAGGCCTACAAATATCAAGCATTGTGTCAGGAGAGTGACACTCCCGGTGAATACTTTAGACATAGAGCTTGCATTGCACACTACCACTGCATATGTGTAATCAGGATACTGTGCAAAATATTGGGCAAGTTGACATTCCCCTTTTCCCAATTTGTTGCATGGAAGTTGAGGGAAAAACATGGACTCAATGAAGCTGGTAGCAATGGAACTTGTGGTCAAAAACGTAGTAAGAAAGAAGACATGATCAGGATGTGACATTTTCCGGAAAAATGAAATGTTCATGTCATGAGCTCTCAAGGAGATGAAGCACATGTTCAGACATGGTGGAAATTTCAACATCATGTTTCGTACTTCTTGAGGAAATGCTGAGGACATTCATTCTGCCATCTCAAATTCCATATGCATATTCTCGTAAGGGCTACTACCCTTTTCAGACAGAATATAATGCATGCATGTATGACATGGGTCGGCTTTATCCATTTCTGAGAAAAATGAGTACCGGTAACACTCCTCGGTCTTAAATTCCACATACAAGCTCCTGTAATGGTGACTATACCCTATTCAGATGGAATGGCACGCTTTCATGACATGGGTCGGCTGTTTCCACTCCCGAGAAAATGAGAGAACACTCTTTGGTCTCAAGTTTCTCATACACTCTGACAATGGCTAACATCCTTGTCTGTCAGATGGAATTCATAATGGTAATATGAGATGGGTAAGGTTGGGAAGAGCTATACCGCCACTTGTAACTACTACTGCTGGTAGAAAAGCTCTCTGGAAGCTCGCGAGAACAATTTCCTCCCTCGATCCCATTGCCATTTCTGTGGAAAATTCACTTGAAATAGAAACTAGAGAGCTTGTATCTTGACAATCTCAGTTCACTTCTTGGTGGATTGCTAGCAACTTAGATGGATGAGTTCCATGAAGGCCAATGTGTAATGGTTGCTGATAAATAAAGAAATATTGCTTCAATTTTGTTTTTGACAAGTTACTGTATTCTAGAAATATGCTTGTCATCTCTGTGTACATGAGATGTATTGGTACACATCACTGCTAGGAGTATACTACTCAACATACAGGTACAATGTACAACTAGCAGCACTGATTCACAGATAAAAGAATTAATATTAACACTGAGCAAGGTCTGTAAAAGCTTTAGAAATAGATGAGGATAGATGGTATTACGGTACCCCGAGAATTCAGTTGTACACATGCAAGCTTCAGTGAGATCGTGATTTTGTGTGCGAATGTACAGCATAACTGCCATTGCTGCGATTCATAGAGTACCATGCAGTACATGTACAATGTAGTTTCTAGATTATGACTCTTTCGTGACAATCTATCAATGTTTATGACTCCTTCTTTGAGTATTTGCTAAAAGGGCATCATAGATCAAAACAGCAGCACACATCCTGGCCATGCAGAAGTGCTGTGACTCCCATCTCATATTCAAGCTACCATCATAGTAAACTTTACATGAAGCTTGGTTTTTGCCTACAACATGATAAGAAAAACTCGCTCAACCCCCCCCCCCACCCCACCCCATTCCTGCTATGGTTAAAAAGGAATATACTCGGGCAGGTGTCTATGGGAAATGCGCGCTGTAGCAAAATCAGTCCCTCCTCAACAGGCTATTAACCCTAATCAGGCTGGGCTTTTTTGGCTATGCTATATCTGGGGGGGGGGGGGGGGCGGATTCCGCCCCCCCCTTCAGATCTCGCCTATGGAACGCGTGATCGCGCCGAAAATCGGCACACGCCACGCCCGCGACGTATACTATCAAAATGTATAATTGCTTTCTCCGAAAAATTTTTCTTATATTTTATATAAATTAATAATTGTAATTTATGCATAAAATCAGTTTTGGGCTCTAAATCACTTATTAATGCTCTAATTTCTTTTTTAAAATGTTTCTTGTATCATTCTCCTGAGACATAGGACAAAAAAAAAATCTGTATCTAAATTAATTTCTTATGTATTTGATTGTTTTTTTAATTTCTTATGTATTTCTTTGTTTTTCGACCTTTTGTTTTTGTTTGTTTTTTGGCCAAAATTTGTCACAGACATTTTTCGAAGCTTTATTATGCTAAAATAAATTAATTTCGTCCATTCTAAGTCAAGATATGAATTTTTATGTGAATTAATTGAAAAAACACAATTTGCATTGGATTTGTACACAAAATCACGTTTTGGAGCAATTTTGGGGTTGACAAATTTTTTTCGAATGGGCGTCGCGTCAAAACGGTACGCGCGGGCGCAACAATTTTGGTCTCAAAAGTTGCGCGATACTTGAAAGAAAAAAGTCATGAAACATCGCAGCGGGAGCTTATCGCGCTGCGAAGATATTGCGCGAAACGTCAAGGGGGGGGGCGGATTCCGCCCCCCCAGCCTGATTAGGGTTAAAGCTTTGGCGAATGTGTGTCATCGCTTGCCAGCATATATTTGGTAAAGTTTAATTTTTGTGAATTTTGCATGTGGGGTGCTATTCGGGAATTTAACAACACAAAAATATCAACTCTGATCCCGACATGAATGCAATGTGGACATGACTAGCACATCTACAAATTTGTAGCTCTATTCATTATTGTACTCCACAATCGTGAATTTCACCACTCGCAAAATTGTCGGGAGCTCCCAATTCGCACAAAAAAATTAGACTCCCTAAATATATGATAAAATAGTAGATACATTTTGTATTAGTAGCTATTATTACCCGTATCAGGTATCTGAGCTGTGGTTCTGCAAAATTGTATTTCCCTCGTACTACGCGTGGGATTACGCGCCATCAGGGAGAAGAGGAGCAAATTTTCCATATTCCCTGCTTTGGCAAATGCCTACGGGATTTGCGTGTTAAAAACGAGGGGAATATAGCATCCGGGCACTTGAGCTCCCAGTGAGGAAAATTTACTGTTCATGGCAGTTCTCACAGAGAGGTTTTGCGACGAAGGATTAACACGTAAAACTAAAGGACGATCACTGTTATGTGTAAGCTGGCTGTTCCTATATCCTATGCGTGCCGCACACCCGAGTCTCGCGACGGAGGACAGATTCCCATAGGTTAACACGTAAAAACATTGTAATTATTTATTTTACTGCTCAAGATGCCTAAAATGGGTAATAATGATAATATGGACTGTCTACTTTCGGGGGATACAACATTAATTGCCCTCACTAGAATTGTATTGCCCTCGTCTTCGATGTTTAGTTTAGGCAATAAATGCCGTATCCCCCTCAAGGCCAGTCCATATTATATTAATAGCACTGACTTGAAAAAGAAACCTGTACTATAAAAGCTTAAGAGAGTTTATAAAGTAGCTCATTTCAAAATATCATCATGTAATGTTACATGATACAGTCAGAACGTATATCAAGGACTGTATACATCAATAACAGTATTCCATCATAATGAAACGTTGCAGCACATAAGTCATTTTAGGCTGCCTTTTTATGAACCATGAAATATATAACAGCATCAAGAAAACGTAAAATACTGCAGTAACGAAAACGTCAAATGAAAAGAAACAGGCAACCTTGCAAAATTTGCAATTAAAAAAAAAGCATTTTACACAGCATGGCAGACAACACATAAAGAGAACTGGGAAGAAAAAGCTGGTAAGCATGATACAGCAATTCTATTTTCCTCTTCAATCTACAAGGAACCGCACTGGCTCGTAAAACTACACAGACGCACACTTTGTACAGAATGAAACATGAGATGGCATGGTTTAATATGACATGCACACTGTCTATGGAAATCCATGCGAGCATTTTCCTCATCAATCTGTCAGTGTTCCTGTTTTCTGATTTTTTTAAAAAAAAAAAGTTTCCCCCTTGGGTGGGTGGGAGGGAAAACAATGGACTCATTTTTCATGCAGTTGTCTATAGGATCAAGGAATTCTATGGCAAGGAGGCATTTTATGTGATTGAGCATTGAATGCTCGCAAAAAAAAAAACACAAAAAAACACACACAAACAAACAGGTATTTTCCACACTTATCCATACCTTCCTTAGGCGGCTCTGAGTCAAGCGATTAGGCAAAGCATTATGGGTAATATGCATAATAGAACAGAGAGAAATAGCCAACATGTAAGTTGAGATGAACTTGACCGAGAATACGTCTGAACAAAGCCCATATACTTGACACTACATTTCTAGCTACATTCGTATAAAGACATCATTACAAACATATACATGGTACCTACAGTTTTTTACAATGTACATAACATGTGAGCTACACTAAATTGTTGATGAACAAATACATAATTTCTAAATAACTACATTTGCACAAATGACAAACAGAAAAGTTAAATATTATTACTGAAGATGAACACTGATAGCTTTAAACTCATCAATACCAGTGCATGATGAGTTTATAAGTATTGTACAACAAAAACTGACAACATATTCAATGCATGAAAAACATACATGTACACGTATATCTAAAATATAATGTGTGCCAGGGGGTGGTTTATAAAACACAGAAAACAAATTCATCATTTTACAAACTTATCAATTTTTGTTCTTCTTTTCAAGTGTAAGACCCTATATGTAAGTAATAAACTTATTATTAAAAGACAGACCAAATTAATAAAAAAAAACCAACAAAAAAAGAAAGAGCAAGGACAGTTGGTGATATTTGTATCAAAAAAGTAATACCCTCCTCATATATGTCATTGTCTATTCAATAATAATCCAGGTCGCCTTGGCAAGTGTGATGAAATTTGGATAGCAGAATAACTCGCTGGGATAAGAAATGATTTTATTGTTAACTATACTCCCAAATTCAAATTCATGTCAGCACTTCATTTCATTTTTTTTTTCTATTTCAATATGTGAAATAGATTGTTCGTTTAAAGTACATAGCCATAAAACTTAAGTTCTTGGGACTGACAGTTTTCTTTCATGATATTGAGATTTGTTATAGCTGAACAGTAAAAAGTTCAGATTATAATTTTGGGACCCGAATTTCTACTTCCTTTTGACGAGAATTTCATCATAACTGTGTTTTGTATACAATGTATATCAGGAGTACACTGTATCTACGTTTCTTCTCTTTGCTTTTCTTTTTTTTTTTTTTTCAATTCACCACATCTGAAGTAGTTTTTATATTGCATCATCAGTAATAGTAATCCAATAATGATAGGGTTATTCACAATAAGTATCAAAGCATTTTACAAAAAGGTAGTTATTTACATAGAATTACATTTAAGTATTAATATCAACTTAAAAGCATACAAAAATATAACATTACTGAACATTAACAAATACAATGTGGAGTTACGAATCTTTGACAATTTACAGAATGAGTACAATAGGTGTACATTTGACGTTAGAATGAGGTAACTTTGGAAGATTCTATAATTGGCAGGGGTAGCACATTGGACACTTTGAGAGCATATATTTGTGAAATAAACAGTTTTTCTTTTTGGAGAAGATAAACAACACCTGTATTTCAAACAGAATAAAACAAGTACTTAGCTGACAAATCAAAGAAAGAACAGAAAAGCAATTTCTTATAAGGAACTGTGCTTGCTGCAACAAGAATATTTGTGAGTAATTTTGGACTGAGTTTACTGAGTGGCTACTTAAAAGAAGCATACATATAAAGGAGATAGAGAGAGATGAGTTTTGTGGTTGTAAATTATAGGTCAAACTGGCTGATGATGTACTGTATTACACTTGCTTTGTCTCACACAAAAATCTAGGATGCTTTGGGGATAGATGACCATAGCTTGGAAATCTGCCTAACTGAAAATCATAAGTCAAGCTACACTGGAACATTATGCACACATAAAATGTATGATGGACAATACTTCATGGATTCTACATCTACATCTCCTTCAGAAAATATAGATACTGGCTATTACACTCAGCAAAAAAAGAAAGTAAACACTTTTTCGAGGTCATATTTTTCATAGAAGATTTTTATGAAAATCAATGTCTTATATACCAAATTAAAGGTAATTTAATTGGCTATTAAGAATAATAAAAAAAGAAAACTTTACGCATGAGTGAGCACATTCGTTTTGGTCCTCAAAGGCACAAAATTAAAAATTGCAAAAATTGACATGTTCTCTTTCATTTGCAAATGCCCTTCACGATAGTATTGACAACAAAAGACGGGTTTAACACAATGAGAGACATGAATTAAATAGGAAAAATAAGTTTTTGTTCTCTTTATCTCTTTATATCCTCTAAGAAAAAGAAAGTGGGAAACTAAAGGGGAAAATGAGAATTTTTTTGTCAAGTCAATCTTCAAATGTCACAGGGAATAATAAGCATGAAGATGATTAAATGAGCAGAATTTCTTTATTTTTTTTTTCTTTTAATCTAGTGATTTAAGAATCCATGTGACAATTTCCAGAACCAAACATCCTTTACAATATCCTAATTTGAAAAAAAACCCCTCAAATTTCTACTATTTTTGTTAATTATTACTTCTTCTCTTATTTCATTTGCATTTAGATTTGACATAAGATGCTTTATTTTTCTCCACTATTTTCAGCCTTCTTTGATCTTTTGGGCTTTAAAGATATTATAGAGATCAAAGGTTTACTTTTGCAACTTAATTTATGTTTCTTTTTGTGTGAAATTTGTTGTTTGTTCTCATTGTTCTGTGGAAGAGCACATACGCATGAATGGCAACTTGTTCAGTTTTGCAATTTTACTTTTGTGCCCTGAAAAAGAATCATGTGTAAAGTTTTTCTTTTTGTTGACCTACCAGGTTGATAGCCAATTAAATTACCTGCAATATGGTATATGATACATTAGCTTTCAGCCAAATACTCTATGGGAAGTCTAAACTTGAAAAAGCGTTTACTTTCTTGTTTTGCTGAGTGTATATCAATTAATACATTACAAAAGCTGTGAGTACCTCCATACAAAATCAAGGCATACAGGAATTTTGAATCTGTTTAGATTTTGCTGACATGATGACTTATGCAATACCTTCCATGCATTTGTAGTTGTTTCCCTTTTAACATAATCAGCACACATAATCAAGTCCCTTCAACAATCACTGGTTATACAATCATACAATTGTGCTATCTGCCAGATCGCTATGAAACAAACATAGTTAGAATAGAATTCACTGGCAGGGAAACTACAAGCCGCTTTATTCACTCATCAAGAAAAGAGAGAGGGGAAGGGGGGGGGGGGCATGAGTTAATCGTAGATGGCAGGTAATCATAACTGGTAGTAGTCAGGACTATGGAGGCATACACCAGCCTAAAATGTTCTATACAGTCCAGCTTCGGTTTTCTGGCCATGTTGGGACCAACACCCATCCGAATGAGTGATACGGCCAGATATTAAAAGTGAGATAATACTCGAGCATGATACTTTTAAGCAAGCTGGGTTGGCCTATACTCTACATAGGGCACTGTTAATTTACTATTAGTAATACTGATATACACAATATTATGCAAGCTTATAATGTGGGAACAAAATGGAATAAGGTATTGGTGAAAATGCACCTTTCTCTTGGCCTTTGTTCCTTCTGGCAACGATACTTTGGTTGGTATAAATGTACATCGTATCTTTAGTGATCATCATTAATGTCCTGGATATTTCTTTTTCTCCTATATGAAAGAGAATCATTCTTTTGCACTTCCGAAAAAGTCTTGCACCCAAAACACAGAGACAACCATGTGGCAGTCAATGTCTGGATTATAAAGAGATCAAAAAAAGTGATGGCCTGGACAAATAAGACCTTATTATTATGGCCACATAACCGAGATCAGACTGTACATCCTGAAATGATGTTTTTTCATGCATCCCCTCACGCCGCCCTTTCTTGGGATTGTGATAGTGCATCCTCAATACTTTGTATTATTGATAACATCATTTTGAGAGTGCAATGGCAACACACAAACACTCACATACAGTCACAGTCCCACACACACAGACACACACACAAACACACATTTACAAATGGCAAACGGCGAGACCCCTGGACCTCGGAATGCGGACTCACCTATCTCGCGGGTGGGGTCAAGCTTCCCGAGGGCCAGGCCGGACGCTGGCGTGCAGTCCAGGATGGACAAGAGGGTCTTGGTCAGTCTCAGGAGCTCGCTGAAGCTGTAGAACCCAAAGTAGATCAGGTTTTTGGCCAGATTCACCACCTGGTGAACAAGTTACAAGAAAGAAGGCAAAAAGTAGAATGTGAAATAAATACCAAAAAAAAAAAAAAATATCAAAAGAAGTCTACAAGCAAAATTACTGCTGGATATAAAAATCATACCTTGTCATAGTAATGACAGTAATGGAAATACTATACAATGGTAATCATTATCATCAGCATCATCATATTAATAATCATAATCATAACCATAACCATATTCATAATCTTGGTAAATTGCTTGGAAGGAAAATAGCAATCTATAGGAACAGTATATCCACCACTAATGTAATGAAACCTCACTGTGAAGCCACTTTGAAAATGTTCCAATATACATCCCTCATATGGCCATGGAAAAGTATATGCACCAAAAAGTAGAGAATTTACCCCCACAAAAAATTACAAAAACAAGCATGATTTCTTTTTGTATGCCATCCTTCCTTACACAGCTCAGATATTGAATAAAACTTTAAAACACAAAATTTGAAGCCACTGGCAAATTATGCACGGTAATAATAATGCCATCCAAAGTTAACTAACCTCAAAAGTGAGTTTATTCTGCTCGCTGTTTGCAAATGACCATGTTGCAGACACAACGTTACAGAGGTAGTTCTCCACAAACTTGATGGTGTCAGAGAACTTTGGCCTGACGTCCTCCTTGGCTTGGGTGTTGCCGACATTATTGTGAGAGTCATAGCTGGAAGACAACAGAAATTTCAATTTTTTAAGCAATCAGACACACTCAACAATAAAACGAATAAACTTCACAACATATATGAAATATTGACTCATAACTTTGCTTGAGTACAATAAAAAGAAAAGTAAATCAAAAGGCTGACAGGAAAGAAAAGACTTCTTCTAGTCATAGGTATTAAAGGTCAATGTGATATTCAAAAACATGTATTGTACATGATAATCATATTTCCCACTGAAACTGGACTACTTTCAAGTATGAATCTTCAATGGTTTAGTCACAAAGCATGACGTATAAATGCTTTAATGCTAGGTTACTTGTAAATATATACCATTATTAAAAATTAAAAAAAAAAGACCTCAAACTAATCTGAACAGGAGGAATCCTGGAAAACTGCATTTATAACAAATATCTCTACACAAGCAAAACAAACTATTCTTGATCTTCATCTACAGAAAGATTAAAAAGTAATAATCAGATCTTTTTGTTATCACGAGGACAGACCAACCACGGGCAAGAAAGGATATGAAATCAAAGAATGAATCGTTGCCTGCCCAGCAAAAAAGGCCCTAAGGCATGCTGGCTCAAAGAAATTACAAACAAAATGATAGTCGCTTCATATGAATGAGCTCTCAAACATTTGTCAAATTATGTCACAAAAGAAAATTCGATTTGGGGGTGAAATTTCACGTAAGGGCCCTTCTGTTGGGCAGGTGACAAAATACAATTCTACTCACTCCAAGATGGTGATGTGGGAGGGAATCTCGGACCAGAGGCGGGCGTACTTGACGGGCGTGACCTGCTCCTGGGGGTCCCGGTCCACGTGCATGTGCAGCATGAGGCGGGTGAAGGACGCCCTCAGGTCGTAGGGCAGCGCCTCGTCCGCCATGCAGCGCAGGATGAGGTTGATGTCCAGCTGGATAGAGATCTGGTTGATGGCCAGGTACTGGCGGTCAAGACACATCTGGGAGAAGAGATCCAGTTGGTACCTGGCAGGCGGAGAGGGTGGCAGGAAAATTTGGCATTGACAATTACATTCGTAATTTTGCATCTTTTCATCTCTAGTTTTACTTGTATATCTAATGTTTATGTTTAGTGTTTCTTTCTATAATAGTTTGCAGTTTGAGTTTTTGGTTTGAGTTTTGGATTTTACTTTGTATCCATTGTCTGTTCACATTTGGCTTTGCTGCCATTCTGACTTTTTATGCATTTTCTTCACAGCCCCTGACAGATCTTTTCTGCTGATTGACAGCTTTTCTTCCTTGATTTCTGATGAAAAGAAATTGAAAGCAAATCAAACTTCGCAGAACAGGTGCATTAACAAAATCTGTCACACAGTGCACTCTCGATATAATGAACCCAATAACAAAACTCTTGTGACAATGAGTGAAAATTCAGGCCCCAAAATTACTGTCTATATATTTTTACATACTTATTAGCTATAATGGCATTTTGATACATGTATAACAAAAGAAAACTGTCGGTTTCGAGGACTAAGCTACAACGGGAGTTGCCTGTCTCTACAGGCAAAAGATTTACACACCTGTAATAGTAGAGCACGTCAGCATCCTCCTTCACCCCCTCGGCTGCACACATGGCCAGCTCCCGTACCCCCTTGGACCTCGAGCCTTTGTCCCAGAAAAGGAAGACCTCCTCCTCTTCCTCGATGCTCACCATTGGTTCCCCTGGCACCCCATCCTCCCCTTCCACCTCAATCTCCACCACTTGCTCCATTATCACCAGCCTGGAGGGAAAATTTTAATAATCATTATATACAAATAATGTACAGGTGAGAGTGCCGTAGTAGATATGCAGCACACTCGAGGGTACTTGCAATGGTGTAACATGCAGGGAGCGCAGCCGAGTGCACGTTGCACAACATTGTGAAAACCCAAGAGTGAGCTGCATCTCCATTCATGTCACAAACTTAATCCTGTGCATTATTTGTTTTATAAAATGGTTCTATGAATTACTTTCTTTCACCTTTATGGGTAAAAATCAGTCAGCTACATGCAGGACTTGCAAAGTGAACAGGAAATTGTTTATAGTAAATATGTGACTGAGCATGCACTGCTTAAGTTTGCAATTGTGACGTCAGTGAGTGTGATTACGGCAAGTGCATTAACTCTTGTCATAACCACCAACAATCACACTACCTAGAATATCAATTCGACTTCAGTGGTGGGCCCGTGATGGGTAAATACAAACAAAGACACTACACAGATCTCAGCAATAAATTGTAAAGTAGTGATGGCAGTTACATCAAGAAAAGATTCTTCAAGCATACTATTATCACCAAGACGATTGTCAAGATGATCACCGAGTACAGATGACTCACTTGGTCTCGATGAGGATGTCGGCGTTGCGCTCGTTGAGGACCGATTTACAGATGAGCTCCTGGGTGATAGGGATTGCTTGGTTGTTTGACACACAGAGGTCTGAGAGGTACTCCAGGAATCTGTATGATCACAAATTATGAAATAACAACAGTATGGACATAACTGACCTTGAAGATCCTAATAACATTATAGCTTATACACTTAAAACAAAATACAAAAGGTCAAACATATTGGCACTCTTTCTAAACTGCAAAGCAACATCATCTATTAAGAGATATAAATATTTATGACATACAATTGTTTGATCTGAATATACATAATTGTGTATCTTTGATGCTGCAATATCACTCTGGCTGTTGTGGAGACAACAACATCAAAACCGCTTTGCAAACTTCAAGAAAAAAACATTGGGACTTTACACCAACTCCAACTACGATTGTACAAAGTGCATTACTGTCCACTTTTTCATGTTTTGGAGCTTTGTTTTGTTTGTGCTTTTTTATGGGGGTAATTTGGGCTTCAGAAGGCTCAATATTCATGATACACATAGAATTCAAACTGCTTATTTTGATGTTCAAATCTCATCCCAAAATGTTTCCCAAAATGTTTATTATCAACAAATATACTTTCATTCTTCATTCATATGACATTTGTTCAGACCTGTACCAAATATAAATACCACCAGGTATTTCTTCAGGCAGCGATCAAATCTGTTTAACATAATGGTCTCCATACTGGGGATGAATAAAATAATAGAATTACATATACAGTGTAAAATGCATTACACTTCCCCGTCAACACACACGGCTCAAAGGAAGAAACTCCTGATCCCTTATATACACTGTTTGAACATTTTCAGTTGCTAATGTATTTCACACTGAATCATGTTTTTGTTTTTGTTTTTTTCTGTGTACAATGCAATACACTCATGTGTTCGTGTGTGCGTGTGTGTGTGTGTGTGTGTGTTTGTGTATGTGTGTCTGCAAAAACTTGATTCATGTGTTTAATGTGCATTGTGTAGTCGTGCTAACATAGCATGAACTCTATTCCTCATCTAACAGCTCACAAGTGTTGAATACTGTTTGTACTTTATACATCTGAAGACTGTCATTAAAGAAGTTTATAATTTATTGCTACACATGTAGTTTCTCACTTGATCATAAACTCTTTATGTGCCTCTGTAATATTATCATCCACTCATTTTATTTTTGCATTTCAGTTTCATATTGTTTTTATGGCTGAAATGAAATGAATAAACTGAAACTAAACTTGAATGATTCAGCTATAAATAGAAAGCTAGTGTCTACATTATACCCTTACATTCTTTGCTGACAGATCATATTTTGACAATGTATCAAGGGGAAGTCACCATGAAATAAAGAAAAAAATGGTAAGAAAGAAATGTGAAAATATTGTGAATTCTTATCATAACATAAAACCAGAACTCCAGTATCTAGATACAATTGTATCCCCTAAGAAAAAAATTGGGTCGTGGTGAGGGGAGGAGATAAGGGGAAAGGGAGGGGGAGAGGGGGGGGGAGGAGGGAAAGAAAAGGAAAGGAAGAGAGTGGTTAAAGGGAGGGGGTAGATGGGGAGAGAGAGAGAGGGGGGAAGGAGAGGAATGTGAAGGGGAGGGCGAGAGAGAGGGAGTGAAGAGAGAAAGGGAGAAGAGGAAAGGGGATAAAGAAGAAAAAGTGAAAAGAGAGGGGACAGACAGAGAGAGGAAGAGGATGGGAGAGAGGGAGAGAAAGATCTAAGGGAAGAGGAGAAAGTGGAGAGATAGGAGAAGGGGAGGAAATAGGGAGGAGGAGGGGAATGAGGAGAGAGAAAAAAAGGAGGAAGGGGAATGGGGGTAGACAGAAAATGGGAGAAGGGAAAGGAAAGAGATAGGGGATAGAGATGAGACTGAGAAAGGAAGATGAAAGGGAGGTGAAGGAGGAAAATGGAGAAAGATGAAAAAGGTACAGGGAATTAAGACAGAAGAGGGGGAAAGGGGGGAAAAAGGAGAAAGAAGGGGAGAGTGAGGGGAAGGGGAGAGGAGAGAGGGGGAATGTGAAAGGGGGAAGAGAGAAAAAAAGGGAAGGGAGAGAGGGGGTGAGAGATAAAGAGAAAGGGAGAGGAGATAGAGGAAGAAGGGAAGGGGGAGGGGGAGGGTAGATGGGAGGGCAGATGGAGAGGAAGAGAAGATGGGAGAGTGGAAGAGGGAAAGAGGGTGGGGAGAGGTGGGGTAGGGTGTGGACAGGGTCCTACCTGCACTCTTTGTTCTTGCGGACCAGGTTGACGAACGTCTCGATCTCGGCAGCCGTGATGTGCTTCTCTAGCAGCTTGCGGTTGTTGTGGAGGAGTGCTGTGATGGTATCCTCTGCCAGCACATCATAGCCGATCTGCTCCTGCATGAAGCTGAAATGCTTTGCAATGTACTCCTGTCACAATATCAAAAACAAAAACAATATTTTTTTTATACATGTAGGTGAAGCAGAGTACCCTTTCTTTGTGAAAATAAACAAAGTATAGGAAAAGTAGCACTCCAAAGCTTTTTGTAAGAAATATGAGTTGATGAATTGAGCATTCCTTTGGTTTTGTTTAAATGATTTCTTGCAAACAAAATTAATAAGATTTCAAAGAAAAGGAGATTTTCTGCAAGTTTCATTTAATCTATAAAGCTGTCCTCAACAATCTTCATGAGATAAAGTGAAACAAGATATGATTTTCATAGTTCTATGCATGTCTGTCTGTAGGTAAGTACATACATGTACTGTAGATTACACAGAACGGGAAGTCATTGTTTGTTTGTTTGTTCATTTCCATCTGAGAGATGGCTGGATAGCCCATTTTCAGCTACGTTAAGCTGGTCTTCCATGGGGTCCAGTTGGATGTGAGGTGGGACCACTTCACCGGGTTAAGCACCCTTCTCTTTGCGATGAATGAATGAAGCAGGATCTTTAACGTGCATGAGTTGTTACTCTCTCATACATGGGACCTCCATTTTTATGTCCTATCCGAGGGACAGAGTGTTTTGCCTCTTGCTAGAGGGGACGGTATACTTACACACAACATTGCTCAGTCCAGACTCGGGTTCGAACCCGGGCCATGTGATTGAGTATAAATTCAATCCATCAAGCCTGTTAAACAACCACTTACATGTAGATGACAAAACTTATCACACACATCTCCCTGATGTTAAAGCCATGATCAAACTTTGCATTCTCTGCATCCATATGTATCACTTTCTCTAGTATTGATGAATGTGAATACTATTTGGTGTTGCTTCCTATTCTGTTACTTTGTCTAGTGCGCCTGGACCAATGCATATTCCTTAAAAACCCGGTAGCATGGGGATATTATGTATGACTTTCTCTAGTATTGATGAATGTGAATACTATTTGGTGTTGCTTCCTATTCTGTTACTTTGTCTAGTGCGCCTGGACCAATGCATATTCCTTAAAAACCCGGTAGCATGGGGATATTATCGAGTGGGAAGGCTGGCCCAGCCGTGACATACTTGAGAATCCCTATAATGAATAGTGTATGGCTGTATCGCTGATCTCTGTGTAAGTACACCACAGCTGAAGGATCTCGGCTGAAGTTGACCATTACTGACGAGCTTACACTTTGATGCACATACTTGTTGACAGTTGCTATTTGAGGTTTTTTCATGTACCCCGTGGGCAGCAAATGAATCGGGCCACCCATGAATCCCCACACTACCGGCCTTTAATAGTATCAAAAGCATTCTGCACATTTCTTGAGCTCTATAATTCTACTGCTCCTTCCTACTAGCAGCTTCATTCTGTCTGTATTCTATAAATCCTTTCATGAGATGATTTTTGAGCATGTAAAATCAGCTGAATAATTATTTTCTGACTCTTCCAAGACCAGCACTATTCTTCCACTTGCCTGGTTTTTCCTGTACGCCTGCTGGGACAACCTCAGGATCCTGTAGCACAGGCGGCAGATGTGTCGGTAGGGGGCGTGTCTAGGGTCAGCCAGCTCCTCGTATTTCAGCATGGCGTGTTCCCCCTTGAAGGGTGCCCGTAGGATCTTGAAGATCTGTGCAGTTGAGGATTAAGGTCATGGGGGGGGGGGGGGAGAGGGAAATAGGGTGGAATGGGGGGGGGGGGAAAGGGCAATTAGCATGGTGGTAAACAATGGGTATCATATGCTTTTGTGAATCTCAGTTATAGGTGGTTCAAATCACTGAAACAGATCTACTCCAGTGGAGATGAATAGTGACATCCAAGATAAAATCATATGATTGAATTCACTAATGAGGTAATTTGCCCTCCTGAAGACAGTTTAAAATGCCTCCAAAATCTTAACAGAATGCTTGACAGAATATTGATCCTTTGCACAGTACAGCTGTATGTAGGGAAGATTGAATGCCATGAGTATCGTTTTCCTAATTTTTGCTTTTGAATGTTTTATCGACTTATATAAAATATACATAATACAAACCAAAAACACACATCACTAAGATAAATTCTGCCAATCCCTTAGTCCCATACCTGCTTGAGAATGTCCTGCTCCCTCATCAGTTTCTGCTTGTCTCGGTCTGGATTGGTGATGACTACAGAGAGGGCATCTCCCCCGTTGTTCTCTTGTAAGGCCACAAAGTACACTAGATCAGTCAGCAGCTGCGTCACTGTCCTGTAGGAGACACAGAGTAGTATTCCATCCTCTTTAAATTCTATGGCATGTTTTCTAGCATTTCTCAACTCTTCCAACTGAATGAATCAATTATCTGGAGCATTATCAAAGCATCAGAAAAACTCACTCAAAATTACACAGTAACATGAGAAATTAGTCATCATAGATTACACAGGGAATTCATGTAAGAAGTCTTGATTGATTAGTTCCTTCTGCCATCTAATATCTTGCCGAACGCAGAGAATGCATTTGTCATTTTGACATGATTTATTTTCTACCAAGTGCCAGGGGAATATCATGACCTGATACAGCACACATCCTGTGATAAGTTCACTTAAAGGACAAGTTCACCTTCATAAACATAAGGATTGAGAGAATGCAGCAATATCAGTAGAACACATCACTGAAAGTTTGAGGAAAAATCGGACAATCCGTTCAACAGTTATGAATTTTTCAAGTTTTTGTGCAGTAACCGCTGGATGAGAAGACTATTGCAGAGTATGATCAAGGAGGTATGATGTCACACGCGTACAACAATACATTGTATAAGGAAAATATAAAGAGAATTTCACAAAATTTCATCTTTTGAAAAAAGTACACATTCCCTTGACTAGTTACCAACATATGTTATGGGTAATATTATTCCCCCTGCCTTTAGAAAGAGGCAAGTCAAGTGCTCTTTTATTATGCGAAAAAAGTGAAAATGTGTTGAATTTTCTTCACATTTTCTTTATACTGTTGTACGCATATGGCATCACAAGATGTAGTAGTCTCCTCATCCAGCGGTTCCAACACAAAAATTTTAAAAATTCATAACTTTTGCATCGATTGTCCAATTTTCCTCAAACTTTCATTGATGTGTTCTACTACTATTGCTGCATTCTCTCAATCGTTATGTTTATGAAGGTGAACTTGTCCTTTAAACATGGTTCTTGAAAGGCAGAGGGGGGCAAATCACTGTTATCTCCACTATCAAAGTCAATCAGCCACTGCATAATGCACTGTGTTTAAATATACTGTCCAATTCATGAGCAGACATGAGCAGGAACCTATCTCTACTGGAGCAAAGCCTCCCAAACAAAGGGCTCTGTTCCACTCCCTAGATAACATGCTCAGATGAAAAAAAAAAAAAAAACAAAACTTGCTAAGATAGTAATCATTGTTTGGATTGAAATATGACTCATGCTCTTTCACATGATTTTTGATGTCACATTGGAAAATGGTGCAATAGTTTTCAGCACACTCAAAATTATTGCATCATTTTGGGGCAGAGTAATACCACCACCTACAGTCTGATAGAGGAAAGTGGCTCAATGGCCATCTTTGACCAACAGAACATTACTTTTGAAAGCTTTGCACTCATGTCTTCTCACCTTCTCTCGTTCTGTGTGATGGCGCCCTTCTCCAGCTTGGCGGAGATGGTGGAGAGCACCTTGTTGGCGTCATTGGCGAAGTCAAGGTCGCGCACCTCAGCCGGCGGGACGGGGATGATGGCGAAGGCCTCCTTGTCTTCCCGTATCTGGGCCGTGCCAACCTGGTAAGGTGGAGGAGAAGATAGTCAGTAACAAGCCTCACACACAGGAGAACACATTCAAGTATTATGTACTCCATATTAATGAATACCTTTATTCTGTTATGGCCCCGTTGTCTGTTCAAGGAACATCACTTTAAACTCTCCCTATTGCAGAGCCACTGAAATTCTCCTCTAGCACTTGTCAAATTTCATCCTGCACTTTTTCACACAGCACCCATAACAACTGTACAACTACTATTGCCATTGTGTTGCTATCCCTTACAACATAATTCCTTTATTGTTTGATTCCAACAACGTGATGGTGTACATAATATAGCGTCAGTCTTCTCTTTCTTTAATTACGTACAGCACACTTTCATTTTTCAAATTCATGAAATTCTTCCGTCATTTGCCTTTATTTCTCCCTTACATACACTGCGTTGAGGAGGGCAGTCTGTAAAGTTTCAGCAATATGAGCTTACGCACATGTACGTCTTCTTCATTGCCCTACTTATGCTGCAAAATATTTTGATACACCTAAAGCCGATATCATTCCCAAGATGACACAAGCACTTCATTTACAGCGTACAACACTTTACCCATGATGTACACACTTGTAAGATCACTGTAATGCAAGTGTTAGTGACCCTCAGGATGCTTTATCATGTGACAATGAATCAACACGTTCCACAGCACTTACAATATCAAAAGAGGAACTGAGAACTCATTTTGATTTAGTTATTGACTTGGGAATGCTTCCAAAAAAGGGCTGGATTGATTACAAAGACATAATGATGTTGGGTGGGGGAGGGAAACATTCGTATATGACTTTATTATAACCTTCTGAAATGAAGACTGTACATGACAACCATGGAGCTTACCCAAGGCTTCCTCAATGTAGTAACATATAATTGATACAAACCCACTTCAAAGCACAGGGTGCGTTCGAGCACCCTAAAGCGAAAACCAAAGCGAACTGAACCAAAGCGTATCGTACCGAACTGTGCCAGATTTGAAGCGTTCGAGAGCTCTGTTGAGAAAGCGTACCTCATGAGTTATTTTTAGAAAAGGTCACACATTTTTGTAGCAAGAGGGTCATTCACCTGGCGCTTGAACTACTTACAGCTGTCCTGAACAAAGAGAATGAACTCTTTGCATTATGACGTATGTGCATGATACGCGCATTCTCACATGCGAACTTTTGGTACGCTTTTGGAGCACATCGGGAAGTGGCCACTTTTGGCTCGGTACAGTACGGTACGGTACACTTACGGTACACTTTAGAAGCATTCGAGCGCTCCTCTGGCGCGGGTATGGTACGGTACGGTTCGCTTTAGGAAAGCACTTGAACACACCTAAAGAATTGAAATTAATATGTACAGGTGGAATACACAGCCTCCTTCTAGGTGCTCAGCAGAAAAATTCAAAGAGTACATTTTCATATTCAACAACAGCTTGCAAACCAAGGAGAAAGAAGGCAGCAGATGATATAAATTAGGGATGATCAGAGAATATTCATGCTATTCAAAAGCACTGATTGAATATACATGTACATATTGGTGTGAATGAATCAAATTGTCTCATTTACTCTATAAGTGCTGAAGGTTATAACATGGACAAAATCTTTGCATTTCCTCTGACAACGAAACGGTCCCGCTGCAGGCGGAAAAGGAATCTGTCACTGCAAGCACCGGGCCATGGAGGTAAAAAGCTGCACAAAAAACCACAGAAGAAGGATATTCACCAAGGATCTGCCAAATATACCCCAGTCATCTGTCAGCACATGGAAGAGGTTGCCTTGAAAAACAATTTCCAGAACTCGCTGGATGGCAATCGCATGAAATGGTGTCACCCAGTACCTGATGAATGGGTGATCTGACATCCTGAGTACCATTTCATAGAGCACTTCATGACAAATTACTAAACTTTCAACAATTACAGAATGAAATTACAAGTTGCAGTATGACAGCTGCCAGATTACAAATCAGTTGGTAGAGCGAAAGTTGTCGCTACAACAACAGCAATGAATTGTTAGCTTCACACAACATTGCTAATCTTAAATAAAAATCTGAAGTTGTAAATTTTGATGATTGAAAGTTAGCAATAATTAAGATTAGTCCGAGACGAAAACTACAAGATTTGTTATGCTTTACGCTCCATTTGCCTCCATTATTTAAATATGAACATACTTAATGTAGTGAAAAATTGCATATATACCTCTCCATGAAATGGGTTCCTGGAATTTACCAGACCAGTAGGATTTGCATCGACTGGAATTACCCACTCTGAGTTGAAGTTTTTTTCAGTCGCTCTCACAACATAATTTGTGTTTTGACACATGACAAGGAACACTCGTCCTCCAAACTACCTACACACATGATGCATTTGATCAATACTGGAGCAAGAGCCATGAGTTTCAGATGCCACATTTGCCGGGAAGCTGTTTTAGCTCATGTTGATATAAATCAAATCTTCCCTGACAGCTAGTCTGAAAAACAATTGACCTCTCCGTCAAAGGTCATAAATGGCACAAGAAAGCTTACAATGCTTGCACATCAATGAATGAGATATTGATGGGTACAGCACATTCATAATGTAATAATATGCTCATTAATTACTCAGCACATACAGATACAATAATAATTCAAAAAAAAATCCTTTGCCTATTCAAAGCATGACAAAGCCAACAAATTCATATCATGGTATAGACTACACAAGCATCTTACATCTGTGTACTGAATTAGACTAATGTTTCAAACTCATTGATTCTTTGTATGACTCAAAACTACTGTAGGACTCCCAAAACTGTACAAATACCTTTTAATATCTTTTAATGAATGGGTAACATCTTGTTACTGCTTGTATCGTTATTCTGGCCACAAATATATGCAATCATGAATGTATATTATGATATTCACCAGCACAAAGATGTTTAGGCACATATTGTGCCTTTAGAATTTCGACAAGCCCTCATGTAAATGATTTCTTCTTTTTTTTTTTTATTAAATCACAAAAATGAAACACATATAGTTATCAAAGCACACTAAGAGCAGCCAGATCCTACAGGAGACAGTTCAGAGGTACTAGTACTTTCTATAAATCAACATCCCAAGTTTGATTGAAGTTTATGAGTAATATTATCAAGTCATATTAAGAATGGAACTATACAGGCCTATACTGTATCATTCCGTGGTTCACTTTGTGGATGTTTCTGAACTCTCTCACTTTCATCACTCGAGCCCCCCCATCCGCAATCCTTTCATCTGTGATCTGTGCCAGCGGGCATTTTCAGTCACCGCTGTAGCATTTTTTGGGACACGGTCAAGTAAAACACGTCTTGGAATCAGCAGTCAGTCAGGGGTAAGACCGTTGACACTTTGAAAATTGATCCATCAAAAGAGACGCACATTTCCCCATGAGATCAGGGTCGGGCTTCAACCAGGAAGGTTATTTTAAGACCATAATATTTTCCTTTTACTCTCTCCCTTGTATCTCTCTTTTTTTCTCTCTCTCTCTCTCTCTCTCTCCTTCCTTCTGTCTCACATACTCTAACTCTCTCTTTAACTATCTATCTATTTATCAATCTCTGGGTCTGACGGGTATCTTGGAATTCCCTCTCAGAGACAGGGGTGGGCTGATGAGCTAAAAATCTGATAGCTCGAATCCCATACAGGAGATGGCTGGAGATACGGTCGCCGGGAGTGTGACACATTACAGCTCTTTCACGATGCCGCGGGGTTGCCCGCTTCAATTACGAGCGTGGAGTCGTGGGTTATTTCCCCCAGATTTCGGAGAGATACATTACTTTGGCTTTTAATGAAGTTATCAGCCCTGCCACCGGCTGATAAGATGGCTCAGATTTTGTCGCTAGTGCCATTCTTGCATGATGCTGAAGACTAACCACTACAAAAAGATTGAAGACTACACATTGCTGGGGGTCAGACTACTAAAATTTTGTGATGGATTCATTTGTAAAGGGTCTGCCGAAAAGGGGGTCACTTTTGCTTCCCAAATCAAAACAGAATGATTATCGAGATCGCAGAGATACGGCAAGCACCAACACCAAGCACATCCAATGTTGCATCAATATTGAATGGATAGATGTTAGGATTAGCATAATATACAACTGTAGCAATCCTTTATTTGCAAATCATGTGGGGGGTGGGGGGCTGCATGGGCTGTGAAAACTGGTCTCCACACAGCTGTGAATGACAACTCACATCACAAAGGAAATGAACTCAGCTTTCAGTTGGTCTGTATGCTTGTTTTACATCTTGGTGATGGAACTATGAACATTTACCTCCTACAGCGGAAGTGAAGTACGTCCTGCGAGCTAGCATTTACACATGCAATAGACCAGTTTACTGACATATTTCAATTTAATGCAAATGGAGTTTATCCCCGACAACCAGGAAACTTGCCTTCGGAAGGTTTCAACTATTCATGCATAAACGATAAAAGCATGACACTTAATTACATGCAGCTGTCTTCCTACTTCCTGAAAGACAATATCTAAAAACTGACATACATAAAATACCTTGAATTCCAGAGCGATATGATATATATTTCCTTTCGCGTAATTATGCGTCATCCTAAATAGGCACGAGTGTAATGTTGCCAGCTGCTGTGTTTCGCAATTTTTATAAATTGTTGAGAGGTGACTCTGCGGAAATTTACGGAGAAGAACATTACCGAAATCTGAACCAGGAGAGATTTGTTCATGCAGTACCATCTCAGTGGAGGAATGAGTCATACCCGGCGAAATCAATGCCCAAGTTTCACAACTAATACCAATTACCATGCACATATGGACAATTATACTGGACAAGTGACCTGATTCAAATTAACAAAATTCTTGCGTTGAGTTGTTCTTATTGCAACTGATTGACAAATTGACCTACGTGGACACAAACATGCAGCAAATTAATCAATGTTTTAGCAGTAGCCATGCCAAAAAAAAAAAAAAAGAATAAAAAAAAATCATAGACATACATACTCGGGCAGGATTTGAACCTACAACCTCCTAATCAACGGACAAGCATCTTATCCACTAGGTAGACCACTGAGCTTTTGCCCAACAGCCAGTGCTGGTCCTAAACCTTAGAGCATGCAGCGGGTGAGAGCATGAATAAATATGGAGTAGTGATGACAAGATTTCCACAGCAGGTATCAATATACAAATAATGAATGTTTATGAGTGCAATGGACAGAATATTTCATGAGGTGAAAGATGAAATGATCCATTCAACGAGGTGCAGCCGAGTTGAATGGATCAAACATTTCATCTTTCACCGAATGAAATATTCTGTCCATTGCACGAATGAAAAACATTTATTATTTGTTTTATATAATGCCTAATATAGATCCTTGTCATTTGATGTTTTATTAATTTAGAAACAAGAGAGAATCTAAGATCGCAAAGTGCTCACTGAGCGCTTTACGCTAGCGCGGTGTCGCATACACACACTGCAAACGCAAGTGCGTTTGACACGCGCAGTGTGCCAGGCTCTCAGCGAGCGTGCAATGGAGCAAATCGTATGGATCCAAAATTGCACGGTAAATGGATCCACAGTTGCACGGACGATGACGTCATAGTGAAATGGGCAGAATGATCAATGTCAAACAACCAATCAAATGAGAAGGACCTCTTCAGGCGTTATATAAAACCAGATATTACACTTTTGAATTGGGTACCACCTTCCCTCTCCCCCCCCCCCAAAAAAAAAAACAAAACAAACAAACAAACAAACAAAACAGAAACAAAAACAAAAACAAAAATCTGGGCTGTCGACTGCAGGTGATGAGGGACAGGAAATCAATGATGTGCATACCTTCAGCATGACTGGCTTCTCCTCCCCTTTGTCCAGGGGAATCCCCGTGCTATGGACCCAGGTGTTGGTGCACAGGTGGCGCAGGCGCACATAGGAATTCCTGGCAGGTGGAAAACAATGGAAAGTACACACAAACTGCATAACTCAAACTAATCACAACTGACAGTGGTCTGTTTACTCAATTATTCAAATTTTATGCATACCTTCAAAATAACAGCTGCTCATGTTTACCTAGCCTTTAAACAAGGCGACTCGCTCTGCGTGCCCCCGTTTACCCCACAAACCTGTTGGCCGGCGAGTGGAGCGAGCTAGCCGCCTTTATCCACTCGTTCAGGGATGTGTACGCAGAAAATACACACGGCACCAAGGCAAGCCGCGCGCGCTTGCTAACAAATTTATATTCTTTGACAAATTTGCGTACAAATTTGTTAGCAAGCGCGCGCGGCTTGCCTTGGTGCCGTGTGTATTTTCTGCGTCAAATTTGTACGCAAATTTGTCAAAGAATATAAAGCAACAACAACGACAAAAGTACACATCCCTGAACGAGTGGCTAAAGGCGGCTCGCTCCACTCGCCGGCCAACAGGTTTGTGGGGTAAACGCGCTACACGGGGGCACGCAGAGCGAGTCGCCTTGTTTAAAGGCTAATGTTTACCAGGAAGCTTGCCAAGGATTTCTTGTGACTTGCCTGACATAGCAACAACTACCGTTAGTGCACCAGTTTTCAACAGGACCCAGATTTCGACACCCAGCAGATAATTCTTATAAAATTTTATACTCAATACAAACGTCTGACTTCAGCAATCAACCAAGTTATAAATCACATTTCTAGTCTTGTATAAACACCGTTTGTCACTTGTCATCATAATCCGACGGTAGAATATTTAGGAGAAAAGCAACACAGTGTCAGCAGAAATGTTAATGTCAGCCATTTTTAGGGGTTCAAAACAATATGACGCATTTTGTATACATCGCCGTAAAATTAAATTCACCCGTGCCGGTTATCTTGCTTTAGTATCAGTTTGTTTGCCAAATCTTGATGTTTGATTTCATAATCGTCTTTCGTAATTTCATGGCTGAATTCGTGATAAATGAGCAAACTTGTAGAAAGAGTTGGCTTTGAGAATGTGGCACCAGATTTCGACATTCCCATATCAAGACACGTTATAGAGGAAACAACAAGTTCTTGCGCCGGTATGATTGCTAGTTTGCGTCCACAATGCAGTGTACGCGTACTGTACGCACCATGTGATTTCTGTGTGATGCGCGCTGTGATTGTGTCGAAAAATGATGCTGGGTGTCGAAATCTGATGCCAGCGACGGCGTGACGGAAATCGCTTAAAAATTGAAAGCGAGTGCATTCAAATGGGAATTCGTTTAAGGCATAATTATCATTGGCCTTTGTAGCTCAACTTCATATCGAAATTCCGAGGTAAAACGGTGCAGTATTGATGGTAAACAAGGAAATGTGCTAAAGTGTCGAAAAGCGGTACCCGTACTGTACAGTATGAAGACAGCACTCCAAGTATTAAAGTACATTGACTATGTACAGGTGGATTGAAAGGCTTGGGAAAAAGTCCTCAGGGGAATTAATATCTACAAATTTGCAAACTGGCCTATTGCAATGGTCTTTCAATAAACACCACTAATTTATTGGGAATCTATCAACTAAACACATGCTAGCAGATACAGTGTTTGAAGTCAGGGTTTACCACCATGTAATTCACTGTCACAATCATCAAACTCTATCACATACTATCATACAATGTATATTGCATCATACACAGAACTACTACTAGCTGCTTTTCTCTGAACATGTAAGCATTCTTCTGATTAGGTTCAACAACGATCACTCCCTGTTAAAAGCATAATCGAAAGTAGAAGTACAAGTATACTCCAATGAGTGTCTCATCTCCACTCAATGAAAAGGAACATTGTAGCAAACTCAGTAGCACCTTAAAGAAAGCTTGCATCTTCTTGAACGTGACCTAATGCCCAAGAAATACCAAGTGAGATTGGATATACTTGGCTTGTATTTTGTTTTCATGCAATACATTTGAGAGGAAGAGTATCAATCCATCACTGTTTTAATTCATTTGAGGTTACTAGTGTCAGATGCTCATAATAAACACCCTATTCATCATTACTTGTGACAAAGAGTACATATTTTTAGAATGAACTGTAAGGAAAGTAACCCTCAAATCAACTGAGCGATATAATCCTACACAGGAATACAGACAGATATAGATTGATAGATACACTGTAGATATGATAGATAGATAGATAGATAGATAGATAGATAGATAGATAGATAGATAGATAGACAGACAGACAGACAGACAGACAGACAGACAGACAGATAGATAGATAGATAGATAGATAGATAGATAGATAGATAGATAGATAGATTGATTGATTGATTGATTGATTGATTGATTGATTGATTGATTGATAGATAATAGATAGATAGATAGATAGATAGATAGATAGATAGATAGATAGATAGATAGATAGATCGCTAGAAACATGTAGCCAGCTAAGTAGATACTGTATGCCATCTCATTTCTGTTATTGTTTGGCCACATAGTACTGCAAACAAAACATACCGGTACAACATCCTAGCCTACATTTTGTCGGTTATTGGGTTCTCATTCTGGTGGCTTAGAATATCGACTGGAACCACCGTGAGCTGAGGAAGTTGGAACTAAGACATCTAGCTAAGGTGACTATCACACTGGAGTCACAGGACAGCATGCGTGACGATCACAGACGATGATTGCCGTGACATTGCGTCACCGACAGAAAGCTGAATCCATCAATAGCAGCATTCAAGGTGTCTTGTGAGCTTTTAAAAGCCATGCGTAGTGCCAAAAGGATGTAGATGGTTAGCGAAGTCTTTTGCAGTACCAAGGAAAGCAACGGGGAGGCTTCCAACTGACTTCGTCTCTGTTATGCTTTTATCTCTTGATCAACATCACAAGACCAGTTCTGACGGATTGCCTCGTTCGCCGATTGCCACGCTGAAGCCTGTTTTGTGTGATTTGCATTTAAAGGGTGTGCACGGTTCTGGTCGAGGTGAGGATTTAGCTTTTAACGTTTTGCAAGATATTCAGAAACCACTCTATGAGATGTCAAAGAGCATGCAATTCTAAGGGGTATCAAAAGTTTATTTGATGAAAATCGGTTTTGAAATGGCCGAGATATCCAAATACAAGGTGAAACAAAGAGATCCTAATAAAAGGTGTGGCCTGTCGCCTTATATTATTATCCCTTTTTTGGATATCTCAGCCATTTGAAAACTAATTTTCATCAAATAAATATTGAATCCTTCTTACAATTACATGCTCTTTCATATTTCAGAGGTTTCTCATTGTCTCACTTAGAAATGTTCAAAACATGAATCCCCACCTCAACCAGTACTGTAGAGTCCTTTTAACAACCGCTGTGGTATACACCTGGGATTCGTGTGAAAGCATACGGAGGAATGGATCTACCAGTGGCAGATTTTGATTAATTTAGGATGAAAAAAGAACTTGGTGAGACAGTTGCCGCATTGAATGATTTCCTGTAACCAATGAATGCATGGACATGACTCATGAACATTTGTCAAGGGAATACAGAGTACAAAGGGAGAGATAAACAGAATCAGAGTGTCAGACTGAACAACTGAGTATTTAAGGAGAGAGAACACACACACAGACACACACACAGACACACACACAAACACACAAATTAATCAAATGTCCACAAATGAATGTCTTTAGTGAAGATTTACGAGGAGGTCATTGAGAGCTTTGTGAGTTCAGGATACCATCCCTTCATTAAATTTGCATAAATGGCATCTATTGATATCAGTTTGAAAATAAGACAACTTCAGATTATGCCATATTTTTAACTTACATCAAGCACTATGATGAAACATACCTGTGCCACTCGGCTGGATTGATTCTTACTCTACTAATCACAGCCAGCTTGAACACTGTATAAGAATTAACTTCTTTAACATCTAATATACCATAGAATGACTCTTTTCTTTTCCCCTGTTTTTAAGTAGCTCTCCTTCAGATCTAAGTCTGACTGTTGTACCGGACATCAGATCTTTAAAAATTACAGCTACGGTCATGGAGAGTCATTACGCCCGCTGTGTTTGGACTACCTCCGCTGTGATTGACAGTGTGTTTTTTCTGAGGCTATATCTGCTAGGTACATCTGTTAGCCACTCAGCCTCCACCAAAGCCTTTTACTACTTTACAATGGCTGGCTGACGTCAATGCAGATTGCTTTTTCTCCTTTTTCTTCTTCTCTTTGCGATAATATTCCATTCATGTCGCGCCTAAATTCCCTCCTACTCTTTCCCGTTGGCAAATTGATATCGCTGGAACAGACTCCTCACTCATTTCTGATAACCTTTTGTCTCAGTATCGAACTTCATTACACTTTTTTTCAATCACTTCTTTTAAGTGAAATTTAACATTCTATCAGCTCCCTTGCCATGACTGCCAGTGAACTTTTCATGGATAAGCTGTAATGATATGAGCTGTGATAAATGCAAGGAACTGATTTCAATTCATTCAGCCCCATGCCCTTTGAAGGTTTGCATGGTGATGCAAATGAAGGCAGAGAGGTTTGCAGTTTCACCTGTCCAGTGGCATTACTGCAAACCATTCTTCCTCATTCAGCCCATCAGAAATATCGCATAGGATAGATGTCAATCACATGTTAACATCACGATACTGAGAGGGGTAGGGCCTAATACCTGTCTACAGCAAGTATTCAGTAAATCATTCACAGCAAAGTGAAGGCACACATTTCCCCTTCTTTTCTCTGTCAGCATGAATTCACCCAATCCTCAATTTTTCAGTAATTTAATTTGTGAATTGAAATCAATGCCTCTTTATACAGACTTTTGTTTTCATTATTAGATTCTGTGATGTGTGCAATCCTGATTTGAATACCTCTGTTTTCTTTGATAGTACGTTTATAATAATACACTATGGTGTGATTGCAATAATCAATTTTGTAAATGCAGCATTACTATCTATTATTTGTTGCTATTTTCACAATCACTATCACGATCATTATCACCATTATCCTGATTATGATTATTATTACTACCCCGTACTGCCACTAGCACTACCACCACTAATACTGCTATTACTACTACCATCACCACCACCACCATCACCACTACCACCACAACCACCATCACCATCACCACCATCAACATCATTACTATTACCACTTCTACTACCACCACCACCACTACAAATTTGTACCATCACCATCAATACCACTACCATTACCGCCACTACCATTACCTACCCCTACCACCATCACTACCACCACTAACACTACCACCACAACCACTAACACCATCACTACCACTACCACTACCACAACCACCACCACCACCACAACCACTACCAAAACTACTACCACTATCATCACCATTACCACTACCACTACTACCACTTCTAACTGTTATTGCAACCATCACCATCACATCATATTTTCTTGCTTACCGTGGAACCAATGAATCCCCCCGTTGGAGCGTGGTCGGGTCCAGCTCGAAGATGGAAGCAATGTCATTCCCATGATGCATTGGCACGAGGTGGTAAGTGGTCCCGCCATGCGGGCCCCGCAGCTTCTCACGTGTGGGATCTTTGGTTGGGTCATTGTCGGCCTGGGAAGGGTCGGACAAAGGCAAAGTTATAGGATTAAGGGCCTAGGGTTTGGCCACATGACATATCTGGATCACGCTTCATCGCTCAAGCTGTGAGTTATTGCAAACTGTAGCAACTGTATTTACCATGGCAACAACTGAAATGCTCACTGATGATTGGCTGTCATGTCGCTGGAATATTTTTCAGCTGCAATATTTGTTGCATTTATGGATGTCATGTGATGATTACTGGAAAGGAGTCCATTTCTGACGTAACTGTTCCATCTCATAGTCTGAACCAGGAACTTCATTCAGTAAAAGATCACCACACTAAGCTCATTCACACCCTGAAAAATCTATGGGCTAGAAATATCAATGATTAGAAAAATCTATGATCGGAAAAATCTATGCACTCAAAAATCTATGCTCTGAAAAATCTATGCTCTAAAACATCTATGCTCTAGAAAATCTATCCTCTCTATCTGTTTTCTTTTTTTAAATATATGCTCTAAAAAAGCTTTCCTCTGAAATACTAGTATCTATGCTCTGAAAAATCAATACGTTGAAAACTCTATTATCTGATATATTTATGCTCTGAAGTATCTATGCTCAGAAAAATCTATGCTCTGAAAAATCTAAGCTCTTAAATTATCTGCTTTTACATGACTGTATACTATAACATGTTGCAGTAACAGAGCATTCATTAAATGCAACAATGCATATTGGAGTGCTACAGGTTATTAAAGTGTATCAGAAAATGGTAAATCCTGTAGTCTATGCTTTGGAGGGTGGTTCACATTCCTCTGACCATGGACCCTACCACGTCCATGCTCTGACTAATATGAGGGAGGGTGTACGGATCACAGACAGAATCTCACCTCAGCTGCTAGGTACTGTCCGGTGGCAAGATGTTTGAAGCGAAAGAGGCTGTTCCAGTGACCGGCTCCACCCCTGCAGGGATCGTGTTGCACAACCTGGCCAGGTCAATGTATGCAAAAAGATGAGAAATATTTGAAATAGAACAAAGCTTCTACTTGTACATCAACAGAAAAAGAAAACTGTCTTGTCCACTCTGAAATGATAGGTATGTGAGACATAAACTTTATCATTCTTTTAATGTGACAGATACATGCATATGTCTTAATAGTAATGAATTCCTACATTGAATCATAAACACAGAGTATTCTCTGACATACATTGTAATAAACACATCTGGGTAATTTTTACACTGTGAGCTCCAGCTACAGTAATTGGTCATCTCAGCTTTCCTTGGTTACTGATCAAGAGGCATATTCATAACTGGTAAAGGAAGATGGAAAGAAATTAAAAAAAAAAGAATACAACACAACAAATATAAATCATCTAGCAAATGTCCTATTAAACTGTCCACAAGCTTCACACTAAACAGATAGTGAGAGTTCTTTGAAAAGTACTTGAGGACGAGATTTTAAAAAGATGACATCCCAATATACTAGGCATGTTTAATCATATATGTTTCTGATGAATGAAACAGGAACTCATATTACGAGATTACATTGAATAGCTCAATACATCAAATTGATCACAATGATTGATTGATTACATGTCTCATACTATCTGTGCTACTTGTCTCAGACTTTTTTCTCAACCATTCCAATTAGATGAAATGCCTTCTTCCTGGAATAACTTTCCATGAGGTTCATGAAAGGAAAAAATGGTTTACACCATGACAGCCTTTTCCATTTACTTCCCCTGTTCCACATTCCACTATACATGGGCCTGTCTGAGTCACAATTTGCAATGTATACGACTGTTGCAAATCACAAACCTTACATGCAGTAATTTTCATTGACATCAGGATATGAGGAAAAGTTCAAGTTCCCCCTCTTTCATACATGTACATCTTTCCTTTTTTTTTCTTTTTTATTTAATTTTCTACAACCCATATTTGATGTAATGGGGACACACAATCAATAACTGCATTTTCTTTTTTTTTGTGTTTCATTTTTAAGGTTACATTATCAAAACAATGATCATCATAATTTGCATATACTGTGCATAAAAATCTAAAAGCCTCTCCATGCACTTTAAAGAAAAAAAACTTTGTAAAGATTTTGCAACTTGATTAGTGTCTGTCTCAGCTCTAAGATAATCTGGTGACCTATTCCACAAAATCAGTGCTGCAGTAGCAGTTATCAGATACTTTATTGCATTCACATATATGTACCCTTGACAAGTCATTCATCAATTATTTTGTTTCATCTTAATGAGTTCTTCGAACGCGATGGGTCCTAATCACATGCTTGCAGTCACGATTCTCAAGTTGCACAGTTTGTCTTATCTCCCAACACTGTCTGCTGGTCAACAGAATGGTAAAAGATGCTCAGCTTGCGAGTCACATTTTTGTTTAAGCGCTTCAAATGATCATGTGAGACGGGCTATCCCCCCTCCCCCCCCCCCCAACACACAGTTATCTTCATCATTCTACATTAATATCATTATCAAGTGTAAAACAAAAGCCTCAAAACGACACACACTCCCGCTAGCTTGTCTAACATCAGAGTCAACTTCCGACCTCATAAGCCGGTGCCTGCAACCACAAAATGAATGACGCCAAATGCCAAGCTCATATCTGTGACTATCTTATTTTTTCCTGAGAATAAGGATGTTTCGCCAATAATTTCCATGAGCTGGGGGCAGAGGGAGATCCAGTGTTGTGTCACCAAACAGAAACCTCATATCATTTTCACTTCTATGCTCTTCAACCTTTCCATTGCTTAAAGGGTTTCTTTTATGTATTTTAAGGTGTATCAAACTTTCTCTCACTCAAAGCAGAAAATTTCACATAATTCAGCATACATTTAGACAAATATATCATGTATTTTGTGATTAGATTGCAGAGGAGGGTGGTACAGAGATAAAATACAATCCAGGCAAAGACATTCGCACAATTTCACCCAAACATGAACTCAATGACAACCCACTTATGTAGGCAAACACACACACACAACAATGGCAATGATGTAACATCTTTATAGGAAAATCATTTCTTGCCTTATAGACATTACTTTTTTTCAATATATGCATTACATTGTATGTACAGTGTATTTACACAAGACTCTGCAACTGCCCCTGACAATTGAGAAATGTCTGATTCACATCACACAACAAAGAGATGCAAAGGAAATATTTCGACTTCTTGCAGGTAAACAAAAAAAGGAAAGCGGTACTGTAAAAGTGGATATTTTCGCGGGACTAATTTTTCGCGCTAGGCCGGGTCAGAAGAGTTTCGCGTGTTTTTAATTCCGCGGAATCAAGACATCACGCACAGGAACGTATGGCAAGCAAAAATATTCACGTGTTTTTATTTTCGCGCTAGTTTCTGGTTGCGCGAAATGTGCGAAAATTTCAACATCGCGAAAATTTCCACTTTTACAGTAATTCGTCTACAGTTCAGCACATGCTGTTCTAATATGCAATGCATTCTGCAACTAATATTTCATTATTAATCTATTTGTTCATTTATTTGTCTATATACACGTGTACCTTTTATTCACATACATTTACATTCATCACTTATCAACTTATTAACCTACAAAAATGTATGTTGCATTTATTATCTCATTAATTTCATGTTTATTTGTTCATTTATCAAATTATTTACTCAGAACATACAGCCTTCCAAAAAATAACTATTACAAAATGTACATGTTCCCAGACAGTCAGCTGTCTGGCACAAAGATGATGTTTAAAATGAAACTTATTTATGCCCTAGAGTGGGATTCTTCCTAGAAGCCATATTCTCTACTCCACTGGCCTAAATATGAATATACAGAACTACTCTGGCATCAAACAACAACTGAGAAAATCAATAGCTTCATTTCACATGGAATATGATATACCGCCGGTATGCAAAGAAGACATTGATTTGATAAGACCGTGGTTTTGAGGTCTGTGCAGATGATACTCTCTGAGTGAGGGTATAATGAAGTTCTAAGGAGATATTGATGCTATTAATAAAGATGCTTATCACAATGCTCCAAGCTACGGGTCATCAAAAGAAGACGGCGGTATTCTCTCTATCATGTTTATAGTTTGGGAATTTTTTCGTAGGTTTTCTTCTTCTTCTTTTTTTTTCACCCTAGGGCAGGTGATTAGCAACATGTCCTTGAGGAATCAATCGAGTTTCAACCAGGTATTTGATGTATGCAGACATTGCCGGGGGAATAAGATACGGTAGAAAATGAAATACTGGGTAGTGCGGTCTTAGACATTAAAAGCTTCTAGGGTTCTCATACACCTTGCAATAATCAGTGGCTAGAGATTGGCATTGTCTTTGTGAGCAGATATCTCCTCTCTCAAAGCATTTACCAAGAGATTTCTTGAGGGAAATCTAAAAGGTAAATATTGTCGTACAGACACAAAGTACAAGATCTTACTGGTAAATGGAAGATTAAATTTCATAGACACAAAGTGTGGAATGCAATCATCGATCTTCATTCTAAAAATGTCTAAAGTATGATAGGATAATCCTCTCAACACAGAGAAATTCCATGAATGCTCTTCTTGGGAGCCGTGAATGTTGTAGACAAATTTTTGTAGTCTTTCTTTTTTTTTTTTTTTTTTTTATAGCAAGGAATGATCTATCACAATGCTAACATTGATGGCATTCCTGCAGGAAATTCATAGTTTCATTTTCAGCATCGAAATGGGTATAAATAATGTATACACGCGTATATATCCTAGAAGTTTTAAAAGGGAGTTGGAAATAAAATGAATTTCTTCTAATGACCAATTCACAATATGAAATGCATCACCAAGGCAAAACACTTGGTACCTCCTGATGATAATGCAAAGTACTGCACTATGTCTCATCCTTCTGATAAACCCTTTCATCACCACAACCTCACAAATTTTAAAGCAAGGGTGGATCTAGGAATTCCGTGAATGGGGAGGTGCCTTTACAAAATTAGAAGGGGGGAACGCCCCCATTTTATTTCTTTTTATTTCTTTTGTTTTAACAAAAAAATTAAGAGGGGGTGCATTTCGTTTTAGCAAAAAAATAAGAGGGGGTGCGCACCTGGTGCGCCCTCCTCTGGATCCGCCACTGCAAAGTACCATAAACATGGTATACAGCAATATATCTGCAATAGTATTACTCAGTAATAGCTGAGCAGCAAAGACAGGAGAATCTAGAGTATAGGTTTAAAGATACAGGTCAAAACTGTCAGTGCAATTTGCCAAAGACAAACGCACACAAAAACACACAAACCCACATCCAAATTGCTCAAGACAAGCTAGAATGATTCAACAGTGATTATGGAGCATAACACTTGGCAGTTTGGTGCCTTGGGCCGCGCAGCGTCAATTAACTTTTGACTCATCAACCGCATACACACACACACACACACACACAGCTCCTTGGAACAGAAGCCCACAACAGCACACACTCAGAACTAGGCCAAGGCCATGGGCAGAGGATGCAATGGAGATACCAAATTGAAAGTTGCCAATTTAACAGCATGGCTTTGAATGACCACAATAAATTAAATTCCTATATTGGCGACAACCATCTCCCCCAGACTGATGAATACAGACTTTGCTGACAAACACTGGACATAATCGCAATATATTGAGGTTACCACTCAAAATGATTTCATTATGAAGAAGTACATACAGATGTATAAATCACTTTTAGCAAACACCAGCATTGATTTTTGCTGGTAATGCTCATTGTTATTCATAATGCATTTCGATACCAGGTAATAGCTTTTACCGCAATTGTTTTTTCCCTACACTGTGCCATTAAACTACTTGTAGCTGTTTAAACACAGTAACGACTCAAAGAGACCCTACCACTCATGGACTGATATTCAAGGAAAAACAATTTTAGCAACTTCTCACGCATTACAATTTTATAATATCAATGGCTGTCTATATCCTACTGGTTTTGCCTGCCCTACCAGCATATTTCTGCGGTGAAATTTCCGTCTAGCTTGCCCTTTCACCTACATACCACACTCACAGTTGTTGCCATATGAATAAGCAATATCATGTCCATTCCAAACAAAAGATATTGCAGTTATTGAAGCCACTAGGGTCACACAACGATCACAATATTAATCAATATAAATTGTTTTTGATACACATTTAAAAAGACATCATTTGAATCTTCCATAAAAAGATGTTGTATCCTATTTACATGGCCTTCAGTAACCACCTTGAAAACATCAGCAATAAGGTGGTGTCAAATCAAGAGTATACAGTTACAGGCAGACCAAATCATACAGAAAGAGAGGGGTATAAATATATTATATATATTTATATATGTAATATATATATATATCTTTTTTTTAAATGCATATATATATATATATATATATAATTACATATAAATATATATATATATTTTTAAGTTCTCTTGTACTTTTCTCTACATCGTGAAGCTAGCAGCTTGAAAAATGAGCTCGCCAGATTTATTCTCTACCACTGCAAGAAAAAAAAAAAAAAAGAGTGCAGTATCAATAGTCCCATCCATGCTTCTTCAGGTAGGATTGGTTCTCAATACAATCACACATTTCCTGCAAAGCAGACACCCTCCTCACATTTTTTTTTTATTTATGTTTTATTGAAAAAAATTATACAGAATCACACTATTTACAACAATTAACTTGATTAGAATAACACAATCACTGAACAGTGTATAGGAATTGTAAAAAAGAACAAAAAAGGCAACTCTTGTTTACGGTTGTTTCGCTCTTTTCTTGTTTCTTTGAATTTTGAGTTTTGTCTGTCTGTTTCTGATGGTATACACTTGATAACCCACTGCTCCATTATGACATAGCTTATCCCACATGACATATTCTCACTAACATCCATCTTTTAGGTATGATTTTATGAGCAGCAGTAAACCAGTTTGAAATCTAAGCCTACTTGTGACATCCCTACAGAGATACTGCTGCTGGCTGTGTAACAGTTAATAATCACTAGGACCCCGTTTACAGTGCGAGGCGAGGCCGCGGCTCGGCCGCGGCCGAGTCCAGCCCCGCTTCAGTGTAAACGCGCAAAAGGCCAAATGCGAGGCCAAAATTGGCCTCGCATTTGGCCTCGCTCTGGAGGTGGTCTCGGCCGCGGCCGAGCCGCGGCCGAGCCCGGCCTTTTCTTGGTGTAAACGCAAACTGGGCCAAATGCGCGGCCAATTGCGCGGCCAGTTTTAGTCTGGCTTC
The DNA here is from genome assembly GCF_964275005.1 of Diadema setosum. Lineage (NCBI taxonomy): Eukaryota > Metazoa > Echinodermata > Echinoidea > Diadematoida > Diadematidae > Diadema > Diadema setosum. The sequence goes on from NC_092686.1 coordinate 5,076,744, forward strand.
CAAACCCTCTGCCTGTATCTTTCGCTGTTCAGGATATTAACCCCCTCAACGTCGAAAACTAGTATAGTTTAAGGTGGTTTTGTCCTGCAAAGGATTTTTTTCCTTCGGCAAAGGCCTTTGCCCGAACGGCGACTTCGTCGCCACGGAATTCAGTTGGCAAAGGGTCTGAAAACCAGACAATACCAAATTGCGTTAGTTTACAAGCAGGGCGCCACTACGACCAAATAATGAAAGATTTGAATCGAAAGCGCGGCCGAGCCCAGCAGTGTAAACGGACAAAATTGCGAGGCTCGGCCGCGCAAATTGAGGCCGGGCTCGGCCGCGGCCGAGCCGCGGCCGAGCCCGGCCCCGCACTGTAAACGGGGTCTTAGTACACAAAAGGTCTTCTCTTTAAAAAATATCACACAAAAAATCTATATCTGTCACCACCCCAGTGTAAATACTGAGATAATGTTCTGTCTCCCATGCATTTTTCATTTGAAACCTTTCAGGTTGTTGCATATGAGGGCTGCTCCCTCTTCCAGCAAAGATTTAATTCAATAAAGAGAGTGCTACCAAAAAGACAAACTCTTGTTCCTGCTGTAGCAGCTTGCTCATAAGCACTTCAGTGGCCCAACAGCGGTCACATAATCAATAAATCCACACAAAGAGAGATAGATATTATTAAACTGCAACTCCAATGTCATGTTAATGTGCAGCTAATACCTTTGTGCAAATTTGAATTCATGGTCTGAAGGAAAATCTCCCCCATCTCCTCCCCCCCCCCCTAATTCTTCCTGTCCTAACCCATTTCCACCCACCCCTCCCACATCCCTTTCTGCCCATTAAAGACAAAATGCCTGAAATAGCATTTTCATCCACGACGTTGCACTGTGGGTCATGAGGTCATCCGTCATCGTACAGTCTGTTGCACGTGTTGCTAGCTAAAATCACCCCTGGGCGGAGATGTGGCCAAGTTGACAAAATAATTTATTGTCAGTAATGCACGACATACAGAGCAAGCCATGCATTCAGGGCAGCTTTAACAGCTCTGGTTGACCCAAATTTTAAAGGGACAGACTCCCTGACACACAAATGTGAATTTAGCTAGAGCAGAAAGATACAGGGGGGGGGGGGGACACTCAGAGTGAGTTTATTTCCCCCCCCCCCCATTTGAACATAAACCAATACCTGCACATAATTCATGTGTATGCATACACTGTATAGCAGCTTACGATAACAGTGATCTGTCACCGATTCATACCTTGTACCAAAAAAATGAATCACATGGAAAAAATGGAAACATATCAAAGATGGCGAAAACTTTACCTCAACTTCCCACAGTGCCTTGGAGCTGGTAGCGGCAGCGGCCGAGGCCCTCCCAGTGGTTCGTAGAAAGACGTAACTCTTTTTGCGGTACTCGTCGCACGTCAAAAACTTCTCCTGTTCTGCGTGAAATAACCTTGTTACATCACCCTACAGAAGAAATAAAAATAGAAAAGCAAAAATGATACAAATGTGATATACTGTACATTTTTGTTACTAATAGCCATCAGGTATTTCATTTCCAAATTATTGCAAACACAGAGAATTTCACAGAAGACATAAAAAATTCACAATAGCTTTGTTTGCCATTCTTTTTTTAGCCCTGTAAAGTAGTTAAAAGGATATTTGCAAGTAGTTAACTGTATATAAGCCATTTATCACCATATAATGAGAAATTGTACCAAAAATTCTATGAGACAGGAATGACCTAAAGACATAGCTTTACAGAGCTCAGCTGTAATGCTTTGGAGCTTCTATTACTGCATGCAGCTACATTATCAACTGCAATCTGTTGCATCCTGCAGCAAATAACTGCAATTTTTCTATCTAAAAAAAAAAATAAACTTTTCAACAGTTCATTTTGATAGGATATGGCACTAAAGCCATGGTTCGATATGGAGGATTACTCAGGAAATCTGTACCTCGTACAACATCCTACCATCTAACTCCTATTGACGCACAGCTCTTATCATCAAATCCCCAATTCCAAGATCAATGCATACAAATGATTCAAAATGCCGTTTGTTCAGGAAAGACATCTAAATCTCAATACCAACGATTACACCGTTATGAAACATTTCTACACACATTGACGACAACACAAGATAAAGTCCAAGGTTCTTCTAAAACACCACTTTCCATTTTCAGAGAGGGACAAGTGTTAATAACTTGAAATTGATATTTTTGACACTTGTCTGGTTTTTGTGCTCAAAAGAAATGAAAACAGTCAGATGATAATTGTTGTTTTGACCTTTGTGGTTGTTACTTTGATATTAATGCAAATATAATATCAATACAAAATTAGGAGAAAAATTATAAATTTTTATTTCTTAAATGTTGCCTATTTCTAAATCAGTCATAGATTGAGGTGTTAAAAGGTAATTGTTTGTTGTTGTTGTTGTTGTTGTTGTTGTTGTTTTTTTTTGGAACTTTACAACAATTACACATATACATGACTGAAATGAAAGAGGATTTTGTAATCTACCGAATGAAAACACCTAATAGCCACATGGACAGCTGATATTGCTATGGCTGAGTGGCTGTGGCGAGGCTGTTAACCAGTGTGACACCAACTACTAAGAAAAGGTGTGGAACTGTAGCAGATTAAACACGATTCAAGAAAGAGGAAATGAGGCAGATTGAATGGAACACATTCATGATACCCCGTAATCTCAAACATGTCTACCGCACTTCCTACTCAAAGGCAAGATATTGGGACAGGGACTTTTGGTTCTTTCTTCCAGATATAGAATGCTGCCAAAGAAATTGATACCATCCACAAGAAATGAATTGACTCTACAGAATGTAAACACAAGGATGGTTCTGAATAATTTCAAGTTTTAGGCTGTTGTTCTTTTTTTTTTTTCCTAAAAGGAAGTGAAGCAATGTCATATAATACAATGACTGCACAAGTCACAAGGTGGTGTCTGATCTGGTTAGCTGTATAAAAAAAAAATATATATTTAAGGAACCATACTCTGATTAAAGGTCCTGTTTACCTTTGGAAGCAGTGATTTACAAAACGTTCAAGATATCACATTTGATGCATTTTATGTGTAGGTCAGTTGTATCACAAAACACCCAACCATACGAAAAATTTGCAATAAAGTCTAAAATATAAGGAGATATCGCTGTTTTTCTCACTTAACCATTACTGTTTAGTCTGGAAACATTTTTATTATAACTATTGTTCACATTTTGTATATCTAACAATACTTAACATCAATTAACACATATTCAGATTTTTACATTTGTTGTTTCTATCCCTAACTCACATTTTATAACTCTCTTGAAGCACTAATGCTGGGTTTTTGTTTCATCTGCAAATGGTGACATTAGTTATACTAAAACTGTAGGTGTGTGTAACTGCATATTATATGTGTGTATCATGTTAGACATTGCGAGAATACAAAGGGCAATTTTTTTTTCAGGATGCAATGTGCGCAGGGTAATCAAGGGTGCATGATTACATAATACGCTCACTGAGCATACAGAGTATACCTAGAATTGGCACACAACATAACAACTGACATTTCATTCACCCGGCGAGATGCAATTTTGCTTCTTTTGCCTATGAAAGCATTTACTGCATCATTATGTATTCTGTTCAAATACCGGTATTAAATGCAATTTTTGAGAACAAACTACCATTCCTGCCATTCAACAAGTATGGACTTTCACAATTTCTCTGAAATTCTAAGTGATTATTACAAAACTTACAATTTCTCACTCTTCTATAGTTCATTCTACTTGAGATGCTGATTTGCTTTATAGATATTGTGCAAGACTAAGAAATACATGAAAGGCACATTTGAGAAGTATTAGACTTCTTGCGGCTTGCTCAGTAGTCGCCCGACGCTAAGGTACTGACGGATTCTATAGTCCAGTGACACTGCTTAGGAAAAATTGCAACATCACAAAACTCATGAAATACGGGTGAAGTTGCTGGGCAACTGAAGTACAGGTATGTAAAATAACTGCTTCGAAAAAGACACTTTTAACATCGCCAGAAAAATTGCGAACATAACTGCAAATTGTCCAACTTTGTACGAAGTGACACTTTAAAAAAAAAATGAGAACTGTGTAATAACACCAAAAAAAACCCCCATGAGTTCTGTATTTTTCTCCAAAGTCACATGCAGAAAATGTACAATAGGCAGCCCCGGCTACTGCAATATATACCATAGCAACAGTCATATGCCTTTAACTACCCCGCAAATTGTGCATGCAAATTACGGTGGTAGAAACCTGCTGTGTCAGTAAACAGTTTTTCATGGCAATATGAATGGAAAGTGCACAAACATCACAAATTTTGAAAAAATGAGAATGCACCACATAATTGCACATTGAAATCGAGAGAAGTGAATATATTTTCCCATGCATCCCATCCTCCCATGATGGAAGAATGTGGGTAAGCCAGACTGCTGTTTTCAAAATGTACGATACAAGCTGTATCGTACCGAAGGTCATCAACATCTTTTGTACACCCATCTCCCTATTTCCAACCAGCTACGTATGCACATCTTTTCAATGTGGAAGATGTCATCAGAAAAGCCAAGATATCAAAACTTACGGTGAAACTACCTGGGTAGCAGATAGCAAGCATACACAACATATTCCTATAATTTCCCATCATATCCTTCAACTGTTTAAAGTCACTATTTGCCATTTGCTGGTGAAAGAAAAAAACAGCTTCCTGATAACGCTTCAAAATAGTTCTTAAAATGTAACTTATAGATGGAACTACCAATGTAAAAATGTTAAGTACCGGGTATTTCAATACTGTAAAACATGATATTTTCGCTGCATGAAATTTTTGTGAATTGGAGCCGACGGCCATTTTCGCAGCATGAAATTTTCATGAGTTGCCCTAACATTTAATATGTATAGTGTAGACAAGAACTTTCACATGTATTTTAATTTCACGAATCTTGCCTCATTTTACAGTAATCAGTGCTAAGTATTACTGCATACACAAAATGTGAACAATAGTTTTATCAAAATTGTTTCTTGAATAAACCGTCTTCAGTTAGAGTTAATTTAGAAAATTAGTGATGTCTCCTCCAATTTGTGGCTTGATTGCAAAATTGTTATATGGTAGGATGTTTTGTGATACAACTGAACTATATGCATCAAATGTGATAACTCACACATTTTTTTAATCACTGCTCCCAATCATAGACCCCGTTTACAGTGCGAGGCTCGGCTGCGGCTCGGCCGCGGCCGAGCCCTCCTTCATTTCAGTGTAAACACGCAAAAGGCCAAATGCGAGGCCAAAATTGGCCGCGCATTTGGCCACGCTATGGAGGTGGTCTCGGCCGTGGCCGAGCTGCGGCCGAGCCCGGCCTCTTCTTGGTGTAACGCAAACTGGGCCAAATGCGCGGCCAATTTTAGTCTGGCTTCCAGACCCTCTGCCCGTACTATTTCACTATTCACAATATTAAAACCCTCAACGTTGAAAACTAGTATAGTTTAAGGTGGTTTTGTCCTGCAAAGGATTTTTCCTTCAGCAAAGGCCTTTGCCCGAACGGCGACTTCGTCACCACGGAATCCAGTTGGCAATGGGTCTGAAAACCAGGCTATACCAAATTGTGTTTGTTTACAAGCAGAGCGCCACTGCGACAAAATATTGAAAGGTTTGAATTAAAAGCGCGGCCGAGCCCAGCAGTGTAAACGGACAAAATTGCGGGGCTTGGCCCCGCAATTGAGGCTGGGCTCGGCTGCGGCTCGGCCGCGGCTCGGCCCAGCCCCGCACTGTAAACAGGGTCATAAACAGTGGCTTAAAGCTATATCATTGCACATCTGTCCAGCAAATTCCAGCCATTTCAACATGAAAAGCTTACTTTCTCAGATATTACAAGTTATGTTACATAGATACTGCAAAGTAAATGCTGTAAGATTGTACAGCCTAAAGGGTGTCACAGCAAAGTCAGGCTGTTAACATGGAAGTGTTGATAGAAACCACGCTCCCCAATCCCCACCTACATACACACACACACGATGCTTCATGTAAGTTAGTTCTAATTCCTTTACAGATAGACGACTGCCCCAGGGTTGCGTAGAACAGTCCTAACCTAAACAGGATACCTGTCTCTCATCATAGCTACTTCACTTCAGACGAATACACACAGATCTTTCCTGCTCAGCTCTGTCCTTCCAGACCTGTCAGCCATTACTATTAATACACACACAATTTTATACTGGCAAAATCTAACCCTGATGGTGTTTTTACATCAACCCTTCACATTCAAAAGTTTCAACATTTTACATCATTACATCACAATGACAGGTCTTACACCTTTTGCTATAAAAACAACAGCAAAAACTGAATTTTGGCTGAAATACAGAAAAGTTAATTCACATGGCAAAAGAAACTTAAAGGCTGCATTTATCATCTATCCCATGTTTGAAACATGTTCCAATACCCATAAAACGCATTTGCAAAGGCCTTTCAGATCAAGTTTGTCGACTTGTTGCATTGTTATCATCTCTATTGTGAGTCAAGAGGAAGGCCTTGTCACTGCGCAGCTCCATTGCACAGTTCAACCCGAGGAGCGGAGATGTGTGACTTTGTAGTTGGCAGTGGTTGGGGTGGGCAGGTCTGAGCTATTAATGCATTTCAAAACATCTTTGCATTCATCATCTCCACAGAAATGCTTTTCTGGCTCAAACGTTTTTGTGATCGCAATTTTTCGGCGCTACACAAAGGTGTTTCTAACCTTATAATCAAAACAGCTTTGCATTGATCAACTGCCTACATTTCTCTGAAAGTTGTTGAGAAAGCTTAATTTCCATATACCATAAGCAAGATGATAAACAAGCCCAATGATGCACCTGAAATATTCTGGCACTGACGGAGGAGGCACTGATCATTCAAGATTCAAACCAGAAAACACACAAAGGAGCATCGAATTGATCAAAATTATACATACATTATATGAAGTAAAAGATCTCAAAATTACCAATGAAACTAAAGAGACAAAAATAAACACAATAGTGGCTGGAACTCAGACTAGTTGAAGACACTTGGTGATGCAACTCCAAAGGGTCTGGAATCAGTAGATGGCTCATGTTGTAGGAAATAGGAATTATTTCTGGCCATCCCCCTTAGGCCATGTGTCATCCGGTCTACCTTGAACTTCAAGAGTCCCACTGACACACACATACACAATTGTATGGATACAATTCAAACCTTTTGAACAGCTTTACAGCAAAAGTGTATCAAAACAAGAGAAGGGAAACAAACAAATATGCGACAAGCTTGGCCTGGAGAGTGGGAGGTGTGCCTTGAGTTCGAACACAAGGTGCTACATAAGCACTTGCCCGATTGCCAGGGGGCAAGTCTGGCAAGTGTTTTGGAACAATGAGAAAAAGATGCATGCCCAAATTGGGCAAGCAACAAGTTTTGAAGCCACCTTTTTTTCTTTTTTCTTACATTTTTCCATTACACCCATGAAGTCAACTAATAGGAAGCCCAAAGATAATGAAATGCAATGCACTTTAATTTCATCTCAGCAATTTTCCAACACTTACACGAAGATGCCCGAATGCAATGCAACACCCGATCAAACCAAGTTCGTTACTCCAATGTGTTTAAACGTGTGAATCAATGAGTGCTGTCTATTCAAATGACTGTGTTTGATCAAGCCTTTGACTTACAAGTGATTTTCTATATGATTTTCTTACATTTTTGGACTTCATTTTTGGGCAACTAAAATTCATGTTTGGGCAAGTGTTCTGCAATGATTTGAAATCTGCTTGCCTGACCGGGCATGTGGTTAAAAAAAAGAAAAAAAAAAGTTATGTTAGCACCCTGAAATGTTTCAAATCTTACAGAGGAAGGAGTAGGCACACTCCTATTTTCTGTTACTCTCATTTATCTGCACTGATCCACCCCCTTGCTAGCATTTAGCCCTCTTTACTTTTAAGCATGAGGGAGGCATACTGATCAAAGAAATTGAAATGAAAGATTTGTAACAAATAACCTCTTGTTGTGTTTTCTACACATACTGAACAATACATACTATGAGTAATACCACACCAATCTATTCTTTCATATCAATGATATACAGCCACCTCAAAAAAAAAAAAAGGGGGGGGGGAAACAAAAATCACACCTTCTAGCAAACTATCCTGCATTAATCAAAAAATGTCCTTGGATACCTGGTTATGAAATGAAATTCATCCGAAGTCACCTGCTCCTATCACATGATTTACATCTCAGCTATGCAGAAGAACTTCATAGACATTTGACAGGAATTCCACTGATGTCAACATTTGTCTCCAGCCTAGTAAAATTGTCTCTGCAATGTTTTGACATTTAACATATGAAAAAAAGGTGTAAGACCCCGTTTACAGTGCGGGGCCGGGCTCGGCCGCGGCTGAGCCGCGGCCGAACCCGGCCTCAATTGCGCGGCCGAGCCTCGCAATTTTGTCCGTTTACACTGCTAGGCTCGGCCGCGCTTTTAATTCAAACCTTTCAATATTTTGTCGTAGTGGCGCTCTGCTTGTAAACAAACGCAATTTGGTATAGCCTGGTTTTCAGACCCTTTGCCAACTGGATTCCGAGGCGACGAAGTCGCCGTTCGGGCAAAGGCCTTTGCCGAAGGAAAAATCCTTTGCAGGACAAAACCACCTTAAACTATACTAGTTTTCCACGTTGAGGGGGTTAATATCGTGAATAGCGAAATAGTACGGGCAGAGGGTCTGGAAGCCAGACTAAAATTGGCCGCGCATTTGGCCCAGTTTGCGTCTACACCAAGAAGAGGCCGGGCTCGGCCGCGGCTCGGCCGCGGCTCGGCCGCGGCTCAGCCGCGGCCGAGACCACCTCCAGAGCGAGGCCAAATGCGAGGCCAATTTTGGCCTCGCATTTGGCCTTTTGCGCGTTTACACTGAAGCGGGGCTGGGCTCGGCCACGGCTCGGCCACGGCCGAGCCTAGCACTGTAAACGGGGTCTAAGTGTCATACTACCTGACAACTTGAATGATGGCATGGTCATTAAAGTGTGATTAAAATGATGCAAATTGCAAGGGAAGCAAACTCTTTTAGTTAATGGCTGTACACTGACATACATTGTGAATGCCTATATGACATCACAGAATTGTGATAATGGAAAAAAAAAAAGATGAATGTGACAAAATTCAATAATTCAATAGAAAATAACCAGGCCTTTGACAAAAAGAAAGAGTGTATGCATGATTGTGTGTTTGGAAGAGGGAAAATATTATGCTATATAAATCTATAATTTGTTCGGCTTTATCCAAAATAGTCAAAGTTTGCAACTTAGTAACATAAGCCATGCAGAGCATCTAGTTTCTGGTCTAGTCTGAAACACAGATTTAAATGGCATAGATACAAAATGTCATACTCTCTAGTTTTGTATTCAATGCAAGCAACTTGAAGCTTTCATGAAAATTTGATTTTAGATAATGGATTTACTATAACACCTGCAGAATTTGGCTACCACCCAATAGATATCTTGGTGTGGGTTTTCACTCAGTAGCAAACACATTATTTTGTTTTGTTTTGTTTTTACTCACAAAATTGGGTAAAAAAACACATAAATTTGCAGATCTGCTAAACTTACAGAACAGCTAATGTCTCAATTTCTTCTTGAAGACCAATGGCAAGTTAAATGAAAGTTTGGTAAATCAGATAGGATAATGTTTCCCTGATATAAACAAACAATTTTCTGTTTCTACTTCTATCATTGACTTGAAAGGCACAGGGCATGATTTTGCAGCAAAGTGTTGCAATACAAATCTCTCCATCAAATACCAATCAGAAGCAGTTTGTGATTGGCCAATACAATCAGGAAGCTCTCTCTGATCCGAAAGTCTACCAGAGTCACATGATTCCTCCCAGCAGGCAATCTAACAATGGGGGCAGTGCACTCATTTCCAGATTCTCTGTTCTCAATATTTAAAAGGAATGAGGCAAGCCGCAAGCTTGGCATGATCAGTAACCACAAACTGGGGAAAATCTTGTGGAGTATCTAGTGCACTCCACAAAACAAGCCAGTACTCATGAGCAATAAAAGTGACAAGAAAAAAAAAAATGTCCCAAATGATAAAAATCATCTATAGATGCCCTAAGGGAATGACACTTATCTGGAAAGATCTGTCTAGTAACAGCTGAAATACATAGAAATTCATGCTTTATCACATAAATTGGTGAAAGGGCATCAAATCCCAACTGGCCTGCAAGCCATCAGATCATTGCAAATGTTCTTGGAATTGTAAAAAAGCAGCAAGATGTGAAAGATGACACCATTACATAAACACAGAGATAACCCCCCCCCCCCCCCCGAAACAACGGCACACAATGAATATATCAGGCAGGCAGAAATTATGAAATGTAATTCTGAACTGGAAAGAGAGAAAAAAAAGGAAAATAATAGCCATATTGATACCAACTTTCTGTACAGTGATTAACCCTCCCAGCATCACTCCTCTAAGAATAACATTAATAGCAATATGCAGTATAGTTGTCAATGGAAGTGAAGGAGGTAACTTAACTCAGGCCCAGGGACGCATGTGAATTGATCATTGTACTGTCGTCCACCAAATAATATGCGTTCCTGTTAACATACACAATGTGAATCATTTACTGAGTACTCTTGACAGGAAAGGGGCAGATCCAAGAGATACATGGGAATTGTCAGTTACACTGCAGTCATCGACATGACTGGATATGTTTTATTTGTGAACATGGGTGTGTGTGTATGTGTATTTATATGCATGCATATCTATGTGAATCTGTTATAGTGCAGATGTGGATTTCTTGGGTCTACAACAAATGAATAGATACTGTACAAGAAAGGGGGGGGGGGGAAGAGATTGCCCGTTTTCCAATGTGTACAGCAATTTTTCCCCTGTAGACAATGCATAGCGCAGAGTAATATAATCACTACTCCTCTTAATTCAATCTCTGGATCCAGATTTATTTACGGTAATTTGATTAAGTTCCTCATAGTTTTTCTTTCACTTATACAAGCTCTCTTAATGCTGTGAGAGCTGCTCTAATACTAATATTCACGGATCCAGGAGAGACTCAGCAGCAGTAGGAAGAGAAAGGAAATGTTCAATATTATAATGAAAAAGCATCACAAACATCACAATTCAGGAGGCTACAGAACAACACAAAACAAATACAATTATCAGATGAAATATGAGGAAGATATTTTGAAATTTCATTTTTTTTTTCAGAAAACATTTCTTAATCAGTCCTTCAATGAATATTCAAATGAGTGAGTTGATGGTGTCATACTCTCACAATTTTTCATGAATGTGTTTTTTTTTTTTAATTTCGAAAAATTGTTATTTTTAACTAATAAATACAAGTAAATGCATGTTCCCATACCAAAAAAAAATATCAGAGTTAACATTTGTTCTTTTTTTTAGGTGCTTTTATGACAAGTTTTATATCTATATGGCTGAAATATGAGAATTTTTTTTCATTTTTGTATTCAAAATGAATAAAAAATTGTGAGAGCATGACATCATCGACTTGCTGATTTGAATATTCATAAGTACTGGTCAAGAAATGTTTTCTGGAAAAAACTTGAAATTTCAAAATGTAATATCTTCCTTATTTCTTTTTTGATTTTTGCCATTTTTTTTAATCATTCTGTAGGAAATATTTTTCTCTTTCCTTGAAGTTAACTTATTTTTGGGGTGGATTTTCTCTTTAAAGAAGCCCAGCCCCAACCAATACACTTTGGGCGGGTAGAGAAGGCAAGGGATGGTTTTCAACCTATTCTTTAAAGTGCACTGAATTTCCTAGATTGTCAGATTAATGTTATAAACACCAAATACGAGTGGTGCCCTGCAGACCAAAGAATTGTTCTTGTTCTCCTCACAAAATATGTTAAGAAGAGAGTCTGAAGCCCTAAATCTCTGCTTTTAAGTGATAAACATTTCATGAATACTTTATCAATGTTAAAGTACTTTTGTTTCATGCCAACTTTCATTTTCTGATGCATTTCAATAGCAAATTTCCAGCTTTATTAGAATACAGGTTTTAAATGCCTGCATCATCTGTGACTATCTACTGGTCATTATGAGATAACAAAACACTTAGCTGCAGAGATACTGTAAGAACATGGATAAAATACATGAAAGCTTAGTACCATATTTTGAAAGGAGAAAAAAAAAAAGGATTTAGTAGGTGACACATCTAAGCCCTGAACAGGTATGCTGACAATTCAGATTCTTTTTAATGCACTATCAAAGACAGAAAGGGAAGCTCAGATTGGCAATCACATGTCTGTTATAGTATAACTGGGCACAATGCAAATGATGACAGCGCTAACTGGAATATGTATAATATTGTGCTTGTGATTGTGCCAACATCACCCATGGCCAGCATGCAGCTATGCCAAATAAGGAAGTATTTGGCGAGAAATTGGTTATTATTCATGGCAGATGAGTTAAGATCTGGGTAATTTCTGCCAACTCTTCAAACAAAACAATAATAATGAATAAAATAATAAACACAAAGTGTAAAAAAAAAAAAAACATTACAAATTGGATGTCATAAATTTGTAACATGATATAACATGGTTGTTTTGAGTGATCATTATCCAGATATTGGTCACGTAGAGAAAGTAAATTCTCTTTAATCCTGAATCTTTTGATTCGAGCTGGTTGGAATGGTATACTACGCACTACAATAGGTGTAGTTTGCTCAGGAATAAAACAGCGTTCCCAAAGAGAGCTTGAATCTCAAACCTTCTAGTATGTAGTCAAACTATTTGACCACTGGGCCACATGCTCACACAAAAGCAACTTAAAAATCACATAAATAGAAGCAAACTATGATTTCAAAGCAAAATCAAGAACAATACTTGTATTTGAGGAAGAACTCACCCCTTTTAGGACTTCTTCAATGTTCTCTTTGTGTTCCATGAAAAGGGAAACTTTCCAACATGTGTTGCAGTTGACTGCGTTGACCTGGGACAGAATGAAAACATTTAAAAATGCCATGAAAACAATATCACACTGAAACAGGATACTCCGCTTTAATAGATGGTGCCATAAAACTGTAAATCAAAACCACTAAATAGTTTCAGGAAATTACAGTGAAATGGAATGATTGGAACCTTATACATTGAACATTAAATATTCTAGCCACTTCTCTCTAGACCTACATACCCATTACTATGTTGGCAATATTGACAAATGTCTATATAAGTCATGTTAAATCAGTCAATTATCATTCATGTTGTACTGTTTGTTTGTCGGTTGGTTGGTTGTTTTTGTTGCTGCTCTTTTTTTTTTTTTTGGGGGGGGGGGGGGGGGGGGGCTCACAAGAACACAGCTAGAAGCAATCACAGACCATGCCGAGTCCTGTCGCATAAGACAATCGCAACTTTGCAACTAAAATGGTAACTCTGCAATCGATGGTAACCATCAGTGATTTCTTGGTTTGTTTGTTTGCTTTTCTAATTGGCTAAGGGATAGTGTTGCTATGGTAGTTACCATTGATTTCAAGATTACCATTACTGCAGAGTTACCATAGTTTCACGCAAATGGGACCCAGGAACCAGCAGTAAGATTCTTTACAACACTTGTATTTGAGACTGTACCAATACAGCGATTTGTGAGCGGAATGTAATACTATTTTCTTCATAATTGATATTAACAAAAGTGTCCACTGCAACATCAATACAAATACCAACTTAATATCAATATCAGTTCAAGTGTCAACATTAATTGTGATATCAACACAAATATTATGAACAGTTTGAATCTTTAGATATAAACACTGACATCTTCATGAATTTGTGACTTTTCTGCTATTTCTTCCTATATTTTCACAGATCGCTGGCAGGTTGCTTTCTCATTATTCTTGATGTTCAAATTACAGTCTTGCTTTCTGGGTCAACTCACTGCCGAAAAGAACTGTTGCCCCTTCATCTACTGGGTAATTAACGACGGCCCCTGCCAACAGTGGACAAGCGCTGGGAAATTAGGGAAAGTAGTAAGGGCTGGACATGATCACAACCCTGCCCTTTTACCTCGGACAGGAACAGTCAATTGCTAGAGGCAGAGAAGACAATGACTGAGTGCCGAAAGCAATGCCGGAGCCACAGCCGTCAAGTCTGGGCATCCATCAAAGGCAAGGAAACACAAGGGGCAGTATGAAATATGGTTTGGGTCCATGCGATTGGTCCATGTTTCTGTCACATGGTAGTGCAACATAGCATCAGGTAACATAGTGCTATGTTTCTTTACAGATATGTAATATGCATGTTCCCCACCAGGTAGGTCTATTGAAAAGGCACCACTTATAATACAAACATATCGTTATCACAATTGGTCTTTGAAGTTTTGATATTCATTGATTGTAGTGTAAAAGAATGAAATATACCTGGAAAATAATGCAATGTGCATATAAAGGATTAGAAAGGTTGTTTAGGGGTCAGTACGACTTCAAAGAAATGTGGCATTGTCACATCAATCCAAAACTGGAATCCTGAGACAATGTGTGCACTGGGCTGGTTGAAGTGATGGTAATGGGCATGGCTAGGTACATGTAAGATGAGGAGGAGGAGGAGGAGGAGGAGGAGGAGGAGGAGGAAAGGAGAAGGAAGAAAGAGGCAGAGGGGTCCTTTGGAAATGATTGTGTGTGTATGGCCTGTCTGTGTCTGTGCATGTATCTGTATTGGTGTGAATGAGTGTGTATGGGGTGTATGGGCATAGGGCATGGGACATGGGTATATAGGGCTATATTAATGGGGTGTGTTAGGGTACAGGGTATGGGGGTTTATGGAGGTATGGAATATTGGGTAGATGGGTTATATGGGGGTTTGGGTAATGGAGTGTATGGGGGCTTAGGGTATGAGGTACAAATTCGTGTATCTATGGGAGCATGGAGCATAAGGTGTATGGGGGTATGGCATATAGGGCCATCAGGGTATAGAGTATGAGGTGTATAATAAAGAAGACATGTTAAGGATGGGTCAAGGGACATACACATTATCAAACTACATTGCATATAACAACAAATCATCACCCAAAAAGAAACAAAACTATAAACATAAACAAATGGCAACTGCATGTTACTGCCATGCTACAATGGTTCATACAATTTGTATATGCCTGCTTTCCACTCTTTACAGCACTCTCTCACTGCACAAACTCTGTGGTAACAGTGTCTTGGTCCTCTAGTTGTCACGATCATGTTACACCACTTCCAGTTTCATTTCTTTACGGCTACTTCACATCACAAGTATTCAGCCATTCTAAGATGGCCTGGATGCCTAGCTTCAAATTTGTTTCATTACATCTGTAATGTGATGTAAATTCTATGAGACATGACTGTATTGGCATTGTGGGATCTGTTCAAGTGTTTTAAAATGGATGCTGATGTCTGACATCAAATTTTGGACAAGTATGCTCGCACGGTTTCTGTCCACAAGAGAAGAAAATGTCATAACTGTCCTATAGTCCCAGACATACTTGCTTCTGTCAGTAATTCTTTGCATGCTCTTCATGGCATGATTGACTGTTCAGAAAAAAACCCTCAAGACTGTGGATATTTATTATAAATCGGTCTTCAAAACTCCATTCAAAATTAGAGTTCTGACAACTCATAAACAACCCCACATACTATGGATTTGTTGCATTTACACACATACACATTACACACATACACGCTCACACACACATACACACACTGCACATTTAGTGTCTCTTCTATTACTGTATATGCCATATATTTAGTGAGTCTAATTTTTCATGAATCGGGACTTCCTGTCAATTTTGCAAGTGGTTCAATTCACAATCATGAATACACTAAAGAACAGACACATGTGCACATCGCATTCATATCTAGATCAGAGCTAGTAATTTTGTGCATTGTTAAATGTCTGAACCTGAAATTTGCGAAGATAAAAACCTCGCGAAATATACAGCGTATTAAATACATACATGTAGGTACACCATACCTTACAATGCACTTGAGCTATCAAATGTCTTTTCTACCAAACAATCAAAGATATATTTGGGTTGAGCACATTTTTTTTTCACATCACATTTTATATATTTTTTAAATGTATTTGTACACTGTACTGAATGTAGAATGTGAGCAACAACAGATAAATGTCAAATGTTGCACAACAATAACATCACTGGGGAAAAAAAATCTTGATATAAATGTTTACACTCCTAACCTTTAACCCTTTATGTGCTATTAAGTACTTTGGATGCTGTGTACTATGGGCTTTTCTGTGCCAATCAACATTCAAAGGCTCGCAAAGGGTTATTTTAAGGATGTAAATAGCCAAGAAGAGGGAGATGCTACAGAATATGCTGAATACATCAGCGCAACAACACTTACACTCGGAGGCGGACTGACGTCAGACGCAAGCACTAATCTCTTAACGTTTCTCCTCGACGCTTTCAGCCCGCGATAACCTCCTTTCAACAGCCCTCCTTGATTTCATTTTTTTCCAACCACTTTTGTGTCTGCAGTTGCTTCTTTCTAATAATTTCTATCTCTCCTCCCTTAACTCTCTCTTTCCTCATGCTTCCCTTTCCTCCGAAAGCCAACAGTTCTATAAACATCTCCAAGTTAAGTGACCAGAGATTTCATGAAAGGATATTCCCTGCTCTTTGAGAAACAGGAAAAAAAAAAATGGCGACGGTCTAAAGATGTGTTTCTCATAAGAAAATGCATAGCTGTTCTGAAGATAGCATTCCTACAAATAACCGAGACATAAAGGGACCCCAGGATCCGAGATACACTGTACGTCAGTGAACAAACAGTGGCACGCAAACACGAATCTACATTTAGTTCTCGCAATATTGCTTTGAGTGCTATTTTAGATCGAATTTCCATGTCACATCGTTCAGTGGTACCCAAGGGAACAACATCATACCAGCATCACACTAAAATGATGAACATGTTTTGACAAGACTGAGCTGTTTGAATATATGTATAATGTACAACTTGTATATTATAACCCTTTCTCTGCCAGAGACTTTGGACGGTGTGTACAATGCTATGGGGTTGTCTGTGGGAATCAGCACTCAAAGCACAAAAAGTGTTAAGGCACTGGTTCATATACTTAATATACTGATGTATGGCACTGTTCCATACACTTAAAAAGATCGCATAAGAGATAACACTTTCCCCTCTATTTCTTTACAAAATGGTGGTATATAATGATTTCTTTTCTTTCTCTCCTGCTTAATTGCTACGTACAGAAGACATAAACATTTTTAGATTTAAAGCTTGATCTCGACTTGTGAATATTTTCATATGTTTCTGTCTTACTTATTCATTATAAAATTTATCGAAATGAACACAAATATGCAGTTTAATGTGCTATACTCTTTATCCTAGACTAGATAAAAAGGGACTATCTAAAGTTACATAATTTATGTTTGAAGGAAGAAATATGCATGTAGTCTGTTCTAAAGATAGAAAAGGACAGAGAACAACAGGGGAGGGAACTAAAACTCTACACTAAACTAACAAAAACGGATGAGGTACTTGTAAAGTTATCTCTGAATATGTGGTACACATATCAGAATCATATCACCCGCGTTTACATCATTTCTATAATCCCTTTCACAGGACTGCAGATTTCACTCACTCAGCATTTATATGGCACTGAACTTCCTCACAGATTCATGGCTTAAGGACAAAACAAGATTTTTTTTTTTCTAAGTGGACAGCAAGACGTGAAATAATTAGGTCATCTCACATTACATTCATGTGGGAAATATTGTAAACGCAATCTTTTGACTGAGTCGGCAGCTTTCAAAAGAGAGTAGCGCCCTTGGCACAGGGCATCTCCTGGGTGCAAAAAGTTACGATAACTCTCCCCACCATGCACTCAGGGACACAAATACCACTCCAAATGCAAAACTCTGAATTCTATCCGGTCTTCGGGAAGAGAATGATATAGCATTATCCCCGCATCTCCACATCCGCAATGCCACCCACTAGGCAAAGAACAATCCTTTGTCTGTCTCCCCTTGCTCCGCTACGTTTCTTACCTGGCGGAGAGTGTCAGCGATTTATCTGACTGATACATTTCAAATTACATCTGCTGGGAGATAGCCACATGCCCATGGGTTACCATTATACTCAAATCATTTCATCAGTCCCTCAAGCTCTACAGTGTAGTTACATTTTGTGATGTAGGCTTCCTTTAAAGCAAGCAATAGATAAAATCCTAATAAACAATACACATAATTACTTATCTCTTCCCCATTTGGTGAACATCACTCTCAGCGAATACATTAAAAAACTGTCATAATCCTATCTTGCCATCATTCATATGTCCATGGTCATGACATCAAACAGCCTGCAAAGGAGGTTATATGTAGAATTAAATTGAGTGTTTTAATGACGTAACAACCTCCTCTCTCAGTTTCATATGGAGGCCCATTTACGATGCTGGAGATTTATCTGAAACAAGCGACATTTTGCATGGATAGTATCAGTTTCGGCTATCGATAGGCCATAGGTATATTTTACAACCGGTTTTGGGTAAGTGAAAGAAAAACATTGCCATACCACATGATAAAGGAAAATCATTAACAGAAAATTGCCCCCCCCCCCCCAAAAAAAAAAAAAAAAAAAAAAAATCTTGGACCAGAATTGTGATAACAAACCTTGATAAATTGAGCAAAATGCATGCATTCAGTGATCCAATGATCAACAGAGTGAGTCTACAAAATCCCTGCAGTGCATTTTGTGTCTTTCAGTGTTTTACTTCGTGAATGTTCAAGGCTTTAATAGGATTGAAGATTAGAGAATCAAGTAGACCTATACACATGTTGTGAAATGTGTTACACCATAATTCCTTGACATTTCCTGCATCAACCACTAAAACCAGATAAAGGAAAAGACCTCCAAAGAGCAATCACACATAGTGTTCAACAGAGAACTTTATCAAATGGAGTAAATTTAGACGAAGTGAACAGTAGAAATTTTATCACAGTGATACTTCAAATAAGAAGGCTCTGGCAATGAAAGTTTCACACATCATCAACAACTGTAGTGACATCAGTTGCAACCACATAAAATAATCATGTCACCAGCTTACAAATCAATTGATAATCTAGAACCCACTTGCATCCCCCCCCCCCCTTAGTGTTATTACTGCCAAGTTACCACAACCCAACAAAACTTTGAAGCTTTTACTTTTGAATTTGTGTTGAAAAGGGGCTGCTCAGTGAAGACTACTGTGCAAACCATTTTACCACATCACCTACTTGAATCTGTATAATATATTTGCTACCAATATTACTCTTTCAAGAAAACACATGAATGTTTTTTAAAAATCCATCACTTCTTTACTTTTGGAAATTGATATTACTTGTGATGAAACCTCCACCTTTAATCTGTTCTAGCCAACTTCAACATGATGTATTGAATCTCACTTGAAATTTTCCTTTAAAGAAAAAAAAAATGGTTGAGGTACATTGTACCTAGGCCCATGACAGAAAATATGCCTGTGATTACCGTCACACATTCTTCAGGCATATCAATCACTTTCATTGCCCTTCTCTGGCTGGTTGACATGATCTAGCACTGCCCACCTCTGCCGAAGGGGCAGGTCCTGGCACACGAGATACCTGACGTCACGCTGGAAAGCTGACGATATATCATCAACACTGTTTCTCATCAAACGAGATGATGCAAATGTGAGCGAGGTCAGCCCCACAACTCATGCCAGTAAATACATATCTTCCCCTTTTCGTTTCCTAACTTTTTTTTTCCTCCAGGCCAAAAATATAACAAAAAAAAATACAAAAATTGATACAATCCATGATTTCAAGTAAACAAAATGCACTGTCTCATCCTTTAAATATCATGTCTCCTATTGCCATGGCAACACAATAATCAAACATCTTGACGTACGACTAGTTTTTGGCAACTGCAGGGCTTTCCTTCAAACTGATTCATCTGACTACTCCCCTTAACATGTAGGCACAATGCACAACAATCCCAGGGGTGTAGATTTTCATTCCTGAATCTCTGCCAGAAGAGCTTCAAGGCAAAAAGAGTGACCTGTATCACATTCTTTCCAAAGTCAAAGTTCCCCTGAGTGTAAGAAGAATGTCGCTTTTGTTTCTTCAGAGTAACTCTAGTCGCGAGTCCATACCATTCCCATTAACCCTGTACATAGCTCAAAAACCATAGGTCACCTCTTAAACAATCTATATTGTCTTTGGTGCCAGTTACATATAAATATTATGTGAATGATGACATTAAATGAGGATGATACTGACATTAGTAGCAGATTTAATATACAATGCCGTCTCTTGACTAGAATGGCTGTGATTTCTAATTTGTCCACATCTACTGAAGATGCTGAAGACACATCATCCACATGATTGTTATTGAACTCATCATTGAAACTTACGAATTGATTTTTCAGGTTTAGATTATACTTTTTTTTGTGTGTAAATTTTCTAGTATATTTGCAAAGTCTCTCAAGATCTTAGTGTGAGGTAGAAGGCCTAGAGTTGAAATTGCCACTAGCATTTGGTTTGAGTATCTTGTAGTTGAATGGCAAGTACGTGTTGTGAAAGCATCAAGATTCAATAGGGAGGGAAAGGGGATGGGAGGGGGTGGGGGAAGGGAAGGGAGGGGGTGGAGGAGGGGAAGGGAAGGGGGAGGAGAGGGGAGGGGTATGGAGATGCAAGGAAGAAGATACTTGCAAGTATCTATCACAAGAAAAGAAAACTCTGAAAGGAAATACGGCTGGATAACTACGACTGCCTGTGCAGAGTGCTTCAAATCCAGTTGCCCACGGCAACAAAATTCAATGCAGAGCGAGTAATATGGCAGGACACCTGCCTACTTATTTAAATACAAGCATTGGAAGAGGGGAAAATCTTTTGTAATCCATGTTGCACTGTCCAAGGGATGAAAGAGAAATGGAGAGATTCCCACTCTGCATATATGTTTCGCTCATTTCCAGAGTGGGCGTGGACACTAGTCACAAGGTAACCAGGAATTGTCACGCATACCTAGCATGAATGTAATTCCGAGCTCTAATTTGATTAAAATTTTGTCCCTAGCTGGTGCTTGCAACACGACACTGTTCAGGGAAAAAAAGTCACTGCCAGTCATTCTGCCAATAAGGAAATGACATGCTGCTCTATCGCTTTAGCTTTGACCTCAAACAAGACATACATGAGGGTACTGAAGGCTCCTTTCCTCTGTATCAAACTCTGTAATGTTGTCAAACTCTTCATCATTTCCACATCACAGAATTACAGTGTATTTCTCTCCTTGAACACATCACACCACACACACGTACTTCCTAACTATGACTTGTATTTGATTACTGTGTTGAAAGTAGAAAATTGGCATACAGCCGCGAGAAATGTCTATTTCCCCTGATGGCTATATGGCTTGCCACATCAAGGGCAAAAAGACTGGAAATGTACTCTCTAAAAAAAGAATCAAGTGAAAATATTCACTCTTAAAGGAGTGAATACAAAAAAGAGTGAATTTAGAGTGAAACTGGAGTGAATTTTGAGTGAAAAATGTTCATTTTCACTCATTTGGGAGTGGCCTCAAGGATCACTCGAAGATTTTGGAGTGATCCCGAGGTCACTCTCAAACGAGTGAAAATGAACATTTTCACTCAAAATTCACTCTTTTTTTGTATTCACTCATTTAAGAGTGAATATTTTCACTTGATTTTTTATTTCATTTTAGAGAGAGTACTTTAATAATGCACTTGTCTTCTTTGAAATTATTCATTGTCCTGAAAACAGCTTTTTAATTCTTCAAGCATGGAAAATACACAAAATATGTTTTTCTATATATCAACTTATCAATTTCTCAGATCATTTTGTGACCTTCAACTCTGGCAAACTTGCATTGTACATCCCTACAGGAACTGGCACTACACGAACATAAACAGAGACCTCTTTCCTTCCGTACTGTTCAGGACGAGAACAATTTTGGAGGAGATCTTTTTCCTTCCGTACTATTCAGGACAAGAATAATTTTGGAGGTACACGCCTAACAGTATTTGCACAAAATTGCACAAAAAGTTCACAACATATTACGAATGCAGACACACATTTGCCACATGGTCATCATGCATGATGTCCTCTTTCAAAAGTGGAAAAGACTATTATGGACTCAGGTCCTTTTATGACTGACTACACAACCTACTACAGTGTACATATGAACTCTCCACAAATGAGAAAACAGAAGTATAATACACATATTGATAGTTTGATCAACAGATAAATAGATAGACAGATAGAGAGATAGAGAGATACATTGTAGATAGATAGATAGATAGATAGATAGATAGATAGATAGATAAAGAGACAGAGATACATTGTAGATAGATAGATAGATAGATAGATAGATAGATAAAGAGACAGAGATACATAGTAGATAGATAGATAGATAGATAGATAGATAGATAGATAGATAGATAGATAGATAAAGAGACAGAGATACATTGTAGATAGATAGATAGATAGATAGATAAAGAGACAGAGATACAGTGTAGATGGATAGATAGATAGATAGATAGATAGATAGATAGATATATAGATAGATAGATAGATAGATAGATAGATAGATAGATACAACTACATAGATAGATAGATAGATAGATAGATAGATAGATAGATAGATAGATAAAGAGACAGAGATACATAGTAGATAGATAGATAGATAGATAGATAGATAGATAGATAGATAGATAAAGAGACAGAGATACATTGTAGATAGATAGATAGATAGATAGATAAAGAGACAGAGATACAGTGTAGATGGATAGATAGATAGATAGATAGATAGATAGATAGATAGATAGATATATATATAGATAGATAGATAGATAGATAGATAGATAGATAGATAGATACAACTACATAGATAGATAGATAGATAGATAGATAGATAGATAGATAGATAGATAGATAGATAGATAGATCTATACACTCTTAAAAATATCTAGTCATTTTGTGACTAGATTTTTGGTTCATATTTTTTCAACTAAATTCTAGTTATTTTGACTAGAATTCTATCAACTTTCAAGCAAATTTGACTACAATCGAGTCAATCGTTTTTACGCTTTAGCTAGAACCGTCTTGTCAACACTTCTTTGAAACGTGATTGGCTCTTGTCTGCGCGATGCACGCAAAGAGCTAGATGGCGGCGCAGGCAGAGAGCAAAAGCGTACTCGATCGCACGATCCGTGAGGAGTGTATGCTGAGCGTATATGTAACGCATCTAGCAAGCGCCACGTACGTACGTTAGTAGTACGTACTTGATCAAAATGGAGTGTGTGGATGACAAGCTCTCTGAGTGGGGCCTCAACAAATTTATCAAAAATTTTGAGGGTAAGTGCTGTATTTATTTTGTAGCATATTTTAAATCGTGTTTAGAAGCTTGTAGTGTACAGCTTCATATTAGGTATTGATTCAGTATTATCTAAAAAGATAATTCGCTAAAATTGGGCGAGCTCGGGGGAGAGGTGCTGCTGCCTTGGGCCTATCAAGTTGCCTCTTATTGTTCGCGCCTAGCCTAAATGTGTAAAACGTGCTGCATGAACCGTTGCGTTGTTGGGCGGCAATGATTAGCAGCGTAAACATCGGTGAACATTGCCAAAAAAAAAAAAAAAAAAATCCTCCCCCCCCCCCAAATCGGCTTTGTGACAAATATGGTTTCAAGCAATTGTAAGATATGCTGTTACAATATTGGGAGGTCTTTACTAATTTGGTTAGAGACGATTACGGTGATGTAATCAGATTTACCGCACTTCACCACCTTTCAATTAGGAGAAGGTTCACTTTTCGAATGAATTCACAAACAACCGCGCACTCGCAAGTCACAGGCGAACGAGCCGATCTCCGTCATTTTAGGGGGCTTAATTCATTTTGGCTCATCCCTGTCAGTCCCCACCCGTCCTCTTTCCTTCGGTCCAAGATCTATTTGGCACCTAGTTCTAACTGCACTTGGTACAATGGTAGCCTATAGACCGGTGATCTATCTATCGAGTCTCTGTACTGTAGTGTAGACCTAGATCTACCAGTACCAGTAGTACCAGACAAAAGGTCTAGCCTTCATGTAGAAGAACTCTAGTAGATCTATAGTATAAGGATGTAGGTTAAGTACTAGGTCTAGAGGCATTATTGTGAAATAGGTCCTCATTCACTTCTTCGCACGCGTGCACTTGCGTGTAAAGTACCGTACTAGAATCTAGCAGTTAGTCTTAGTTGCTTGATCTTTTCCTGATACGATAAGCTAGAAATATAGTCAAATACACATAGATCTAGATACTTGGTTATTGAACATCTAGTCTAGATCTTCTAACTACAACGTATTCATTTTTGCTAGTCTAAGCCCTTTCAGTCCTCTTCTCGTTTGGTCTAGATCTAACTGACACTTGCGCTTGGTACAATGGTAGCCTAGACCTCGGATCTATAGGTCTACTGTAGAAACTACCACCAGTTCCAGACAAAAGGTCTAGCCTTCATATAGAACCCCTAAATAGTGAGAAGCTCTAGAGGCATTATCGTGAAATAGGTCCACACTCATTCACTATGCAAGCGCACACTTGCGTGTAAAATAGTTTTAGACCAGACGCCGTGCGGAGCCGGTTGAGCGACAGGGCTGTGTATGTACTATAATTAAGCCTAGAATTAAAAGTCTAATGACACTGACATATCTAAAGGGAAATTCGACAAACTGATGTGGCTCTAAGTACTGTCATGGAACTGGGTTTATAATCCCCAGAAAATGATTGTGTGCTAGTCATGTTATATTATGGTCTCACACTGGCAATATGTACTGTACCCATTAGGAGAATAATGTGATATGGCGGAGGTATACCAGTGGCACAGCGACATTTCTAGTTTTTAAGTTAAACAAAAAAGTATCCTTTAGGACACCTAAATATTGTGCACCTATCAGGATCAAAGTGGTCATAACTTAAAATATTTCAATTCTATCCCTAAAAACATACATTTTCAAAAATGAATTTCCAGAGGATTTCCAAAATGTAATTGAGAATGAGGTAGGATAAGGTGGTAACATCTTATAAATGGATAAATTTGACTTTTGATCCCAACATGTCTTATTTTGAACATCCTATGTGTTTTCCCTTTGCTCTTACCATGAAATTTTCAATATCTTTTAATAATTAATCATGAAATCCTATTTTTGATGATGCATAAGTTATGATTGGGGTTTGTTAATTTTATAATGAAAGGCCTACATGTTAACTTCTGATTTTATATATCACAGGTTGATCAAGGCTTTCGGATACTTTTCGAAAGTGAACTCTGCAGATGCCCTCTTCAAAAAATGGCCGAAAATGTCAGCAAGAGTTCTGGAATATGCAGAAAAACAAGTGCAGTGGAAGAAGATTCTCAATGTCGAAGATCCACATTCAGGTATCACATTACCATGAAAATAGCACAATTCTCACGGGAACTTAACCATTTGACTCGTGTATGCATTATATAGGAGGGACAATGATCTAAGCAGATACTGGGGTCACAATTTTAAAGGTCAAGGTCATTGCGTTTATATATGTGAAAAGGACACTCTTGTGCTAACTATTTATTTGGTGGATCAAACATGAATCATACTTGCATATGAGAGGGACAACGATCATATTAGAGCTGGGATCACAACATTGGCCTATAGATGGGGAATCTGCATGATTTACGTGCAAACGTAATGTCAATGACCTTCGACCTCGCCCACCGTTGACATTATTTGATCTGGCCGGCAGCCACTATTTGCATAACACACTTGTTATTCACATCACACCCTTCCCGAGCTGCTGCCCCGCCAAAATAGCCCGGGCTTAATCAGGTTAAGTGTTGAGAACCAATAGATCAATATGAAATGGGCCTGACGCAACGTAATTTAAGTAGATTTTATTTTCCACTTTGTGTAATACATTTCAAATTGACACTGTCATATTCCTGATCTGGCAAAGGTGGAGACATAAATTTTGACCCTGCGCAGTCGAGGATTCATCTGTAGTATTTTTTTTTTTTTTTTTGACGGGGGGGGGGGGGGTTGGATCCATTAGAAGAGAAAAATGAATGTGTTCACTCATGCATTAAGTTTCTCTTTGTTTCAAATACCAGGTTAAAAGACCATTGAATGTTCTTTGATTTGATACATAATCTATTGATCTTTTGAAATCCTTGAAAAATATGAATCTTTTCCTGAGTTTTGATAAAGATTTAAAATTAAAAACTCTGATATGAATAAATGAAATAAAACTAATTTTGGTAATAGATTGAGAAAAAATGCAACCCTCTAGAGAATGCAACCTTTATAAGGGATGATTGGAATTGAAATGTGTATCTTCTTTGTCATTTGAATTTTTACAGAGAGAAAGTATTAAAAAGATAATAAAACTCCACGTGCCACATTTCATGAACTTGTTTGCTAATGTTTGTGTTCTCCTTAGATGATGAGAAGAGCAACCTGGCTCTACAGGTTCTTCCTCTGTTGTTTCCAGCTGGGGTGAAGAAACGGGCAGAGAAGTGTACTGCGTGCAACTATGGAAGAGAGCATGCCTGCATTCATCAATGTCGAGAAGGTGATGATAGAAATAGGGATCTAACACTGAAAATAGTGCAATACCCTGTGTTGTGTGAATGGGTCAGTTGACATGCTATGAAATATTTGTCACTTGAGATCTATATTCAGTCAAGTGAACACATTCCTTTTATCCTTTAATTGACATTTAGTTATCCTTTAATTCACCATATAGTCAAATTGCTCTGAAAATGCTTGTTGATTCCTGTTCATTTAGTAAGTAATCGATGGAATTTCTATTAATGAAAATGATAAGAATACTAATAACAGTATTACCACTAGTGCTACTACTAATGATAATGATAATTACAGTCACCATAATAAAATGTGCTTCGTATGTCCATAGTTTATTGCAGCTGGAATTATCTCACTGTCTGCTTGATATATTGTAAGGCAAGATCAAGTAAATTAAAACCATAAACTGGTGAAGGGCTGAAGATAGAGGTGTGCAGAAGGAAATGTAAAAAAAAAAAAAAAATGATATAAAAGTGGCATGGCAAAATCATGTAGATGAAGGGGGCTTTCATTGGCAATATTTTTTTCCAAATTCAGAAAATGAATGAATCTCCCAATGTTTATGATGGTATATCAACAGAATTCATGTTTGATACACTGATTGATGTTTGTGTTTTTATATTGGTTAGATTATTCAAAAGCACTTCTCTTTTATGCCTTGGTTGTGGATCAAAATTTTGAATATTTGTCTTTTATCTAATTGTTAATCTCTTATTAAAGCTATTAGAGAAATTTCTTTATTTGCTTTTTTACATATAGATGAGACGAACCTGCCTATGTATTTGGAAGGGAAACGAGAACCTCATGTCCTGGTCTTCGGGGGGAGAAAGAATCCGGAGCAGGCATTCGTGGCTGTTGAAGAGGATGCGATCCCTTGCACATCTCTGCTGAAAGCAGTAGATGTATGTTTCAAACTTACTTATGTGTTGGACATCAACTACTGCTGGCAGTGCAGTCATACATAACATATTTGCAAAAGTATGTGTATGGGCTGGGAATGGGTGATGGTCCACCAACATCCTCTGTTGTATTGCTTAATAACTTCGTTGAGAAAGAGTAAAGCCGTAAGGGCTCCACTGTACACCAGCTAGGGCGCTGAATTGAAATGTTCATTGAACAGTAACATCGTATATTGATCTGTTTTTGTAACACATATCTATTTCTGAAGATATAGTTGATTTTGTGGATTGTGGCATGTGGAAATTTCTTTGGGATTGCCCAGGTTTATATGAGCTGGCCATAATAAGGAGGGATGGTCGATTTTAGTGGCCTTATTGTAGAAGCCCTTTTTGTGTTGCCTAGATTAAATAGTGTATATGATGCAAAAGAAAATGACACCAAGATCATAATATTTGGTTGATTCGTTTTTATTCTATGCTTTGTTGGAGTAACAACGTAATTTCAAAGGTCAAAAGTCAAAGGTCGAGTGACAGTGCTAAAATTTCACATTTTTCTTCATATCTTTGAAATGGTTCACGGTATCTTCATGAAACGTAATGCATATACAATGTACATGTGTTGCCTGACATTGCTTCTCTGTGGATGTTTTGGGACATGAAATCAAAGATCAAGGGTCAAAGGTCACCTTAAAATGCTAAAATTGCATTATTGAATGCTGAAATTATACTACTTTCTCCATATTCATTCGGAGAAAATGTGTATATTCATACATGAATATACACAAATAAATTAATGCACAATGATTGTGTAGGAAAAGTTTTGGGTCAAGTGAAAATGCTAAAATTTTGCTCATCCATATATTGAAAGTGGCTCTTAAGTACTGTCATGGAACTTTGTGTATAATCACCAGAAATTTATTATGTACCAGTCATGTAACATACGGTCTTACACTGGCAATATGTCCTGCACCTAATGGAGAATAATGTGATATGGCGGAGGCATGCCAGTCGCCATAGCGACATTTTTAGTTAAACATAATTCGAATCTCAAAACCGTCATCTTCCTCAGAAAAATGCTTCATCAAAAAAGGCTTCATCAGCATTTGCAATTTGAGATATGAGCCAAAAAAAGATATTTCATTGTTTTATTGTTCAACTTCAGAATCTACAAACCGAATGGAAGTCTGCACAATGATTCAGTATTGTGTGTGAGATCAAAGATGGCCGGGTTTGAGCGTACCCAATGAGAACAATCATACTTTTTGACTCTTTTCAAATATTTGATCCCCGTTATCTATACATGTATATACTCGCCAATTGACTGGGCGTGCGAACGCAATGCAGGAGAGCTGTGTATATGTGGGGCTCCCTGATCAAATCAATCACTCAATATTATCAAATATCAATTATCAAATTGTCTATGTGAACTTTTTATCCGAAACATTTTTTTTTTGTAAGCCCATTTCGATCAATTAGATCTCTATCATCATTAACTTGCCATTGTTAAATGTGCTATCAACTGAAAGCCTGATTATTGTAGTTTACATGATGCCTCGTTTGTTATGATCTAGGAAACTTGAGATATGTGACAAGGTAGAATGTCATGGAAGACCGAGTGAAAATGAATGTTAATTTTGAGAAAAAAAAAAACGTTCGTGTACATGCCTTGTATTCTACACACATTGTTGATAATGCTGAATTTTCAATTTGCAAAGAGAGAGTCATGAAAGAAAATGAATGAAAAATCATAGATGTTCATGAATCAGTGCAATAGTCATTGCAAGCTTTATACTCAGTGTTACGAGTAGCATGTTCCGATGATTATTGGTTCAGAATAAAATATGCATTTGTGTCAGTTAAATGTTACACAATTTGTCATTGCATTCATAATTGATTTGTGACTGATGTGTGATTGGTGAGATTGAAAAGATGTTCTGGTCATTTTGAATAGAAACTAGTTGAATTTGACTAGATTCATGAATCACAACACTGACTACATATCTAGTCAAATAACTGATCAGTATATTCTAATCATCTTTTACTAGAAACCGGTCAAACCAACTAGATTTTCTAGTCATAAACATTGACTAGATTTCTACTCAAAATCTGTGACTAGTTTTTTCTAGTAAAAATGACTAGAACAGAGTAAGTGCCCCTGGGATCCTATAATCTAGTCAAATACGACGAGATTCTAGTCATATCTGACTAGGTATTTTTTAGAGTGTAGATAAAAACATCTGTAAAGGCTATGATATGTTGGTCCTATCTACAATATAGTATTTGTTTCATATTTATTTATTTATTTTTTTTATATGTACATGTTTGAGGTTTGGCAGGGTTGGCAATGAACACTTTTCCATCCTCTTGCACACTCAATGTGCATCAGACAAGCATACAAGTCAGTGGGGTGGGGGAGGGGGGAGGGGGAGAGACTGGTGTGGTTGTGGCCTGACTCCCTTCTTCTTTCGCTCTCAAGGGTCATGACATACCTTGATGTTCTATCCCTTCACGACCCTATCGAAGCTCCCACCCCTCCTTCCTGAAAATTCCTTGGGTAGACATCACACTTCAAGCTTCTTGCTTGCTTGCCAAGAGTACATACCCCCACCTTCCTTTTCCTCCATCTATCTGAGAATTTCCTTTTGAACGAATTGAAGGGGGCAGGATAAACATACAACAGCAACAACAAGACAATGACAGCAATCACAAAAACAAAGGTTGAGGCTGTGACTGTTGCCATAGCAACTAACACT
Organism: Diadema setosum; assembly: GCF_964275005.1. Taxonomy (NCBI): domain Eukaryota; kingdom Metazoa; phylum Echinodermata; class Echinoidea; order Diadematoida; family Diadematidae; genus Diadema; species Diadema setosum. The sequence continues at coordinate 5,107,006 of NC_092686.1, forward strand.
GTAGGTGAAGATGGGATCACAACCACCAGGGGTGCTGATAACTCCGGTGTGTGGGTGCTGTACCCACACACTTCCATAAGTTCACACACTGAGAGAGGCCATTCTGAGGAATCCTTTTTCTTTTCTTTTTGAATGTTCCTTTTTTTTTGGGGGGGGGGGGGGAGTGGGGGGGGGGGAGTGGGGGGGGGGAGTGGGGGGGGGAGGGTAAGCATGAGGTTTGCTTTCTGATCTCTTGGGATGCTCTACTCCAAAAACTTCTTTCGATGAACTAGACCATTGCTCTCCAAATTCAAGAAGCTGAAAATTTCTTCTACAAGCCCTCCATGAAGGGCACTGCTGTTGCTCAAAACCTACAGTTGGTGGACAATCATCGCATCAAATCTTGGCTATGAACATGAGCTTATGGTTGAGTATTTTGCAATTAACAGTATTCCCCGACTTTCTTCTGTCTTTAACAAACAAACAAACACACACACATACTTCTATACATAACAGATTTTCAAGCTTTTATATGTTCAGTATATTTTTTTCTTTCTAAAGAAAGCAAACCTACAACCTTCAGACAGTATCATGTGTTGTCTACGTATAATGAAGCTTGCCTTTCATAATCATGGGTTGTGCATACTCAATACAAACAATTCACTGAGGAAATTTCCCAGAGTCAGTTATGTTTTTGTATTTACTGTACATAGAAGAAGAAGAATAACTTTTAGGGTGGATAGCAGAACAGTTCACCCTTGACATTTTGAGAATTCTTGGAGCCCATGATAGAGTGAAATATGCTGAATTAAGGCAAGAGCCAATCAAAGAGACATTTGCCAACACATTGTATGTGACAGTGTCAATAGATTACTAGGAAGCCACGGGACAGGTAATGATAAATACAGTGGCTCCCAGCAAAGATGTATCAATGCACTTTTCATTGACACATCCACGGAGACTTTCCCCCGATAAGACTGAAGTGACACTATATGAATAGATCATGGGAATTTGAGGGGAAAAAAGACTTACAGCAGAAATGTATTCACGACGTTTTATGTCCAGGACTGATTCAAACTACAGCTCCTAAAACAGCCACCTGTATCAAATGCATTGAAAATAACTTTCATATGCATTGTACGCATCTCCATCTTCAGTTCTTTGTGCACAAAATGTCATGAAGTTCATATCTTTTTGTTTTGTTTTTTTCAAAAAAAGAATATTAACCCTTTGTGTTCTTTGAGCATCATGTGAGTGTCATGTGGTTTCCACTTATTTGTTTGTTGTTGATTTGTTGATTTGTTATTCTTTTTTTTTTGCAATTATGAATTCAAATCAATCCAACACTTAGGGAGCAAGGCTATGTCCATGTACATGTAGGAGTGCAAGAGGTGTAAATGTACTTCATAGGTAGCACAACATTCCTATATAAAACATCTTGTCATCTATGTGAAGTCAAAATGAACCTTAATATGAGGTTAAAGGTCATTGGAGTGGGCTATTGTGAAGAACTTTGCACTGTATTTTCCATTTTACACAGGAAAAGGCATACAATTCTTCAGCCTACTATTCAGACTGTACTGTGAACTACAGAACAGCTCTTTACAGTGTAATTTCTCCTTCCTATTGATTTGACTGGAAAGTCGCAGTGTATTATTTAGTGGTGAAAAGTATTCAAATACTGTATACGCCGCCATATATTTAGCGAGTATGGCTTTTCGCGAATCAGGACTTCCCGATGATTTCGCGAGTGGTTAAATTTGTGATCGTGGTGTATAGTACTGAATGGAGAAATGTATGCGTGCACATCACATTCATGTCGGGATCAGAGTCAATATTTTCGAGTGTCTTTAAATTCATGAATAGCAACTGACTCTCAAAATTCGTGAAGATAAAAACCTAACGAAATATTCGGCGTATACAGTAGTTGAGGACTTGTTTGTCAATCATTGTTGGAATCAATAAAGAAAGGTCATTAAACCACACAGAAATAGTGATTCACTGCACATTTGTGAATGAATGACCAAATGGAAGGGGAAGAAGTAAAAATGGAGTATGCAGGCGAAAAGTGTGATTAGAAAAGTAACATGTCACTATCAAAGCCTGGGTATTACTTGCAGCATACAGTATACATATCTAGCATCTACTTTTGAACAGCTTTGCCAAAGTATGTTGTATAGAAGAGGCCTATATCATATCACGTGGCTTTACTTCCCCCTTAGCAAAGGGTCTCAGAGTGTCACTACACAAGGAGAGCAGAGCGTGCACATTGTTTGTACACCATGATAAGCAATGAAACTACAAACTCATTGTGTACACCAATTATCCACTTTCTTCCCATAAAAAAAGGTGATGTTTGCACTTACAACTAGGCACGCTTACACTGATTGCACCTAGGTAGAAAAAAGTTACAGTTTCTATCATGGGGAAAAATGCATTTAACATCAACCATTCAAATTGACTGGCTAAGTACTAAGAGAGACCCATTCACACATATGAGTTGCAACTAGCCCATAAATGTGCACAGCAAGTTGAGGTGTGTGGTTATTTTCTGTAGTGGCTATCGCAAAGGATTATATACCATTATTCATGCTTGATACAGAAATGGCTCAGCAACAAGGAAACTGGTTATGTTTTAAACATTTTCTTTTTCATGGAAACACGTGGCACCTTTAAAAGATACACAATTTGGCGAATTCGTATGGAGTTTCAAGATTTGCAGATCACACCCAAAGTAAAAAGACAAAACTTTGCAGCATTTTCTTTGCTTGTTTGTGGGATTTGCTTCTATGACAATTTTTCCTATTTGAACCTTCAAGACACTGATATTGTGGTGGCTCAATTTCAGAGTGTGCCACACTTTGCTGTATGAGCTATATGAGGATGTTCAAGTGCATGTGACAACACTCCAGCATACTATTAAAGCTATGAGAATTATACTGTCGGTACCGAGCCACCTATCAATAAATACCACCATGAAGACAGAGATGCAGAGGGACTTATGAAGAGTTTAAATGCAGAAATTGACATCCATTTGCATCAACTTGAGATATTTGATGCTAAAGATGTTGAAAAACAAAGAAAACAATCAAAATATGTATGTACATGTGATAAATTTAACATCTTCAAAAATATTTCTTGTTATGGAAGGCGTGCAGTATCATTGACAAATCATTACATTTGACTTTATCTGTTCTCATGAAGACCTTACTTTGAAAGATAACAAAAACAAAACTTTGGAAATGGCATCTATTTGTTTTTGCATTCAAACTCTTCATATGTAGATTTGGTGAGGATGGACTCTGCTCTCCAGCATATGTACGACATCACTAAGATCATGAAAAACAAAGACTGCTGGAAAAAACACTTATATGTTGATATTAATAGTAGTTCTACTTGACTTGATTGATTGATTTGATAAACCATTGATTTGATTTGATTTGATTTGAATTGATTTGATTGATTGATTTGATAAACCATTGATTTGATAAACCATTTTCTAACACTTTTTTTCTATGGGAAATACTGAATATGATCAATTTAGACACATACAGATTGTTTCCAATTTCTTTTCTTTTTAAGTATTTAGTGTTTATTTTCACTCCCAATTTTTTCACACCTTCATACCTTCACATTCATACAATATCAGAGAGTCTGGTAACATATATAAAACAATGCACCTCTGATTTTCAAAGTGGAAAGATTGTTAAACAGTGCCTTTAACATCCACACTTGCCATACAAGTCTTCCTTCATTCCCTAGAGTGAGATTGGATGATATTTTGGTAATCGTTTCCAAAAATAATATATGGGCATCATTTTCTTTTTTTCTTTTACAATGCGGAAAACTATTATGTTACAGGGCAGGAATTAGCAACCCCAGACGGTCAGTAAACATATGCATGGTCTAGGATCTGGTGTAAAGCTCCAAACCTGCATGTCGGAGGCGACCGATGAATCTTTCATAAGTTACAACGCTAAACGTGATTTTGAAAACCCTGGACGATCTGGGAGACGGTGGAAATGTGTCTGGGTGGCATCAGGTTTGATTTACTGGGCTCAGCATTCCCGCCCCAACTCCACCTCCTTGACTGCAAATAAGCAACTCACATGAATGTCAGATATAGCCTTCAAGCCTTGCTGTGTATCGCCTTTGGAATAATCAAAGCCAACTTGACAGTCAGTGTTGCGCATCTCTCAAAGGTCCTGTCCAGACTTGTAATGATAATCATGTATTTCAGGTTGCACTGCTGTCTTTAGATACAATTTTGTTCTGAATGAGTGTTATTTCAGGTGGATAAGATTGCCACAAAGTATTGGCTTTGTTGGAAGTGATGAAAGTGATGAAAGGACAGACCTCTACAACTGACCATATCATGATGGATTTCATGAATACATATCTAGATTTTTCAACATGGCTATTTTGAGGGCTATATTATGCATCTATATATATATATATAGGCTGGAACAGTGTATCAAAAGCAGTGCCCCCCCCCCCTTCCACAGCTTTCTCGCTACGTATGTCTTTTCTTAGCCTGTTGAAGATGAATCCCGAGAATACTTGGGCAGGTGTCTATGGGAAATGTGTCTTACAGCAAAATCAGTCAGTTCTCAGCAGGTTAACCTTGAACTCAAGTTGGATGAATGGATGTAACTGTTATAACATCATAATCCTTGCTGCACTTTTTTGGTACACTGACACAGATACCTGGAAACGACTTGTCAATGAACAAAGATTACCTAATCTCACAATCTGCGACACCATGGCCTTCCTAACTTTGCAAATCAGTCAAGTTTGGATAGATTCCTGACTGCTGATGAAAAATTTTTGCAAAGTTGAGCTAGATGCCTGAGCACAACAAGAATTTAATAACTAGACTCGGAATTTGTCAAGACTGACAAATTAGGTGATCCGATCTCTTCGAAAATCAATGATTTTAGTCCTGATCCAAATATTCATGACCATACAGGTTTCATCTGTGTTGACGGGACATTGGCTGTGTGATGTTTGGATTCTCATTTAGAAAAGGGAATGAGACCTGCCATCTTTGGTACCGAATTCCGTATACACTAACGGAAATACAGAATATATATTTGACCTTTGACCTCACTTTGCACACCTAAGATGGCGTCTAAGCAAAAAGTGATTATTTTATGAAATGATTCTTGTAACATGGTCTTTGCGTGTGCAAAATATGGGAAAGATAGGACATGTATTCACCAAGATACAGGATGAAACATTTATGACCTTTGACCCTAATTTACATACCCAAGTGGTGTCCGATCAAGTAGTTGTTATATTATGAAATAATGTACGTGACATGTACTAAACATGTGCAAAATATGGGACTGATAGCCATTGTTGTTGTTCATCTATTGCACAGAAAGTAGTAGAAAGAAAGAAAAATAAAAAAAAATCATGTTATTTTATAGAAATTTGAAGGAGAAGCATAAAAAAATCAGAAAAAGATAAAGTAAGGAAAGGGAGATTAAGATTAACTAAAGAAAAAGAAGAAAAAAAAGTGTTTAAAAAATTAAAAACAAATATTGGCAGGGGTGAGCCTCGAACCAGGGACCTTAGGATTACGAGTCGGATGCGCTACGCAATGACCTATTTCATTCTCCATAGGCCCTGTGTATTAAGCAAAATGACGCTGCATCGAAGCCTCGTGTCATTTTCAACCAAGTTTTTCAACGTGATACCGACGTCGTATGAAAAAATGGAGGTCACATTTACGATAGCCCACAGTCTCAGCTACAACATACTAAAATCTGGGAGAAATTCACCGAAGCATAAGTGAGCTAGTGCTCGAAAAAGATAGTCATGTCAATTTTCATTTCCAGAAAAACTGCACTTCCATAGAGATAACACGCAAACTGGTCAAATTTGACAAGATTACTTTCAATCCATTTTTACGAGGTGATGCCGTCATCTAATCAAAATGTTGTTATTATATTAATGAAAGAGCATTTAGTAAGCTACAACATACTGAAATGTGGGTACAAATTGGCAAAGGATAAGTGAGATACGCTCGAGTGACCTTGAAATTTGATGACGTAATTTTGAAAATTTACTTCTTTTATTTTATTAAGAGATTTGATATCTTTTAATCACTTTTCCAGCATCGCCAACCCATGAAATGATATTTACAACTCATCAGCTTTCAGAATATGTAACGAAAATGGGGGGTCACCGTCCATTCTGACGAGTAAAATCGGATTTAAAATTGGTGGTTTTTTGGCATAGTTGCACTGTATATCGCCATTGACGCGCGCGCGGAATTTCAACTTTGACGGGCCCGTATGACGTCATATTGAGTCGGATTGACTTGAAACTTGGTAGAAATATTCCTTGACATTTCAGGCATCCGATAAGTGTGAAAAAATGGGAAATTTCTATTGCATAAGAGCTGTGCGTGCGTATATGTGCGCGCACGTACGCGTCCGTCCATTTTTTTCAATTTTTCAAAAAATGCTCTAAATTGTCTGAAACGTATCCAAAAAAATTTTGAGCTCGATTTGAGCATACAAATATTTCAACGCGCGCGTACGCGCACGCTTTAAGGATAAATATGAATTTTGAGAATATGAGTAGAATGCGCTTGACTTGAAATATACGTGACGTAAATTTCATTGAATAATTCCATTCCGTTAATGAGATATGAATGAGAATGTGTTTTCATATAATGACGTCATAGTGACGTCACGGTCGACTGATCACAATGATTTTACTTGCGCTGTCGTCTTTGGGACATGATACATACATGGTATAATTTTGACATTGATAGGAAGAGGACTTTCTGAGCTAACCTCTGCACAACTTTTGAGGAGAAAAAAGAAAAAGAAGAAGAAAAACTAGAGATTGTAATTTGTCATCACTGACAAATTAAGGTGATCCGATTTCTTTTTTAATCAATGATTCGAATCGTGATAGTGCAAAGTCTCAGCTACAACATACTAAAATCTGAGAGAAATTCACCGAAGCATAAGTAAGATAGTGCTCGATAAAGAGAGTCATGTCAATTTTCACATCTAAAAAAATTCCCGTCCATAGAGATAACACGTCATAGCGAAAATAGAAAAAGAAGTACATATGACCTTTGACCCCACTTTGCACAGACAAGATGGCATCTGAGCAAAAAGTGGTTATTTTATGAAATGATCCCTGTAACATGGTCTTTACGTGTGCAAAATATGGTAAAGATAGGACATGTATTCACCAAGATACAGGATGAAACATCTATGACCTTTGACCCTAATTTACATACCCAAGATGGCGTCTGATCAAGTCGTTGTTATTTTATGAAATAATGTTCGTGACATGAACTAAATATGTGCAAAATATGGTGGTGATAGGGTATGTTTTTCTTGAGTTATTGCACATAACGTTGCAAAAAGAAAGAAATATTTCAATACATCGAAGATAAACTTTAATTTCAAGTAAGTTTTTTGACGTGATCCCGACATCGTATGAAAAAACGAAGGGCACACTAACGATAGCCCAAAGTCTCAGCTACAACATATTAAAATCTGGGAAAAATTCACCGAAGCATAGGTGAGCTAGTGCTCGAAAAAGATAGTCATGTCAATTTTCACTTCCAGAAAAACTGCTCTCCCATAGAGATAACACGTAAACTGGTCAAATTTTACAAGGATACTTTCAATCCATTTTTACGAGGTGATGACGTCATCCAATCAAAAGTTTGTAATGTTAAATATGGAAGAACATTAAATAAGCTACAACATACTGAAAGTTAGGTGAAAATCGGCAAAGGATAAGTGAGATACGCTCGAGTGAACTTGAATTTTGATGACGTCATTTTGAAAATTTACTTTTTTTACTTTTTTAACAAATCTGATATCTTTTAGTCATTTTTTCAGTATCGCCAACCCATGAAATGATATGTACAACTCATCAGCTTTCAAAATATGTAAAGAAAATGGGGGGTCACCGTCCATCCTGACGAGTAAAATCGGATTTAAAATTGGCGGTTTTTTGGCATTGTTGCACTGTATATCGCCATTGACGCGCGCGCGGAATTTCAACTTTGACGGGCCCGTATGACGTCATATTGAGTCGGATTGACTTGAAACTTGGTAGAAACATTCTTTGACATTTCAGACATCCGATACGTGTGAAAAAAGAGGAAATTTCTATTGCATATGAGCTGTGCGTGGGTATATGCGCGCGCGCGTACGCGTCCGTCGATTTTTTCTGAAATACTCCAAATGACCTGAAACGTGTGCAAAAAAATTTTGAGCTCGATTGGAGCATGTTAAAATTTCAACGCGCGCGTACGCGCTCGTTTACTATGAACGTGACTAAATTTTATGAAATATATCAATAGAGCTTGACTTGAACTATATGATATGTAACTTTCATTGAGAAAATCCATTCCATTAATGAGATACGAATGTGAACGTGTTTTCAGATAATGACGTCATAGTGACGTCATGGTTGACTGATCACAGTGATACATTAGATCTGTCGTCCTTATGACGTGATACATATATGGTATCAGTTTAGAAGTGATAGGTGAATGACTTTTTGAGTTAACCTCTGCACAACATTTGAGGAGAAAGAAATAAAGAAGAAGAAGAAGAAAGAATCCGTACAGATACAATAGGTGATCCGAGAGGATACTCGGATCACCTAATTCATCTCGCAATGCATCAGTCATATTAATGCTCCACAGTGTCCCATGTAATAACACAGTCATCTCATTCTTTGTTACTAGGTGAAGTCATCATCATTACTTACTAATACATGGCTTCAATCACATACTGCACATACAAAATGATTAAAACATCCTCTACTCCAGGGAGAGACAAGTTTTAGATGACAGCTTGTGTTACAGCTGTCTCCAAAGAAACGGTCAAATCAAAATAATACTAACAACGATGACGATCTTTCTTATTGGCTCTACTGAACCATCAATTAGGCCATGGGGATATCTATCATAGTGCATTGCTTCCTCTGTGAATTTTTGTCCTTTTTCAATCCTCGCGGGCTATTGTTCACTTTTGCTTTTTATGAAAAAAAAAAATAAAATCACATCCACACTCCCATTTTATAATCAACATCACATCAGGCACTTCACAGAGCTCACTGAGTAATTAACAAACATGGTTGATTTCATCTGTCCTTGTATATATGCTGTCTTTTCTTTTTCTTTTTCTCCTCTCTTTCAGTTGTTTGACTGATGTAATTCTGCACTGCCATCTCTCAAAAGCTATTTTTGTTGTCTAGTGTTTGGCAGTCTTCGTCAATGTCATGTAATCATGTACATCTCTGTGTTGGCTGTATCTTCACTCAATGTTGAAACAAGCTCTCAAGTTAAGGCTTTTGCACTCATTACTTCAACATTCATACAGGCAGTCTTGGCACAAGCTCTTGAACTCTCTCATCCCAAACTTCAGCCTTTTGCATACACTGTCCATGCCAATTTATGATGGTGGTGTTATCAAGGTTAAAGTCTCAATTTTTCATTCATTCATTCATTCCTTGTGCATTACTATATATTTCCTTGCTCCCATTTGAGTTTCAGAGTCAATACTGTGAACACAGGGTAGTCAGTGTCACCTATTGTGCATCTTTTTTTTTTTCTCCTGTTGGTGATATTTCACTGTGGTCAAGCCTCACTGAATATGCTTATTAGTATCAATGGCCCTTTATGGCAAACAAAATTGTATAATGTGAGTGAAAACTACTAACAAACACTAGGATTATTACAGCACTCGTTCATTCCTCAGCTGCAAGCACTCAGGAGCACTTGATCACTTTCTGTATTCACTAATGTATGGCGGCCATGTACGTGATGTGTATTAGCTGTTGATAAAATCAATTTAGCCACCATCTTGTCAATGGTGACAACCGGTATCTGTCTATCTAGGCCACATTTTGTGTTCCTTGATCAAGCAGCTGCTACACACTAGTCAGACTGAACGAGTATTCTGTGTCGGGTACACTTTATCTGTATACGCCCACTCGCATAATGTACTTAGATTAGATCCAGGAATCAGGTAATCATCTATTTTTCTTTTGCTGCAACATTTATTCAAGCTTTCACTTAACATGCAGGATCGTCAGCTCGCAAAGGACATATTCCCTGAATTCACCATATATTTTGCAAATTTAGGACATGTAGGACAATATCCTGAGTAGTTGCACTGATGATCAAGAATCAAAGTGACTGTACAAGAAATATTGTCCTTTTTTAAGAGAAGATTCAGTGATTCCCAGGTTTGGAGACAATAGGCCCTACACAGGGCACTTGTGTCATGGGCAGCAATTTTTCTTTTTTGGGATTTGTCCATTTGGCGACATTTCAGTCAACTTGCGAAATTTGCAAGAACATAAATGGTGGGAAATATACCATGTACACAGTACACTTCTGTTCTCTGCAGTATGGGTTATGTGAAGAGTTAGGAGCAAGTATGGCCTGCTAGCACATGTAGATCATTGCAAAACAGCAAAAAATATACCCCCTTGCACGCTATGTGTGGGCGGGGGTATAATAATGCAGGATTCTCACATAATATACACCACAAAACATGACTTCCTCTTCTCTGGCTCAGATTTCCTCTGATTTCCTTGTATTTGGATTCTTTTCTCTCTCTGTGACCCCACAATTCACATTATTAGAGAAATCGAAACGCTGCTTGTGTCAATGACTTAGACAAACCTCCAAGACTCCGTGCCGTCGCTATTTGAACAAGTATGATGCTTCTGTGGGCTGAAGTGGGGCAGCGTGACAAGAAATAGCATTTATTGACAATCAAATCTAACTCAGCCTCTTCTAGAACAAAGTATTGTGGCCATAATAATAATAATGTTGGACAACATGGTCTTGTTTACCCACAGAAACCTTTTCATCATAAGTACTCTCCTTGAAGATAGTCTTATCATTATCAGAAGACTAGCATGGCCATTTTATATCGGTCAGGGTTACTCACCTCTTTGCATCCGGCATTGTCCACCAGTTCGTAGTTGCTGGCGTGGAGAGGCTGACCAGCGTTGACTGGATTCAGGACCACTTTATCCCCGACCACAACCTGTTCAGGAATTATAAAAATAGTTTTCAAGGGAGTATTCTATATCAAAGCTTGTGAGAAGTTTGGATGATCCCAATTGATTGGGAAAGAAATTGGCGAGTTGTTCTGAATTTAAGCTGAACGCATTGATATTCTGATTCCATGCTGTTTGTTTGTTTGTTTGTTTGTTTGCTTGTTTGTTTGTTTTTTCTCTCTCTCAATATACACTTTGGATCTGAATGCTGCTTGAGAAGAAGGACAGAACAGGAAGAGAGAGGGAGAAGACAAAGGTAACAAGGAGAAAAAAAAAGGAGAAGAAAAAGAAAAATAGAAGGAAAGAGAAGAGGAATTACAGTTGTATGGAAATACAGGGAAAAGAAAGAAGACAAAAATATGAAATAAAAGGAGAAGAAAGAAAGAAGATAAATAAGTGAAAGAGGATATACTGTATAAGTATAAACTGTATGCCATGATTATGTGCCACTAATTAAGAGTTGTAAATTCACAAGTGGTTAAACTTTTACACATTAACAGAATTAGAAATACATATCATCACTTTTTCTGCAGAAAAGTCTCAGATTTTTACACTTTGAGACAATACACTGTGCATTTGACTTGCAGGAGACAATATTTTAGCAAGTGGATACAATATCAGTTTAGATTTCCTCAATTTGTCTCCCTCTACAAGTGAAATGAAATCTGTTTAATAATCTCTTACTTTAATAGCAGTCTACTCACGAAATTCATGATAAAAACTAGGTGAAATATACCGAATGCACGGTACATCAAACTTGACATATTTTCAAGAGGTGGTATTGTATTGGTGGATATGAGGTTTGGGCTTATAACTTTTGCAGGATACCAGGAAACCACTCATGAAATAATACAGAGCATACCATTCCAAGAAGAATTTGACATTTATCTGATGAAAATCGGTTTTGGAATGGCTGAGAAAAAAAATCCAAAAACAAAGGAAAACAAAGCGATCCTAATATAAGGTGGGTCTCACCCTTTTATTACGATCGCTCTGTTTTTGATATCTCAGCCATATCAAAACCAATTTTCATCAAATTAACATTGAATCCCTCTTGGAATTACATGCTCTTTCATATTTCATAAGAGGTTTCTCATTTCCTCACCATAGAATGTAAGAAACCTGAAGTTTGGTCTCAACCAGAATTACAAAACTGGTTTTCGAATCTCTGCAATCTGATTGGTCAATAATCATGATCATGCATTGATTTTTACTGATCCACATTGAGCCATGAGTCCAGTAAAATCCGACCGCATGACTCAAGTCTTGTATAGTGTTGTAGGTGTACCGGATGCATGATGGGGAAAGTGCTTGTATTTCATGAATTTATGGGCCCATTTTATAACACAAATAATGCACAGGCCAATTTCATGGATCAGTGAGAATTGGATGCTCTCGTTTAACTTTGGAACAGTCTAAAACCCACTTGCTGTGCTCATGGCTCTTGGGTTTATACAGTTCCAAAGTTAAACTCACGCATCCAATTCTCACCGATCCACTGCGTCCTGTGCATCATTTGTATACTTACGATCCCTTTAATACTCACATTGTCACCCTGGGACCTGAGTTTGTAGAAAGGCACGATGTAGAGCCAGGATCCCTCATTGCCGTTGGCATCCAGCGTCACCCGCATGGCATTCTTCTCCAGCAGGGCGGGCAGTCGCTTGTTGACCGTCAGGAACTTGTTACTCTTGAGGTGCAGCAGCTGGTCGGAGCGGACAAGAGAAAACGAGAGAGAGTGAATGAGGGCAGTGGTAGTGATAGTAAGAATCAAGAAGGGTGAGAAAACTTTGAAGTTTGACACACCAGTCCCACTAGTTATGCGGGTTTGAGGTTGCATGTGGGCACATATTAGTTTTGAGGTTCAGTGTCATCACAAGGAGGTACTGTATATATGCCATATATTTCGCGAGTCTAAATTTTCGCGAATTGGGAATTCCCGACGATTTCGCGAGTGATTAAATTCGTGATCGTGGAGTCCTGTACTGAACAGAGAAATGAACATGCGTACCTCATATCCACATCGGGATCAGAGTCAATATTTTCGCGTGTCTTTAATTTCGCGAATAGCACCTGACTAGCGAAATTCGCGAAAATAAAAACCTTGCGAAATATTCGGTGTATACAGTACTAGGGTAAGGAGTACCTCCTTGGGCACACAAAGTGCTGCAAATTCACTTCTGCTGCCGTGTGCTTCCGAGCACATTTCACACCTGTGATTGAGTGTTTTCTTAATGTACATGACACTACATTGATTAGCTTTCTTTCCCCCATTTCTCCATGTCTTTGGTCTTAACTCCAAATCTGTAAAACTCCCTGCAAATCTAACTTCAAACCTAGCAACAAACTTGCCACCTTCCAATCAGAATCAAAGGCCTACAACTCTTGTATCTTTTCAACCAACTCTGTAAATACTACACTGTATGTGACATATTGTGGGAGTCAAGCACCTTTGAATGTTCTTTTAACAGATATAATGCCGATGTAAATGCAGTTGGTCGTAATCACGATCATCATCATCATCATCATCATCGTCATAATCATCATCATCATCATCATCCTACAAAGCCAATCCCTTAAATCAGAGTTAGATCTCTCCCCCACATATATCACACTAACAGTGAAAGAAGGACACGTTAAAACACCACAAAACAAACTCAAACCAAAATGCATGTAGAGCACAAAACACGGTAAGAAATTCCATGACCATGATTCATCACAACATCACAATGTACATATTGTCATTAGAATCATGATCAACATGGTCTTCAGTTAACTTTTATAATCATGCTCTGCTGTAGTGGTCTTCACGATGTATGATATAAAGGAGATATGCGTATATCCATCATTCAGAAGCAAATATTGCCGCTCTCACCATTGATATATTTTTATATCAAGTGATATATCTTTGTCATTTTAAAGTGGCAATCTTCTAGAAGCTCAGACAGACATGAACCCAGGTTTAGATGGAGGAAGAACACTTGTAGGTAATTTTCACTGCACTGACAGCAGACGTCTGTTTACCATTAATTAGCATTAATTGTTTAATATGTTACTAATTGCACACATTGCATGTGAGCCACTCCATACTTTAATTAGAGATGGGCTGACAATATTTCGACTGACGGCTGCTCCATCAGCATATCTAAGGCATCTCATAAAATAAGTAGCAAGCCTCAGATTTGCAAATGAATTTTCTATAGAAAAAGGCTCTACTGTATAAACCCCTCGATTTTTGCAAACCTTACTAATTTTCTGGTGTGTGTGGGCTGTTTTTTTTTTCCATTTATTTTGTGAGGTACAAACATGGAAAACAACCTGGTTAATTGATTATTCATTCAGATGATCAACAACACTTGGCAACTAGATATGATTTGATCCACAGAGTCCTGGAGATATTTTGTTGTCAAAATTGTCTTATTCTGTCATTCAATTGGCAATTCTGAATTCACTGCATACTGGTCCATTATTTCAAGAAGAGTAGACTGCTAAAATGCATTAAAAGTCTTCAGAAAAACAGAAACAGAAAAAAACAACACAATATACGCCAATTTGGGAGAAAATAGGACAATAATCTTTATAATGGGTTACCAATTCAAAACTCCATCATAATATCAGGAATTACAGGCTTTTGAAAATTCCACAACCAACATGAAAAAATTATATATTGTACAAGGAACTTGAATGGAAAAATGCTTTTACTACTTTATGTAACACTATCAAGGAATAGTATACAAATATACTATGCCTTAAGAGTTTCTGGTTAAAACTACTGGTAGAGGTGTCGAAAAAAATTGTACCATTCACTGAGGGGTACAGCCCAGAAAAGAACAGTACTTTTCTAGGCACCGAGAGCCCATAGTTTAACTAAACCAAAACCTTACCATGGAGTGTCAAACAGGCCAACACTCTTAAAAAGTTTGAAATATATTATATTCCAGTGAAGCTCCTTCAACCAATCACTACAGTCAAGTTTTGTATCAAAAACATAATATTAAAAAAATGATAGGATATAGCGTAAAAACACAGAAATGCTGTTTTCAGGACATGGCGGATGAACTTGACGTGTAGATATTTGAGATTGCACACAATGGACAGTCTCTGTCTAGCCGAGTTGAAGGACATCTTGTCAACTAATGTTATTCATATGACAGCAGTATTAACTTTCCCAGGAAGTAATGCAGATCTCAGCGTACCGAAGTGATCATGTTTTTGCAAGTTGAACATTGTGCCAGCATATATACCGAAGGGTTTGCTTCAACAGAAACGGAAGTAGACCTTGGCAAAATATCATTACCTGAAAATGCCCTGAACAAAAATGGTCTAAAGTGTTGAGACTTAAGATAACAGGCCATCACAATGTCACAGAAATATCTCTATCTCATCATAGAAATGTCACAATGTTCCTTGTATGGTGGCCATGTTACCTTAGAGAGTATCTTTTTCATTTTGGTTTAAATTGAAAATTTCCTCAGGTATTTGAAGAAAAATGTGACAGAATTCTGAGAACTTACTTATTCCACCCAGCTTTTTGTATTTTTCTGGGTAGCTTGAGGTAAAATAACGCTACAAAATAAATGTATGTCACAGGAAATATGTTGAACAAAGAGACAGGAAAGACAGGAAATTTTCTTCACTACATTACTCATTTTGGTAAATCGTTATGCACAAGCAATTAAACAAGAATGGAAAGAAATCTGTTTCTCTACAACCATAGGAAAGAGTAAGCTATGCCTCAGACACCTTTAAACTAAGTTTTCACTGCACTTAAAGGGACTGTACATACTGGTTGAGGTGGAGATGCATGTTTTGAACCTTCCTAAGTGAGATAATGAGAAACCTCTTATGAAACATGAAAGAGCATGTAATTTTAAGAAGGATTCAATATTTATTTGATGAAAATTGGTTTTCAAATGATATCCAAAAAAGTGAAAATTATAAAAGGCGACAGGCCACGCCTTTTTATTAGGATCTCTTTGTTTCACCTTGTTTTTGGATATCTCAGCCATTTCAAAACCGATTTTCATCGAATAAACTTTTGATACCCCTTAGAACTGCATGCTCTTTGACATCTCATAGAGTGGTTTGTGAATATCTCGCAAAACGTTAAAAGCTAAATCCTCACTTCGACCAGAACTGTACACACCCTTTAATGTCCTCTTCTCACAAATATTGGAGGAAATTAAGAAGGCCTGCCAAAGATCGCTGCTCGCTTTCAATGCGTGTCAAAGCCTGCGCTTACCACAACAAGCCTGAAAATGCAAATCCTCCATCCAGAGGCTCAAATGCACTCACCTGAATAACGCTGCCGTATTGGATGACGCTACCCAAGAGCTTCTTGTTCTCGGACTCATTCTGCTTCTTTTCCAACTCTGCTGCATGCTGGAAGGCGTAAAAAGGGATTAAAAAAACAACCACCACAAGTGTTTTTGTCAAAGAGGTTTCTTGAACTCCATAATGTCAAACAAGTTTCTGGAACTAATACATTACTTCATAGATTTCATAACTCTGAAAGATAGTGTGACACTCCACATCGCCACAGACAGGAAGAATAATACAGCAAGAAATAGTCTAAATAAGCAATTAGTCATGATAGAAGTAATTACATTCCAGCCTAAATGTTTTTCTTGGCAATTCTTAAATTAATGATATACACATCCTCAAAGCACGAGAGAAAAAAAAAATGAAGCACACACGAGATCACAACTGTATGTCTTTGCTGTTAATCTACCATGATTTATGATCTTGATTCATACAAAAGTTTGATTCATGTACATATTACATGTCGTAGCAGCCACCTGTCACTCAATATGCTCTCTTGCATTACGAAATGAAAATAATTCAAAATTTGAATTCATCTAAAATATTTATAATCTTATTTTTCACATATTCTTCTGCAAATAGGTATACTGCAGCAGGGGTCACATTCATCGACCAATATAGGAAAAGATGTTACCAGGGGCCTGCTTCATAAAACTTGTCATCAGTGACAACTGCCACATTTCTATGACAAATTTGCTCTCAGCCAATCAGATGCAAGGATTTCAGTAGCTTGTCACATCTATGACAACTTGTCACTGATGACAAGTTTAATGAAACGGGCCCCAGGTCTACTACCAATTATACTATTTAAAAAAAAAAAATTAATGATAATCATAATTTTGCAAAAAAACTGGATTTTTTTTGGGAGATCTGCACACCCCCAACAAAATACCAAGAAAAATTTTTTATCAGAATAATCTACTCTATTTTGTGCGTTATTCAAACTCTGAACATTTCCCCACCTTTTCGTTCATCAACACTAACTTCTCCCCCATGCCTACAGGCACATGACTGATCATGAACATGTCAATCAGTGATATTCTATACTACCCTATAGATTACCACAGCACACATCCAATACTCAGTTGGTTAAACAAACTGCCGTATCCACCTCAAACAGGGCGCAGGAAGATCGACGCGCTTTCAGCCTGATGATGGGCCGTACCATATATTTTCGATTTGTTCGGTTGCAATATCTGACCTCCTGGCCCCTTAACACACAACACTGATGAATGCGTGGGCACAGGCAATTATTTGCTCATTTTCGAGACCAATTCAGTAGCATAACAACCTGCGGATTACAAACAGAGCAGTATTGACTCAAATAGTGTGGGGACATTGATTATAAAGCCCGAGATTGAAGTGGGATGAGCAGAGCAATTGCATGACACTTTGTTCACATTTAAAGGCCTCACACGTTCAAATGTGATGAAACCTTCCCAGCCCTGTCACTGTCACTTAGAACCAATGGGTCCGTTCACATGCAAGAATCACACAACAATCGATTCCATCCGCTGTCATGCACACATGGCCAAAACAACTCATTCCATTGCAAGTGATGCATTCTACAAATGTACGTGTATATCTCTGAACTGCCCATGCTTTATTGATGATTGAAGCATGATCCCAGGAAACTTTACCACAAGCGTAGTGTAGTAAAATGGATTTGGGGATTAAAATGTTTGCTACATGTATTTTTTTTTTATTACACACAATAGGACAGGCAATTATCTCAAGAATTTACACACAAAAACAAAAATGAAGATAGACGACTTTCGCACTGCTGTGCAAATCCCTTCAGTGGGTTTTTTTTGTGTGTGTGACACAAACAAGATTTATTGTGGTTTGCATTGCTTTCAAAAATCTTTTTTTTGAAAACTGCTATTTTACATGTGTTTGAAAGGGCCTTATGATTATCACCTGGGAATAATATTCTTCAAAACATGGAATGCCAGCTTACAGGAACCAGTTAACTGTCTTTTATGAATGTGAATTTGTTTTCAAATTCAACCACATGGGGGCTAGGCATGCTTTTCTTAAAGACTTGAGGGACTTCCATTTATTTTGGCATTTGTACGATACTCTACACCTGTTATTTCTTCAGGAGTAAAAAACCATAATCAACTTTCAATAACATCTAAGCAGAGATTGAGCTAAAACGTCACAATTTCAGGAGTAAATTGAAACATGCAGTTTGATCTGTCTGCCAAGTATGAAACACATTAAATCTGTGTACCATCAGCTTTGCAAACAAAAACAAACTTATAAAAAACACACATGCCTTCCGGAAAATCACTTACAGATGTGAAACCTTAAAGGGTGGGATCACAATGATTTATGAAAAGTACAAATATAGGCCTTGTAGGGCAAGACTGACATGGGTTTAGTATTGGTGGGCAAATATTTGTTATATTGATCTCATCCAGCTCTCTGTGGTATAGACATAAGTATGATGGGTTTAGTTTACATTGCATAAAGCTCATCTTGAATATCCTTAGAGACAGATAATGTTACATGTAATGCAACTTTCTTGAAAACATATGATACCATGGCACATCTTGCATGCTGATTTTTTTTTTTTATTAGAACCATAATATGTTACAGAATATTTGGAACAGATATAATTTTATGTGAACAAGAGATCCTCATTCTCATATGTGACAAAAATTGGACACAGAACAAAATTATTTCCATAATAACTCCTCCCCCACCACCATTAAGAAGTAGACCTACATGGTCATGTATCACGCTATACATCAATATGTAATTACACTGTATTTCGGTATTATTATCATCTGCACATATACAAAATTTTGCTTCAATCTGCTCGTACACGTACATATAATTCAGTGACACAGAACAGGCATTTGCTTGAGCATAACACTCAGCTTTACAAACGACACAAAACCAGAAATACACTGTCGTCGTAGGATGGCATTTCAGCTCTGTCAAATGCTTGAAGTACAGTACTCTGTACAACATCTCATTCAGCCTTTTTCCCCAAGTATGTATCGTTCATGCCCCTTTTCATTCTCTCTCCCTCTCTCTCACTCTCCTTAGCAAGTCAAAGATCCAAGAGAGACTCCAGTTTACTGTTTTGTTTACACCACAACCATGGAATTTCAGGCAGTTAACTTTCACTCATTTCAACGCTTTTTCCTTTCTCTCCTGTTTTCCTGAACTTTCTTCATCCCCCTCCCCAACCCACTGGGAACTGAAGGCGCAGTAGACATCCCTATCCTTCAACTAAATGTGTTGGTGTGTTCCTCCCCACCCCCCCCCCCCTTCTTTCCTGTCTAACTCTTTTGAGGCTGAAAAGGGTATTTATATGGAGAGAGAGAGAAAACTGATATTAACCAATCTGACTTTTTATTGCCCATCTATTTCTAAGGACGATACCAATTTCAAAGTGTGCCTTTACAAAGCTGGACATTCAGGGAAATCGAATCAATGGGAAGAGATGGAAGTATATTCTGGACTATGAAAAGACAGAATTCAATATCCTCTTGTTGGTTGGTCCCTATTCAGACGGCCCACACTTTTTAACACTGATTCTCTAGCTTCAGGATACTGTATATGCTGTTATTTTCGCGTACAGATATTTTCGCAGATGAGGAGGTCACAGACATTTTAGCGAGATGTTGTTTTCGCAAACTGACACGCAGGCCTTCATAAGCGCACTACGTGTATGACCTTAGCCTGTGATTCGCGAAATTCGCGAAAATTAAACCCTTGTGAAAATAACAGCTTATACAGTAGCATCTGCCAATAATGGCATCGTATGAGTTGCTCAATTACATATTAACATTGATAGACACTGTGTGTTTGTGTGTGTGTGTGTGTGTGTGTGTGTGTGTGTGTGTGAGAGAGCAAGAAAGAGAGGGAGAGATCGTCTATTACAGGCACAGGGGAAAAAAGACACATAATTTGCCATTAAAATGCTATCAGAAATCTATGCAAAGGGGATTGAGGCTAAACTGTTTACGGATGTGCTGTGAACTACAATTGCTGCGTCGATCAATTTTAGGGCCACTGCATCACAATTGTGGCTGTCTTGGGATAGCAATGCATTAATGACTATTTGAGGTTCCAGGAAATGTAGTTATTGACTTAGTGAAAAAATACATGATTTTTCACTACATGCTGTGCAGTTGCCAAGAGTTGTGATGTCATACTATCATTCACTCATTGAATTCCATGTGGTAGTGCTCACCAAATATCAATGCTCCAATGTTTAAGCAAGTGAACTTCAAGGCCCAAAGTCATATAGGTAGCTTAAATTTAGCCCATGGATTATGCATTTTTTTTTCTGCATAAATGTGCATGAGTGAGCTTGTATGTGCTCTGAGACATCCAATATCAACCACATGTTGATACAATTGTACATGTATGTGAAAGGTGGACCTATTCTGTGCTTGCTTTAATCCAGTCCATGGACTAAACCTAAACCATGGATTTGACTGAAAGTACGTTTGAGATTTCAGGCCTAACAGTCCAGAATTCTCTCAAGTTAGTTCAAGGTTATAAATATGAGCAACTACCATTCTATTTCTTTGAGCTCACTACAGGCAACTCCCGTTACAACAAAGTCCTTGGGACCATGTTCGACATGACGAAAGTGCACTGCACATCTTTACAGTCAACTTTAAGATGGAAAAGATTTCAGTTCAAGAACAAATGGATGTCATCTTTCACTTCCCAAGGTTCTTGAGGTTGCGTACCTGTAATTTCTTGAGCAAGAAGGCATCCGTGGCACTCGAGATGTTTGGCTTGGCGGACTTCCAGAACTGCTTTTGCGCCGTGTATCGGTTCATAGGACAGATCTTGAAGAGGCAGTCTGTTTACCAATCACCATAAATTAGACCGAATGAAACACAAACACCAATGAATACTTCATAGACAGTTTTCTCTTCTTCTTTTTTAATGGGGACATTTCCCAAAACATGTTATGGAATATAAGTGAATTCAACAAGTGCAGAAATATTGATGAGTCACACAGTAGGAGTTATGAAGAAAATGGGACAGCTCATTCATATGATATGAATTTTGAGAGTTTTTGATAGTTAATTCAATGTGCTGTCCTATCTAAATAGGAACTGTAGATCAATTTCCAAACATCTCGTACAGAGGACTTGACCGAGCTCTTTCTGAAGACGTACGTGGTAAACAATACTTGTCTGAACACACCTCAGAAAGAAGTGCAGGCAATGTGTACTTCCATAACAAAAGACAGTTTAAAAAATTCTTTTTTAATTTTCTTAACCCATTCCATACAAAATTTTGAAACCCCCACAGATTTACTACAGATGCCAGACACAATAACTTGCTGCAGAGTTCACATCTACAGGGGATCTTTCAAAATGTGAAACTTTTGAATGGATTGTCTAACATTCCATGCATTTCTGTGGTGTGGTGGTTTGTTTTTTTTTTCTCACATTATCTATTCAATAAATCAACATCATATATGGGGAAAACTTTCCCTTCTAACTGTCCAAATTAGCATGCATCTGCCAGAATGTTCATAATACTACATGTACCCATACCTCTCGAGTCTTTGCACCACCTCCTCTTTCGTTTTACAAGATTAACACACAATCTTTGAATCAAGAGAAGATTTAGCATTTTCTTTTACCAAAATTAAACTGACACCACTGAATCTCTCGATCTTTTCAATTATGTACAGCATTACATTATTATACTAATGACAGAAGAAAAATACAAAGGACTTCGAGAGAAGCTGCCAAAAGCTTGATCTTAGTATTGAAGTATTTGGTCTCCTCCATTATATTTGAGATTTCGGACACTGGACAGATGAGACCATAAAACTGCAAACTACAACTTATCCACTACTATGCTGCAACATCTATTGCCTCTGAGTTGAACATATTCAAACATTGTCAAGATACTGGCCTATACAAATATCATCAATGTGCGACACATTAAGCAATCATCAATGGTCCGTGAATAAAATGAGTGTGTGTGCACAGCTGGTGTTTACTCAGGAACTCATGAGATCCACTGTCGCATCTACCGTAACACTTGCCTGCCCACAAACGTCCCATCTGTGATATCCTCCTCAATACAGTACATAAAGTTTACTCTCAGCAAAGTGAGCTATCCATCCATGTGTCTTCTTTTAACACACCAATACCAAGATTACACTGCCCCCTGTAAACTGAAGAGTTAATTACACAACGACTCCAGGAGCCCATTTCATAAAACTTGTCATCAGTGCAACTGCCACATTTCTATGACAAATTTGCTCTCAGCCAATCAGATGCAAGGATTTCAGTAGCTTGTCACATCTATGACAACTTGTCACTTATGACAAGTTTTATGAAACGGGCCCCAGTTCTTAAGGTGTAGTTGATTTTTGTAGGTTTTTCTAGTCATACAATATAACCCTGACATCTTACACACTGTGGGACAAAGTTTGGCGGCATGCAAATGTACATCCTCAGCTCATAAGATAAATACAATGTACATACTGACAGAAAGACAGACAAATAATAAATAAGTAAATAGATAAAAAGATAAGGACTTTTTACACTTGTAAATTTTTGCTTAGCCCCGGACCAACGGTGGGGCTAAGGGGGGGCCTTAGCCCCACCGTTGGTACGGGACTATCCTTAGCCCACTTTCTGTTTACACTCGTTTTTGCCAAAGTGGGCTAGCCCCACCGATAGTACGGTACTATCTGGCCCTGCAAAATAGCAGGGGTTAGCACCGCAATTGCGGTGCCAAGCAAGTGAGTGTAAACAGAACGAAAAAATAATCCTGGGCTAAGCGACGGAGACGAAGTCCGACCCTCACTGACCAATCAGAAACGAGGTAATCAAGTGCTGCCGGTGCGTGCGTGTACAGTACACAGCGTAATTATGAATATTCATGTGGTTTGGAAAGTCCGGGGCTAAGAAATACGAACTGTGTAAAAAGGTCAGTTTTCTCCTTAGCCCCGGACAAGAGATAGTACGGGACTAATTGGCGAGTGTAAAAAGCTGAAAAAATTGGTACGGGACTAACGATAGTCCTGGGTCAGAGAAAGTCCGGGGTTAAGAAACACAAGTGTAAAAAGCCCTATAGACAGTACATAGATACATACATAAACTGTACATTATACAAAGTAGTTAGATAGTACGTAGAAAGACAAACATACAGACAGACATACAGATAAACCACTACTGTAAAAGTGAAAACGAGAAACTGTAATGCAAAAATAAAAGCACACGTATATTTCTGCTTGCAATATGTTCCAGCAGTTGATGTCTTGATTCCGCGGAATTAAAAACACGCAAAACTCTTCTTAGCCAGCTGAGCGCGAAAATATCCGCTTTTACAGTACATACAGGTATACTTTACATTGTAGATAGATAGATAGATAGATAGATAGACGGATGGATGGACAGATGGACAGATGGAGAGAAGATGCATGCCCACAATCAAGTTTAACAACCAGTTTATGATGCTAACAGCTTACCTCGGAATTTTTTGGGAGGGTTTGACAAGTCCCCTGCTTCTGGCTGCACCACACACCGGTCATCAACCAAGCTGAAATGTGAACAGGAAAAGATGTGGATAATTAAAACCTGAAGTTCATAATGTCTCTAAGTAAATTTTGAATTTTTGAAGAAGTCATTCTACTTGTGTGCACGTGGTGTGTATTGTGTGTGGTGGGGAGAAACCATACACAATGCAAACACTTTATGTCTTATCACATTATCAAAATATTACTCAAATAAAAAATAAGTATCTATCAATTTAGCAAGATAACATTGTGCTCACATGGATGCATGGGCTCAATGTACGCAAATCATTGTGTTGTATTCAAGCAGGAGCTGAACCACCAACATCTATTGAACATTGCCCTAAACTGTCATGATCCATTTTAGAACATAAATAAACCAAGCTCATTCTTTACAGTCATTTCACAGCGGAACTGTACATATTTCATTTCCCCTCAGCTATTTCAATTACCATGACAAACATCTGAAATGAATACAAGTCCAATATGCATTCTCATGTAAAGTAATGAAGAACGAAAGTGTTGATTTCACACGCACAGAATCAAGATTAAAGACATTTAATAGCCAATGTGTTCTCTCCAACTACTCCATAACAGAAAAAAAAGAAACATTTATCTGGGAATATCTGCAGGAGTTCAATCAAAGTTTGTACACTGCAATTCCTTGATTTCACAAGTTTAATTCAACATTACTTCCTCAGTAAACTCTCTTCAGGTTTAAGCTGATCGAAGCTAGTCTGACAAGTCACCTTCGAGCAGCTGCCACTTTGAGAAATTATCAATATCAACAGGCACTGGGAGCATTGGAATCGTAACAATCGCTTCCAAAAGCAAAATATTTGCAAAAATAATTGCTGCAATTTTGTTCCATCCTGGACACAATATACTGTGTACAATTTACATTATATATGTACAGTAGGCAAGACATGATGGCTACCATATTCCTGAAAAGATATCGCTAGCTATCAGCAAGATTGACACTGAAGGAAATTAGCGGGATACAAATCCCTAAATTTGCATCCCAATCCAAATCTCATGATATTTACCTGTGTGGGCATAAGAATCCCACTAAACAGCGCAATCAGCATGGGAATCCAAATCCCAAGAAATCTTGCAATTTTTTTTTTTCAGTATTATCACTATAATTTGAAGAACTGTGCAATAGTTTGCACCATGGGGAGTACAAGCATGTGAATACTCAAGGAAAAAATCTCAACATTTTTAATCCACACTTGTGTTTAGAGGAAAAATAACAAACATATGTCAAAACAAATATTTCATTAATAGGGCCTATTCTACAGGCAACAGTTGTCACTTAATTCAGACTGTCCATAATTTTATCAGTTTGGTTTCTGATCAAGAAAACTTTAAATTTCTTGGTTCATCAACAAATGTAATGTCATTAAAAAGGCCTACATTCCTTTCAATAGAACTATATACCATAATTCTGACATTGACTTCAAGAATTTAAAATCATGGACTAAAGAATGTACTATAATGATATCCATTAAACACTACTGTAAGAATTGCAAAGGCATAATACAGTGTATGCTACAATATGTACACATTCCACACAGTTTACAGGGGCTAATATCCCAAAGCAGTAATTTGGTTTTAGATTTGGTTTCAGTTGCTAAAATATAAAGCAGGTTTGCAGGTGCCACGATTTATCCTGTTATATGTTGTAGGCTGTAAAGTTACTGCAGGTCAAAAGCTCACATGGGGTATGGTTGGGGGAGGGGGGTGGGGGTGTAAGCTTGCAATATTAAGATAGAAAACAAACAATATTGCCCAAAACATGAAATGATGGTGAATAGCTTACAGGGCACAAACTCCCTAAACTGTGTTTTTGTTTCTTTCAATCACATCTAATGCAAATTGCCAGAGATTATGTGTACTGAAGGAAATTGAAACATACATGATGTGAATTGAGTGAATGCAGAAATCTTTATAGTACAATACATATCAGCGAAGTTTGATGAAAATCACACAATCCATTCAAAGTTATGGAAGTTTAAAAGTTTCAGTACTGCCATTAACCCGTTGAGGACGGTTTGATTTTGCTACAACACGCATTTCCCATAGACGCTTGCCCGAGTACTCGGGACTCGTCCTCAACGGGTTAATGGATAAGAAGACTAACAGCAATTTGTGATGTCACAGTTGGGCATAAAAAACATCTGAAAATCTTGAGTAGTTACTAAAAACGGGGAGGGTCAAAGAAAGTGGGTGCATTGTCATGGTGATAGTGACGACTTTCCCCGCAACTTCTCATTTCATAATGACATAACAGCCCTGGGGGGAGGGGTGCACTAATTACAGTTTTTAAATATGATATGCATCATAGTCCCATACAGTGGTCTAAAAAGAGTGACTGATGTTTGCTCACGATGCTATATAAGGAGATTCATTGGCATTCATCAGAGCAGATTTAACAGTTGACGTAAACCAGACAAATCACAGTTTCTAAACGTAACTCATCCATGCCTTGCTGGCCCCGGCAAGATTATGCATCCTAAGTATTGGAAGTAGATTAAAGTCAATGAGAACTTCTTGTAAATTTGCTTAAATTTGCAAGAAGCCATACTTTTTTTTTGCTTTTTTTTTTCATGCCACCATCAAAACAAAAATGAAAAGAGGAAATAAAAGAGGGGAAATACAGAATACTGTGCTTCCCCTACAAAGTGTGAATTAGGAATTGAATTTTCCTTTCTTTTATTTTATAGCAAATGGCATTTACCCTCCTTTCCCTTTACTCTACTTTACACCTGACTGACTTTGTCTTCGAACAAATACATGTAGGTTGACTATGTAATGGTTTTGCATCATGCTCTAGTTCATTTTCTGTGCATCAATCATAATTATACAAACGTACCCTGCAGAATAAAGAAATATACAATGTACACAGCGTAGCTCTGACATTTGGTTGTACACTTGTATGTTGTATGTGCTACTAATAGCAAGTTTCTATATGGTCATATAATGTGATTGCATGAACAAACTACTCATCAAGAACATTTATCAAAATATGCATGTCCTGTATACTGTATCACCACACATACAAGTGTACATTTCATTTCCTGTTGATAATGTCATTCATTCCCACCATGTGTCAGTGTTGGCTTCCAAGAAAGAAAAATGAAACATAGGCCTGCACGGTTGTATCAATTTACAACAATACATGTAGTTAGCACAGGGGCATGGAATGTGATATACAGGCTGTATAATGTACATCCCTGACAAAGGAAAAGGCTACATGTAACCCGTTTGACTGGTGACTAGCTCTATAACATCCCCAAAGGTTTTTGATTTCACACGCACACTCTTTCCTTGAGTTTAGCTTAAATTCATTGGCTTGGCATTCTTCTACAAAATCTACATGTAGGGTACACCACAAACAACAAGACTGTGTGTGTTGATTTTTAGGTTACAGACATGAAATTTGGAGCTTTTCCAAATGATCCAACTCCCCCCCCCCCCCACAAAAACACAACAAAACAAAACACCAAAACAAGAACATTTAATGCGTGAGATAAAACAAGGAAATGAGTGCAATGATCCTTATGAAGGTACATACAAAATGTAGAGTTTGCATCTGAAGGCACATGAGTTTCCATAATCATGTTTTTCGCATCATCAGAACTGTCTCCACAAAAAGAGTTTTGCTCAATTTTTGGTACATGTGTACATGGTAATCTGGATAGTTTGACTTTGAAACTGGTTTGCTGATGACACAGTTCAACCCAACTTTGCACTGCTGATGTGTAATTGCATTAAAGGACAAGTTCACCTTCCTATGAATGTGGATTGAAGAAATGCAACAAAATTAGTAGAATACATCAGTAAAAGTTGGGGGGAAATCTGACAATCCATTCAAAAGTTATGAATTTTTAAAGTATCTACACAATCACTGCTGGAGGAGAAGACTACTACAGTGTATGATGTCACATGCGTACAACGATATAAAGGAAAATAAAAAGAGAATTTAACAAAACTTG
The DNA here is from genome assembly GCF_964275005.1 of Diadema setosum. Taxonomy (NCBI): domain Eukaryota; kingdom Metazoa; phylum Echinodermata; class Echinoidea; order Diadematoida; family Diadematidae; genus Diadema; species Diadema setosum. The sequence goes on from NC_092686.1 coordinate 5,134,894, forward strand.
ACTTTTTGAATAAAGTGCACATTTCTTTGACTTGTTACTGATGTATGTTAGGGGTAATATAATTACCCCTGACTTCTGAAAGAGAGAAGTCAAGTGTTCTTTTGTTATGTGAGAAAAGTGAGAATATCTTGAATTTTCTTTATACTTTCTTCATATTGTTGTACACATACAACTGTACACCAGTATGACATCACAAGCTATAGTAGTCTTCTCATCCAGCCATGACTGAGCAGAAACTTCAAAAATTTATAACTTAAATACAAGATGTACGCTTTAAGATGCAGGCGTACATCATCCATTATGTCTGCATTATTGCATATTATGGATGTACGAGCATTTTTTGTGCATGAACGCATGTTGAGAAGTGCTGGATTGATGGACAGTTCACGGAGTTCGTGGCACACTGTCACTAGGCAACATCATTTGCAGTTTATGCACTCTGCATGGGGAGTCTTTCCTTTGTCAATACGACTCCTCGCAGGAAATGTGATTTTGGAGCGTGTTTCACAAACGAGATTATAATCGAGATGTTTTTCGCATCCAGCAGACTTAAGGGATGATGGGATTCGTGAGTGGAATTGCATTGTTGTATTTACTTTCTTTCTTTCTTTCTATACATACCAAATCAAGCTGTTCAGAAAAAGTGGAGTCAGTCACAGGCATAATTCGTTTCAAGATATCTTACTGCCCAAAATATAGTATGTGGAATGAGAAATATTAGTAAAAACACATGGGTAAAGTTAACAGAAAAGTGAACAATCCGTTCAACATCTATGAATTTTTGAAGATATTAAAAGATGGCATATCAATTTTCAGCACAATTTCTTATCCTACAACCACTGTTACCATCACGGTATAATCACACTTGTGTGTACATCATTACATCTTTTCTCAAACATTCACATTGCATCACATTTTTACCATCATCAGCATAGAGTCAACATCATTGACAAGATATAATTTCAAGTACAATTTCTCTAGGGTACTATGAATGTTACCATTAACCACTGTAATCACCACTATCAAAATCATCAGCATCATCAATACCTTAGTCATCATCATCATCACTCTGATTGTTGTTTAAATCACGATCAGTTTTACAGTTAATGCAGCTACTTGTACAATATGTACAAACACCGTGGCGACGAGATTTAATAGCAAGGCAGGGATAAGGATGCCTGTCACATCATGGGAGCAGAGTAGCTCTCTAGGGGTGTGTTTATCAACTCTTTTTTTTTTCTCGGCAGAAACAGGTTTTCCAAACGGCTTTCAGACAATTTTTACGAGATGATAAACGTAAAACCGTTTTGAAAGCCCTTTCGGAAAGCCTTTTCGAAAGCCGCAAATTTGTGCTTTCTGAAACAGGTTTCCTAAACAGGTTTCCAGAAACCTGTTTCTAGAAGCCTTTTGAAGCGAGATAAACGCAAAGCTGTTTTGAAACGGCTTTGTACTGCAGTTACAAACCATGCATGCCTTATATGACCTCTTCTACTCGAGTCGAATTGCGCAATGCAGCTGTGCAGTGACAGGCTAGTTATCGTGTTCGCGAAGAGTTGATAAACGCTATTATTTTGAAAGCCGTTTCTAAAGGGCTTTGGAAACGGCTTTGGAAAGGGCTTTGAAAACAGCTTTTGAAAGCCGTTTAAACAGGAGAAAGATGATAAACGCAGCCTAGGACTCCTTGGAGGACACCTGCACTCTCACAGGTACAGCACAGATTTCCTGAAGGTAAATCCCTGTGTGTCATCAGTCATTGCCTTCGACTGATTATTGCCACTCTGCCATGCCATGACAACATGCCACTTACACTACTGCCACAGTCATACATTTTTAGGATACGAGGTGGGGGGGGGGGGGAGCAATCTATATGACTTATTGGGACTGTAGCCTCTTTAGAACAAGAAGGGCACAAGTGCAAGGCACAATTTTATGACTCACACTGCACAAGACATTGATGACTTTGTGAACTTGTTCACATTTGCAATCCATTAGCATCCATCTCACCCTACACAGCTGTTTTGGTAAATCAAACTTTGCTGAACTCATGACACCAGCAAGAAAGAAAACCTCTTGAGACAATCCTTGGCTTTTATGTCACTACTCCAAAGTACTGACAACCTCTGCCAAAGGTCCATGAACCTTGCCCTTGATCACCTGTCAATAACTATTGACCTCTGACCCATTACCTTGCTTTTCTCCTTTTCTTTTCTTTTTTGACCTGGCTCAAATCATTTTCACACCGATAGAGAAATGTAATTATAATGCTAAATTACAAACATGATTGCAATTAGGATTCAAATTATCGTCTGTTCACATGATGAGTGAGGAAGGCTTAACAGATTCTGGTGTTTTGAATTTCAGAGCATGGAGGGAAGGTGTGACTTCTTTCTGAGTTTCCATCAATCATTCTAGAGCAGTATTAGTAGCGCACACTTTGACTGCTTTGCTGTTCGACCAATCATCGAACTCGCCTGACTCTCTTGCAGGGTACTTTAGTGGGACATGTGATCACACAGGTGTTTTAGCTTTGCGAGCATTTGGGCAGCGCAGTTTTTCTGCAAAAGTGGTTGAAAGTTCACTATGAGCGTGTTTCTACTGAGAGCACCTTACATCCCTGGCATCGCCACGAATTTTGTCCAACGCAGCACCTCGTATTTTACGACCACGCGAGATGTTTCTACTGAGCGATAAAATACGAAGTGAGGCAAAGGTGACGTGCAAATGTGGCGATTCCGGAAGTCACGTATTTTTAAGTCACAGATTGGGTCACGCACGCACTGCCTGTTAATACGATCCGAACCCTGCCTGCTTTGCTACTGCGTCGGCTATTTTTTGATAAGCCATTTCTCTTCGTCTCCCCATCCAATATACCCCGAACTAACATACTGGTATCCTGCCACTGACTGATGAGAAATCTTTGGAGATCGAGGGTCCAGTTGAGATTTTCTCAAGGCTGCGACATACTAATGTGGTACTCTCCCGATTCGAGACAATATAATATGAAATTATGCGGTGTAAAATCAAAGTAAGTGACGAGGGCTAAGTAATGCAATAAGTTAGGCTGTTAATCACGCGAACAATAGACGATGAATGCCCTAATTCACATGTAACGTAACGTATAGGGCCTATAACACGTACACAAGCGAGTTGGTACAAACAAAGCATGATGCGAACACGGTCGCTGTGTGTACACACGTATTTTGTTCACATGTGTCGAAGGAGTGTGTGCGATGAACCGATTGAAAAGCGCGGGGAGAAATTCTAGACGTCCGATACACCATGAATTTCGCTACCAGGTGTGTTTCTACTGAGAATCGTCCTTCGCGTCACCACGCATCGACCACCTCAATAGGTGGACGACGGAGCACCTCGCATCACCCGGCATCGGCCACTACCCGATCTGTTTCTACTGAGGAAAAATTCGAGGTGTCACCACGCATTGGCCGGTATCGGCCGGCATCGGCCGGTATCGTCACACATCGGCTGGCATCACCTCGAATTTTCGTCGCTCAGTAGAAACACGCTCTATAAGCTCAGCCCCTACACCACGACTGGAGGTCAATCCGTACACCCCACTGTTTTGTTTCATAATTTTGGTGAATCATAATTTGAAAACACACCCGTACCATCACTGAAACACGACTGGAATTATGATACAGGCAAACTTGTATGTTAATACGGTGATTTCAATATCAGGGAATAATTTTCCTGGTATCGCATCGCAATTTGCTATGCGTTTTCACACCACTGCTACACAAACTAACTTTTGTATAGCAGTTTTCTTACATAGAAGTGTACAGGATATCATTGCAGATATTTCTCATCAGCTGAAATTGTTGAGTTTGAAAATTATTCCCTGAATATATTCTGTACATGTACAACACTATTCCAGTTTGCATTCACACAGCAAAAAATGCGTAATTTGAATCATGACTGTATTGTGATGTGTCATTACAATTGCATTTCAAAGTACGTACACTCAATGCATGTTAAAGCAGTCTCAGATACTAGAAATGAACTGGTCAAAGAATAGGGATTACCTACATGTTGTATGTAATCCTCTAATAACTATTGAGTCACTGTGACCTTCCTGTTGGAGTTTAGGCACATTACTACCTATTAGTGGGCTAATCTCCAACTTGCGTTGTAGGTCAAGAAGGTATTGTAGATCAGTTGCTGAATGCTGATGAACAAGTTTGGCAGGTAGAAAAACTACTTTAAGGGCCATACAGGCAGATAATGGGTTTATAAATTGGGATGATACCTTTTTATTCACAAATGAAGCTCTATCATTGAAACTCTACCATACAGTATATTTGTTTCATGTGCACTCATCCTGCCCATCAATCATAGGAAAAAAAAGCTCCGGTCTATGAAAAATGATGGCAATGAACACAGCGCCTGGTGTTTGCTGAAACAAGCAACAGCTGGAGCTGTAAAATATACATTTATACTGGTATGAATTTATGCACAATACCACGGATGGCATTGGGAACTACAAATTGTGAAACGAGAACTACAAGCACCATTGTAGCAAATGGAGTGAAGACGTATTTTCTAGCTTTAGTAAGCACTTTGTATTTCATCTTTGGCAATGAGGCATATACATATACTTATGTCATAAATACTCATGATCATACATGCATCTCATAAACCAATCTACAGTATTACACCTATGATATTAATAGATCAATTAAAATCTCTGCACACATCAAGATGGCGAGTATACATTACACGTATGTACATCTATCCCTCTATCCTACTAAGAGATGCAAACTTTTATGCTTGTTTGTTTTTGACATGATATCTTTTTTTTATTCTGAAAAAACTGATTAGTTTCTCCAGCTACAGTACAGCTGCAAAATGTTCTATTTCTCAATCCTTCTCAATTATTTTCTACAAATTCATGTAGTTCCACTGTACACAAATGTCTAGAATCAAGCTATAAAAGTTATGCCCTTGGTGTACAAATGTAGTGGTGCATACAGTATTCTACTTGCTGTCAGTATTAGCAATTCATCAAAGGTATTAATCAACCAATGTAATCGCATTAACGGCTAGGGAAAGTACAGACGGCCATACAGCGTAACTACAGATCATGCAAGTGATATACCTCCGAAAACTGTTTATTTTTCTCTGGAAAAGTGATGATAACTTCTTTCTCATTCCATCAATATGGTTCTAGATCACAAATTCAAGCACTCTTGTCAAAGATTACAGTAATGCAAGTTCAAATTTGTGTAATCTGAAATGCCAGAATACAGTCAAACCTGTCTATAGCAGCCTACAGTACCAAGGGAGGCAAAAAAAAAAGGGCCATTACAGACAGGTGGCCACTATAGATAGATAGGTTCTTTAACCCATTGAGGACGGACTAATTTTGCTATAACACGCATTTCCCATAGACGCCTGCCTATTAAAGCATTCTCGGGATTTGTCTTCAACATGTTTGTAACATGTTTTTTCTCTTGGAGGGAATTGTACGTTGCTAGTGGCTGCTATAGACAGGTGGTTGCTAAGACAGGTTTGACTGTAGCAATTTGTTTGCACCTGATGGACAAATTGATAAAACAGAAGGTAACCTGTCAATGTTTTAATATGTGGAAGAACTTTTCTCTTTCAACTTGTACATTTTATCAATATCACAGAGATTGAAGAACAGAGAAATTATCAAAATCACACATGTACATTGTAGATCAAAGAGTAGAAAAACCCCTTTTTTAGGACTTTATTAAGACATTATTACAATTGTACCCTGTAGGCCAACATATGCAGCTGTATTATGCTGTGTTCAATATCTAATAGATTCTTTCATGGTTTTCTCAGCCGCACTGGATCAGGGAAGGGATCAAAGATATAATCCTCAAGAGGATTAGGAACTTGGATCAGGAAACAGAAATCCATGTAGGATTAGTATATCATAATAGGCCTTGTAGTTGATGTCTGTTGTGTACCACTGACTTAAACTTCAAACAATTTCTGGCAACAAGGAACCTGCCTCCCTTTGTTCATTGAGTGCCTTAACCTTGATCTTTTCATGGAATAAAGAGCTGAGGGAAAACATTTTTTTTTTTTCACACCTACCACCAGACAAATATTTCCAAGAACTTTGAGAGAGATAGCTCAGCTACATGTAGTACAATGTACAATGTAGATATCAATATCACACAACAGCGTACACGCAAACTTGTATGGTAATATGGTGATTTCAATATACTGTATATATTTTGTACAATGCTATGGCAATGAATGATACATACTGTATGTCACATAGCACTATGTTACATTATCCACTTTTCATATCAACCATATGACACCAGTAGGCCTATTAAAGATGATATAAAGTTTTGGTACCTCAAAAGTTTCCTGAATTTCCTTGTCTTAGTTTGTGTTTTAGGGCAATTCCACGATAACACCGTGACACTTTTGAGTATAATTTCACTGATCAAATGTAAATAATAATCAAAATGTAACACTTGAGAAAAAATCTTTATCATGTATCTATGCATATCGTCATAAGCAATTTTGAAAACAAAAGAAAGGAAGAAAAACTGCTGTGGTAAATGAGTTATGCACGATTAATTACAGTACCACTGTAACACAGTGACGCAAAATGGACATGGGTTTTTGTGCACTTTGTTTACTGACAAAACTCTGTGAAGTTAATGAACATTTTGATAAGTGGATGTGTTCATTGGATGTACTAGAGACTCAATGATAATAATGAAGTAAAATTTTATTAAAGAATCAATTGACAGGAAAACTATGACATAGATTTTAAATAAGTGCACCATAACACCGTGACTGTAACACCGTGACCTCTGAAATGTGTGTAGAAAACCTATGGAGAATCCTGTTGTCTTACTGTCAGCTCATAGTGTTTCTCCATTAGGTAGAATGAAATGATTATTCATGATGAATGTTTGACATCACAGTATAACACTTCCAGATAAAACAGAAAATTATTGAAATCATAACAGATTAACAAAAACAACAAAGTAAAGAAAAACTTTGCACTGTAACGCCGTGACATGTCATATACGTTTGTACACGTTACAGTCAGGAACACTGCTCTTTCAGTAAAATATACTTTATGTTTTGAGACATAATTCACTCTATCATCATTGAAAGCTTGTTAAATATTTCTGAGTGAACTTTTGGGTTTACAACTACTCTTTAAAAGTCCAATTTGTATATCTAAAGATGACATACAAATTTGAAACTTTGATTTTAATACCATTTTAATACCAGGTGAACCCACTTAGCAATTTCAGTAGCAATAAAAAGAATCATTCAAGCAATTTGTGTGGTACAAAATGTACCATAATTATTCTTCTTTTTCAAAGATGTACTGGAAAATGAACATGTACATAAAAATGATTACAATGCAAATTTCATTCATACACATAAATCCGAGTGAGTGTGGCTCTTTTAATGGTGAAACTTGTAAGATTGTGCACAGCACCATGCACAGGAAAGTAGTATTCCAGTGAGATTAACTTTTGGTGGACTCATCAATCTAGCTTCAGTATGCCCTAAGTAATTCTTTAGGATACCAGGGAAGCTGCAGCAAGATTTCAGACTGTTTATCATGTTAGGAACACACATTTGAATCTACAAAAGAAGAGTCAAACCATGTGATAAAATGGTCAATTATGATAAAAATATCAAACAAAGGGTATCAACTCAACTGAAACTGTTGCCTTTACCGTAATCAAAAGTTCAAAACCTTCCGAAATGTTTGCTCTGGATAGAACATGAATCTGGAATCTGGTAGGTGGCACACTGTGAGTGGATTGCTTCCATTTTAACCCACCATGTGCTCTGAGTGTTGATTGGCATATCAAACCCCACTGCACTGTAAACACAGTTCTCGATTTTTGGCACAGAAAGGGTTAAAATTGCATGATGCTGGCAACAAGTACAAGGGATAATCTTTGTGGATATAGCTTGACCCATCTGTTATGAACAATCCTTGAAAAACCTCTATCCTTTGAGTAAATGTGACAGAGAAATCAGATGGTCACTTCAACAGTTAATTATCATGTGTAATCCGGTATGTGTCCTGTGTTATTGCAATGCAAGTCATGGTGTTATAGTCACGGTGTTACAGTTACTGTAACACCGTGACACATTTTAATCAGCTTTAATTAATTAACAAAATGAGTTACCATCATTTTAGTACTTGTATATGGTAGCTACATGTGGTCATGATTTGGGCTATCAAAATAAACCCTTTTGTGTTTGTAATTTTCAAACAATACTAAAAACATCAGTTTTTACCGTAACACCGTGACATTATTGATGATCGTATTTGCGATGTTCGCTGAAGCTTAACACATAGAAAATCTTGCACTTTGATGATTTGGTAATGATGTTCAACCCTTAAACTCTGAAAACAAAGGCAAAGTTTTCACCTCCTTTTTCATTTTCTCATGCTACATTCATTTAACTTCATTATATTTTTCAGATAATTATGTCAAATTTAATTATGCTGATTTTATGCACATATTTAGCAAAGTAAATGATGTAATTTTTTAACAAGATGGTGAAATATGAAAAATTCAGTCCTTAAGCTTTCATTTGATACCAAAATGAATGAGATTTGACTATTTTGAAAATTTGATGGTCATGTCCACTTTATCGTGGAATTGCCCTTTAGGTTAAAGTACATGTACCTTTCATATTTATAACTAACACTGTGAGACCTTGGGAGAGCTACATATACTGAATACTACGGCCAGCGCATTGGCACACATCACATGCGCACAAATTTCAAATCCATGAACGGATAAGATGTTTGTGTGCGCATGCCCTGGCCGTCAATTCAGTGTAGCTCTCCCAAGGTCCTCTCGACCGAGTCACATTCAGTCATCAATTCTAACAAAAAGGGACTATTGGCAAAATCAAACGTTGCCCGAAGCCTGTTTTCAATACTTCAACTTAACTGGTAAGTCTTCAAATTGAAGAAATTTTTGGATTTTAAGTTGATATTTACCCACGATACTAAATCTGTCATGATGCTGAATGCTACAATGCGAAGCCCCATTTAGCTATGCGTATGGGGCTGCTGGTCACAGTTAGCTATGCGTATGGGGCTGCACGCTGCTGGTCGCAGTTGTCATGCAATAATGGTTTCGTACAATACGTGTACTACCTCGCCGCCGTACGCCGGCGGCTCTGGTACGAAACCATTATTGCATGATTACTAAGACATGAGAGCACTTTGGGGCTAGTAAGTCTCACAGTGTTAGTTATATGAAAGGTACTTTAACCTGAAACACAAACTAAGACAAGGAAATTCAGGGAAACTTTTGAGGTACCAAAACTTTATATTATCTTTAAAGGTCCTGTTTACCTGGGAACAGTGATTTAGAAAATTTTCAAGATATGACATAGATGTGTAGGTCTTTCGTACCACAAAATATCCCATCATATACAATTTTTGCGATGAAGCCTAAAATATTTGGATATAGAGATATCTGTATTTTTCTCAATAAATCATAACTGTAGATGGTTTGGTATGGAAACAATTTCATTAATTATTGTTCACATTTTACTGATTCAAATTTTTACATGGGTTGTTTTTATCCTATTTGTACATGTAACTCACATTTTAGAACTATTTTAAAGCACTAATGCTGGGTTCTTGTTTCATCTACAAATGGTATAATTACAGTATGCCTTTAAATCTTATCATGTATCACCTTACAAGCAGGAAAGGACTGCCCAAACCTGGATGATACAACACAGGGTTTGCAAATTAGTCAGCAGGCATACTGTACACTGTGTGCATGTGATGTACAACTACTGTAGGAAAACTAAGAAAAATTAAATGCATATGGCCATTTTTACAATCAGTGGTGTAAAAGACAGTGTTGGCACTAATTGGTGTATAACTTTCTAATACACTGACAGATATGCATTATTTTTTCTCATAAACTTACCACCCACAGTGTCTACCTTGGGTACCTTAATGAACTTTCCTCTTTTTTTCTTTCAGATGTGACAGGCACTTACATGCTTGAAATCCAACACTTTTGGTGTACTCACTCTGACATAGTTTTTTTGTCAGAGCTAGCATATTAAATTGTTTATTCTTTTTCATTATTTTTGTTGTTGTTGTGATAGACAGGTATCCAACATTAAGAACTATTATGTTTACTAGGTTCTGCTTTGTCTTCTTTAAAGACTGAAATTGTCCAAACTTTACGTTTCGGAAGTGACATTTTCCGTTAACAATTAACCCCTCGTTTGAGTTGGCTCTTGTTCACAATTATAAAATTCAACTTTGCTAATTTCCATCAAAACAGAATAGTAATCAATCTGACTTAACTTTGATCCAAAGATTATTTAATTCAAATGGCTTATCATTTTTTGGTGAGCATTTATAAATTTATGCAACTTTTCCGTTAACTTTTCTGTCACCTCCGAGACAACAGATTTATGTATTTGATTTTTTTATTCTTGACATCAGTTATACATTACATTTACAAAAATGTAACATATCCCCTCACATTATCTCTGAAGGAAGGTAGTAGAAATATAGCCTGTTGTTTTCATTTTGGAGCAATTTACAATTTTCCGTTAACACTTGTCAACTCCGAAACAATTGTCACCTCCGAAACAACAAACATATTATATTTGATAATTTCTCGAAGACAAAGCAATTTTGTTTGATTCTGTCCAATTTACAGGAATCTCTTTTGGATGAAAATAGTAATATGGCAACAGGAAGTGAGAATTTTCTAGAGATTAATAAAAGATCTAATAAAAACTAAGAATTACTGTTTCGGAGGTGACAATACACTGTTAACAAGATTTTTTGCTCATTTCTATTGCAGAGAAACCATATCATGTACACCAATGGTTTCATTTATTTTAGTAACATAAGTCTCAAAGTGGAGAAATCAACTAACACACTCTCACTCTTTTTTTTATTACTAGACTGTACGTTTTAGGGCAAATTTACATTTTTTCACGTTTTTTAACAAAGAGAATGCACAAAATACACCCATCTGTTGTGTATGTAATATTGTAATCAAGATCAATTCTCCTGCTTTAGTTAAGTAAACATATAGATGCTTTCATCTTAGAAGTCTGATTTCCAACAAGCAATTTAGTTGTGAAGATTTACCAATCACAGCTTTCCATGTAGGTTGGTTTTTCTTGTGTTTCGGAGGTGACATTGTTTGTTAACACCATATTGTTATGTGATAGTGAAAGGCAAGACTTCAGTTCCTTTTCACTATCTATTAACATTTTCTAATACATTTAATATCTACAAAATCATCACAACAGAAGTGACTTTTGTATACCTAGCTCACCAGAATTTCCTTGATACCAAAGTGATACACGTGGCAGTTCATGCATGCCCTAGTCCACAATCTTAAAAAAAAAAAGAATGTAAAAAAAAAAAAAAAAGGTTAATCATCAAATAATCAAACTCCACAAAAAGGCCACATGCCTATAGCTGGTGCACAACTTGTTCTTGAATTCTTAGTTGTTGTTTTTCCATGTACAACGTGATAATCATAAACAAAATTATGTGATTTTTTTTTATGTGACAATAATTATTACATTTTCCAAGTTGAACCAACTGTTTATGACATTGTATTTTTTAAGATTATTGAAGTTATGTGACAACTAAAGTGAACAAAGGAACAAGTCCCCGGACTGGAAAGGGAAAGATCCAAAAACAAGATTTGTAGTTCTATCTCAATATGATTTTGATGAGGTGTTTACCTTGTTTTGTTATTATGTTTTATCTTAGAATTTGGCTTTAAGTATTGGAATTTCAAGGAAAAGAAACTGGTTTCTTAAAGGACAAGTCCACCTTCATATACATGTGGATTGAGTGAATGCAACAACATTAGTAGAACACATCATTGAAAGTTTGGGGGAAATTGGACAATCCATTCAAAAGTTATGGGTTTTTTAAGTACACTGTATCTGCGCAATCACTGCTGGATGAGATGACTACGACAGTGTATGATGTCACATGCGTACAACGATATAAGGAAAATATAAGTGAATTTTACAAAACTTTACTTTTTGAAAAAAAAGTGCACATTTCTTCAACTTGCTACTGATGTATGTTAGGGCAATATTATTCACCCTGCCTTCCAAAAGAGAGAAGTCAAGTGTTCTTTTGTTATGCAAGAAAAGTGAAAATATGTTGAATTTTCTTGATACTCTCTCTATATCCTTGTACAGATATGACATCACAAGTCTTCTCATTCAGCTTTGATTGAGCAGAAACTTCAAAAATTCATAACTCTGGAATGGATTGCCTTATTTTCCTCAAACTCTCACTGATGTGTTTTACTAATATTGCTGTATTTACTCAACCCTCGTGTCTACTGAGGTGAACTTGTCCTTTTTCGGTCCCTTATAGGGTTATTTGAGACCAGTTTGTGTCCGGGACCTTCTGTGAAGTTGATGGGGAAAATTACTGACAAAAACAAATTTTCCCCTCAAGTTCACAGAAAAGCATTATGCTGCTCTCTTCAGCTGGGAAACACAAACTGTTGTCTTAACCAAACTGTAAAAACCTGTTAAAGATTAGTATGAATTACAATCTAAAACAAAATATGAGCTGATATCCATCATCATGAAAGAGAATAACTAAACAAAATAACTAGTAAGAACTGAAAGAAAGAGCTTATATTTGAAATTAAAGCCATGAGGAAAGACATGAATGTCCACGAAATAGTTAACACCTGAGAAGTTGGGTTGTCTCTGTGTTGTGTCACCTCCAAAACAATAAAATGGGTTTTCTTATCTTATACTTTTTACTCTCAAAAGTGACTAATATGCATGATTTGCAGGTAATTTTCAAGCAATTTAGAAAGATACGTAAAATATATTTTAGTAATGTCAACAGTTTAAATGAATCTGGTGTATAGAAAATTTATCCCAGATGAACCAAACACCTTTCACCAGTATTATAACATTTGTATGGTGGCTATCATGAATGATGAAGAATTCATGAACATCCTTGAATTAATCTATTTATAAAACTATGTGCAAACAAAAACGTACACAAGTCAAATAAGAATTTTTGCTTTTGGTATTCGTACCGTATGTCCCCATCAAAAAATTACAATGGTACCCTCCGCAACGATGACTTTAAAGATAGTGAATCAATCTAAAATACAATTTGAGGGATTAAAACTATAACTCATTGCCCATACCTTACAGAAAACCCCATTCAATTTGCTTCAGAGGTCAAAGAGAATTGAGAATTTTTGTAGAACATGTCAGGAATCCCTTCCCTCCAGGTTCTGTATATTGTGTTTACACATTAATATGCAGTTCCAAGAGCATCCAAGTGCTAAACTTGGAAGAATCAGACTCCTGACATCCTTTATAATAATCCACATTTCTTTGAGACCACTTCATCAAATTGACTGAGGCTTTCTGCAAAATAGAACTAAGATGTTATAATTTAAGACCCAAAAGTAGAATTTAGCTGATTTAATCATATTGGGTGCTATCAATGCAAAAGTCTAATTGTAAATTTTTGGGGGGACATACTATATGAATACTTGAACACAATGTTAACATTGAATGTCACCTCCGAAACAAGTTATTCTTCCCTGGTGTTGTGGAATAAAATGTTCTGAGAGCAAAGAAACATTACTAAAATGATCTTACACCCTCATTTCAATTTAAGGTTGAAAATGGAATGCCATGTTTCTTCAGGTTACAATATCTAGCTTATGTCCATCATATTCTTACTGTAAATGAATATTTCAACACAATGTTAACATTGAATGTCACCTCCGAAACGAAGTGATTCTTCCCTGGTGTTGTGGAATAAAATGTTCTGAGAGCAAAGAAACATTACTAAAATGATCTCACACCCTCATCTCAATTTAAGGTAGAAAATGGAATGCCATGTTTCTTCAGATTACAATATTTAGCTTACATCCTTCGTCCAAGTGGAAGGCAAACTACTGGTACCCATGCTAATTAATGAAGTGTAAAAAAACACTTGTTCTGTTTGGTTTATCTGCTTGCAACGGGAGTTAATTTCTTGTTCTCGAGTTATGATTATAAAAACATTGATAAGAAGAAGAAGTTTTGTGTTATTGTCACTTATTCTCAAAAAAAGTGAGTGTTAATATTAATGTCACCTGCGAAACATTCCAGTATGTTAACTGTCACCTCCGAAACATCCATGTGTGAAAAATCCAAGTTTTAAAGAAATGATTGGAATTTCATTTAACCTACATAGGAAGGTAGCCCTTCTTAAAGACTTGTTATAGAATAGAGTTTGACCTGGCCTGCCCTCCAATAAATAGTTAAAATCTTAAAAATTACATGTCAATTGGTATTTTTACCAAAAATTTATAAATCTCATGTATTTTTTTTTTAATTCACTTTATATTCAACCCCCAAATAGTTTTGATTCACAAACTATATATTGTTGTTAACCATATAAACTTTACATGGTGAAGTTTGACTGCAGAGTTTTGTCAATATGGTGCAATTCATGAAAGCAAAATTTTGCTTAAATTTACCTCAGGTGCCAGGGTTTTCCTTAAATTACACCAATAACCCTTCAGCTTTAAGGTCTGAAATGTTATTTTTTCAAAAATTTGAATACTTTCAAACAGGAATCAAACAGAATAATGAACAAATATTTTGTTTGAAATTTTGACCCTCCGAGTACAAAAGTTACACCACTGATCGTAAAAAAGGCCATATATACCTTGATTTTTTAAATTTGCTAATAATATTGTAAATCAATAAAAATCAAAACAATTCATAATATATGCATGTAATTTTACCTAATATCATAAATATAAAATTTACAATTCCATAAAGCTTAATATTCATATTTTTCTTACAAATATTTGTCATTATATTTCAATAAATGCTATCATTATGGTGATCATTTAAAAATCCACATCACTCAATCTAAAAGCTTGAGCTTGAATGAAAGTGAGATGATACGAAAGGAGCTCCTTCCAAGCACTGTAGAACAGTTTCCTAAAGTTTCTTTGCAGTTCTACAGAAATCAATCCAACCTCTGGTACAGCAAAGGGACCAATCGAGACACTAAATAGGATCACTATGTTGACATCCTGTAACTGAGGGGAGACACGAGGCGGAAATTCCCCGAAGCTGGGGGCATCAGCTAATGGGGCTGGGGCGCAGCGTGCACCACTTGCTGCCTAGCAACCAGTGAAAACAACCCTCCCACACAGTAAATCTTCATCTAAAGACAGACACAAGGTCTTGGATATGAATACTCTTCACTATGCATTAATTGGGCTGTCCAGCTGTTTGATCACACACCAGGGTCATACTACAGAGTGTCATGATATTATTATTCAGCGAGATGACCAGTTTTCCATCATGTGCTTGTTTCTTTTAAACTTGGCCCTTTCTGTGCAAGGAACTTTGGACAGTGTGTGCAATGCTACAGAGCTTTCTGTGCCAATCATACTGTACTGTGTACAAGCACTCAAAACATGCAAAGAAGAAAGTTCCTACACTACAAAAGAACCATAACTTCTAACCTTAACCTATACTAAAAGAACCATAAAAAGATAAAGATGCAAAGATACAATGTTTGTAGGCCTGCTTATCACAAAATGGATTTACACTTGTATATACTGGAAATGTTTTCATTGAAGTAAAAGAAATATTACATCAATTTACACGACTGTAAGAAGAATGTGACATATTCAGCTACACTTTGTATTCTATACATCTATGCATTTACACAGTTGACACTAATGGTAAGTATGCATGTAATTTTTTGAATAATCGATACAGAGACAATTACTGTACATTACATGTACAATGTACAGTAGTTCAAGCAGAAGTTTCTTTTTTTTTTTTTCAAAATGTTCCCTGGAAAGTTACTTAGCATGCACAATGTACATTTCACTTCTTTTTTCCTTCTTCATGTAAAACATTATTTCTTTTTTTTTTTAATTACATCTGTTAAAGGACCATGAAAATGACAAAATTAACACTTTAAAAGAAGAAGTGAGAGGAACATAGCGCTTGCTCAACAAAAATGTACAAACTACACTGTACAGTTGTACCCATAATGTATAGCCCTGCACGTACAATGTACAGTAGATAATACAATTGAAGATAAAATGCGCTAATTCTAAACTGAAGCATTTGAATTACACACTTTTTTTAGATAAAGCAAAATAGAATATATGAGTAAAGTTGTCTGAAATAAATAATGCTTGCATTCCTAATGGTGATCATGGTGTCACATGAGAATCAATCAGATATGATTTTTGCAATATCTGGTTTTCATTTGGCTTTATGCCCTTTCATAGTACTGAACTTGTCATTGTACAGCACTTGTATGCATGTTCAGCACAGTGTACAAAGTACCCCATGCTACCTTTAAAGCACAAAGGAAGGCAGGCCGCGTATTTTTTATTTACACCACTGCTCCGCCACAATATTAAATAAAAACCACAGAAACGGCTCGCGCCCTAAGACTACGAGTATAGGGACTCTACCTATTAGACAAAATGTGTTCGCATAGGGCCTACTTTTTAATGACAATGACCACCAATCTTGGCATCACCTCGCTTTGGCACAGTGAGTTAGGGCTTGGACTGACAATCAGAATGTCCGTTGTTACGGTGGTTCGACTCCCAATCGAGGTTTTGCTCAACATCTTGTTTTCATATTTGCTCTTAATTTCTAAAGTATATGTAACGGTTTATTCCGTCAGGCTCAAGGCTAGAGAGAGTAATAAAGTCAAAGACTTGGTAGCCGTTTCTTTCGTATTTCTGGGAATTGTGGCAGAGCAGTGGTGTAAATAAACAATACGCAGGCAGGCCAATGGTAATAGTATCCTCATTGCTCCATTTTCCTTAAGATTTATGATTGTTAACCCAATGAAGACTTGTCCTGAATATACTCGGCAGGTGTCTATGGAAAATGCATGCTATAGCAAAATCAGCTAGTCCTATAAAACAGGTCTAAAGTTCCCTGGCCAGAGGCTGCCCTGTGTGTACAAACATGATCCACATTATACCAGCTGGCCAGCCAGCTCATGAATCTGCAAAGGTTATCATTCCACAGGTGCATGCATTGTATTTTCATTATATGTATGAGTAGAGTTTAGTTGCTAAAATTGAAATTTCATGGCTGGAGGGAAGTTGGCCCCATTTCCTGTGTGCCTTCCAATTTTTTCAGGCAAGTTAAAAGGCACACGCTGTAATAACACTAACTACCATTCAAGCCTACTCTCTGATTGTTGTTGCTGTTGTTGCTGTTGTTTTTGTTGTTGCTGCTGTTGTTGTTGTTGTTAACATTAATGTTAATGTTATAATTTTCCACATTTATACTTAATACAATTTTTTTAAAATAGCTTTTTTTTCTTCTTTTTTTGATACATTGTAAGCCAGCAATTAAAGGCTGAGAAGTGTCCTCAAATAACAGAAAGGGTAAATGTGTGCTCTTTACAAATGGTGCCAATCTTAACAAATGTGCACAACTGTCAAGGAAATTTATATGACTTTGATTTCATTGAAAAGCTACAGTAATATTCTCTATATTGTCAATTTAATGTGATTTACTCAAAAATAGCTCATTACATACAGAACAAGAAACCCTACAGGCTAGGAAAAATGGAAGGTCTGTTTTATCATTTGCAGAGGATCCATTTTGTTTCACCCTAGAATACGGTACCCCAGTACTAATGTTTGGGTAGCATGTGCACTTAATGTTGGCTCTATTTATTGACATTGCAGTATGAAATCCGGCATTTTCCTTGTGTATTACGTCTGTAGCATCAATAATCAAACTATTTGATCACAATTACATGTATCTATTACAGGTACCTCCACCACAGAAGGAGATTCATGACCATCCCTGTTGGTTTGTCTGTTTGCAAATAAACTCAAAAAGTTGTGGACGAATTTGAATAAAACTTGCAGGAAAAGTTGAAAATGACACAAGGAACAGACGATTCAATTTTGGCAGTGATTCAGGAATTTTCACTGATTTTTAAAGGATCTTTTAATCTATTGGCAGATAGGGTCAATGAACTTAAAGGGACTGTACAGTAGGCCTACTGGTTGAGGTGGGGATTCATGTTTTGAACATTCCTAAGTGAGATAATGAAAAGCCTCTTATGAAATATGAAAGAACATGTAATTTTAAGAAGGATCCAGTGTTTATTTGATGAAAATTGGTTTTCAAATAGCTGAGATATCAAAAAAAGTGCTAATAATAAAAGGCGACATGCCACAACTTTATTAGGATCTCTTTGTTTCACCTTGTTTTTGGATATCTCAGCCATTTCAAAACCGATTTTCATCGAATAAACTTTTGATACCCTTTAGAACCACATGCTCTTTGACATCTCATAGAGTAGTTTCTGAATATCTCGCAAAACGTTAAAAGCTAAATCCTTACCTCGACCAGAACTGTACACACCCTTTAAGAGTTCAAGCTGCACAAATTTGAGGTTTGCATGCACACTCCAAAGTGCATTGTTCTGTTCAGGCGAGGTGTGGCATGCATAACTGGAAGCTGATGATGTTATAAACAAAAGGCTTCTACATTATGTGGATATTGGGCAATTTTCAGCACGAGTGTATATCATGGGAAATGAGCCGCATGGCGGAAGTCTGCATGCTACGAGTGCTTTTCTAGTTTCAGAGGCAAATTTTTCTGATGTCAACAAACACAAATATTTTCTATTCGTGAATAGCTTTGAAGTTTCACATGCTGTCAACTGAGATTCAACTTGCGATACATTGTATGCTTTAGACTGTTTTTACACTGTTTTCACAAAGTCCCTTTTCTGCATACCTATCAAGAGTCAGACACACAGCAGTCTCACACAGTCATGCCAGTATTGCTACTCTAGGATGGTCAGACACCAGTGTCCTACCAGTCCACTTTCCATTAAGGCCCCCCCCCCCCTTACCAAACATTCAATGGTCTACTGCACAACATATTCAGAGTACCATACTACAATGTACTGTTTACTTTCATTAGGGAATGAGCGGCACATATTTGTTTGGGTCATTCAGCAATTGCCAAAAGGCAAGCCCGAAGTCGCTTAAATATTGTATTAAATGACTAGCAACATAGGCACATGCCTACATGTTAATTTAACTTATTGTAATATAGTTTGTACAGACTTTTGTCTAGTTTAGTTCAGACGGTGTGCAACTACATGTCCTTATATTAGGCAGAAGACTCAGTCATCTTTATAGTCACACTTTAACTAGACGTCTACATTCAAGTAGATCTATTTTTTTTTTTGATTATCAATATACCTAGATTATTTATAATTTGTATGATCATGTCATCATCAGCTCAGTTGACAGTTCACTTCTTAATATACATATTGACTATTGTGCGGTTCGTTGTCAAGTTAGTGGAAGTACAATTTATATTAATAAATTAGTTTGTATAGACGAGTGCCAATTCATAAAGTGGAGAAATTGTAAAGTGTAGGTGTAGACAGCAAAATCCATCTGTCCGCAGGAGTCTTTTATTTTTTTGACTTTATCAGCTCTCCTCCATATACAGGGGCAGATCCAGGAATTACGTAAAGGGGAGGCGCCTTCAAAATTACAAACTTAAAGGGGGCACACGCGCCCCATTTTTTTCCCTTTTTTTTCCTTCTGTTTGAATAAAACAATAAAGAGGGGGTGTGCGTCTGGTGTGCCCCCGGACCCCCCTCTGGATCCGCCACCAGTATAATAATAATAGGAGGGGATTCCGTGAAGCCAGACGCAGTCTCGGTCAAGTTGGTCAAGTTGTATTGAATGATTGAAGGTGTAGTGTAGACTCTACCTACCCGAGGGTGCTGATGAATCCGTTCACACTTCCCTCGGCGAAGAGAGACACGATGTCGCCATATTGCAGGAAACTGGCCGCCATCTCTCCCATTTTTGTCGCGATATCGAAACCCAACCTCCCCCTCCCTGGCCCTGTTGGTCCTCCTGTCACAAAACACAAACCCAACGCCTCGCCAGGCTGTCTTGCACGGGAACGACGTGCTCAGTCCACTAACGTCACTCCCACTCTACGGGGGCTTGGCGGGGCAGCAACATGTAGCACAATCCGGAAGCAAGCCACAGACCCGCGGCGATGTCTTTCAGTTTCACCACCA
This sequence comes from Diadema setosum, assembly GCF_964275005.1. NCBI lineage: Eukaryota > Metazoa > Echinodermata > Echinoidea > Diadematoida > Diadematidae > Diadema > Diadema setosum. The sequence goes on from NC_092686.1 coordinate 5,155,022, forward strand.
ATATCTGACCACCTGTTGCAATGTGCTCAAAAGGTGACGTCTTGGCTCACAATGCACTTCACATTAATTCCACAATGTAAGGTTGAGCCTACAAAACGATCAAATATATTCAACCTGCAACCCACTGTCCTGTCGTGTAAGCATTAACCTCAGAGGTTCGTATTTCGCAAGCGGTTGTCCTCCATTTTCCAGTCTAAATCATATCGCTCGTGTGTGGAACTACACCAGCATAACACACACAACACAACACACACACATTGATACACATACGTAGAATTCTCGTACCGTCCGCATACAGCCCTTGCTCCATAGAGCTCTACAGCTCTATGCCTTGCTCTCAAGCCGCTACCACATCACAGTGCCTGGTACGTTGTGCACTCGAGCACAGCGTGGACGAAACCTGTCGATTCGCTATCAAGTGATGGCGTACTTCATCATACTGTAGTACTGTAGGCACCTGCAACAGTTTACGTGAGTGTACAAGACGAAGTTGAAAGCACAGTTAAGTAACACATTAGAACATCAGGAATCTGTGCTATGGTTGAAATATTGCCGGTATACTATCCAAAATGTGGTACTAAAACACTGTGGTATAGTTACTAGTAACTTGAATAAATAAAGTGTAAACATATGACAAGAGGCTCCTTCATCGCCTAAAGTATCTTGGAATCCAGGGCTCACAACTTTCATGGATTTCACACTTTCTCACAGAAAGGGAACAAACAGTCGTAGTCCAAGGATCATCCTCTAGACCTGTTCATGTTTCCTCAGGGGCCTGTCTTATAAAGACTTGTGATAGAAATCAATCACAAGTTTTGTGAGAGCTGCAATGCAAGTTGCGATTGATTTTGGGACTTGTGATTGATATGAAGGCTTTATAAGACGGGGCCCAGGTGTGCCCCTAGGCACGGTTCTGGGCCCATTGCTCTTCTTAACATAATTATCTCAATAACCTCCCTGATAAGCTTTTATCCAACGTCTGCCTATTCGCAGACGACTTTGTAGTTTATCGTCCCATTAAGACACACAAAGATTGTGTCATACTCCAACAAGATCTACGCACCCTATAGACGTGGGGAAAGAGATGGCAAATGAAATACAAAAGCCTGGCAATGTTATGCGCTTCACAAGGAAGTCTCGCCCCATTCATCTCACGTACACCTTTCCGGTCATCAATTAAAGTCAGTGTCCAGTCATAAATACAATGTACCTAGAAGTTGTTTTATCAGACAACTTGAACGCTCTAAATAAAAACACAAATGTTGAATAAGCATCTTAAAGGGCCGAGGAGTGACAACATTTTCAAAGTGTTGGTTTTCCTGCTAGATTCAACATTTAAGATACTATCTTAAAAGTTGGATGCAACACTTCAAAATGCTGTCACTCCTCGGCCCTTTTAAATGTTGATTCAACATTTGCGTTTTTAGAGTGAAGTAAATGGAATAGACATATTGATATATACTACAACCACAGCTAGAGCAAGCAGTATATGATTAGCTTCCTCCGTCGTAATCTACATAATGCACCGAGAAATGTTAAATTCCAAGCATACAAGAGCCTATAAGTGCGTCCCCACTTTATTGCTGTACAGTGTGGGACCCTTTCACTCAAGGTAACATCAAGAAGATTCAAGCAGTACAAAATAGAGCAGCCAGATTCATCTGTAATGACTACAAAATGGCACTGTTTCGCCTCCGGAATGATAAAGGATCTTAAACTTCCCTATTCACTTCCAGAACGACGTTTACAAGCTCATAAGGCTATCGACATTTCATAAGATAAAGCACGGCAACACTGATTTACAACTAGAGGATTACATCAGAGGTATAGCAACCCGAAGCTATCAGCCTGATAATTATTCTATTTCACACTGCTCTCGCCAACTCCTTCTTCCATAGAACAGCGAAGGATTGGAATAACCTGCCAAGCAATATTAACCAGATTCACAAATTTGATACATTTAAAGAAGCGCTCCAGCGTCACCTCCGTTGTGATTAGCTGCACATCACATCACAGTGCTGAGTGATACTCTATTCAGAGTTTTTCAGGGTATTCATCCAGATCCAGATCCAGAGGAAACATATGATATGATTCAAGTTCTATTTCTACCCAAGAACGCTAAGGGTCGGAGCAACTTGCTTAGCTCTTTGTCTATTTAAAAGGAATGTCCCAAGGTCACAATCGTATTTCATTCAAACTATGGCATCAGTTCCAAACTTGCTAATATCTCCAATTTTGGTATGTGAGGACATTGTGTCATTAAAATCAGTTCAACCCATTGGACCGGACATTTATCATTTCGGGCTATCCAAACACAATTAATTGATTGATTGATTGATTGATTGATTGATTGATTGATTGATTATTGATTGATTGATTGATTGATTGGTTGATTGGTTGATTGATTGACTGGGTGATTGATTGATTGATTGACTGATTGATTGATTGATTGATTGATTGATTGATTGATTGATTGATTGATTGATTGATTGATTGATTGATTGACTGGGTGATTGATTGATTGATTGATTGATTGATTGATTGATTGATTGATTGATTTCATTTTATGTCTTAATTTCTTTTTTATACATAAATGAAATAGAAATACTATTGAACGAACTAACTGAGCACCCCTTACAGTTAAAAACAGATAAATGATTAATTCAAATATTCATATCTAACCGCAAAAGGAGGAATAGGCCTGAAGAGAGAAATCGATGCAAAGGCTTAGATTTTTGCTTCTCTTAGAGTTCTGATGTAGAGAGGGCAACAAATGGAATGAACCACTAAGACCTCAACGACTGTTTTAAGAGATTCCAAGACTTTCTGGCAGATATATCGCCTTGTGTTTGTCAATGTGCGTTGGTATGTGTGCATGTATGTGTGTATTACTCTGCTTTTTTTTTTTTTTTTTTTTACTACCGCTTAGGGAAATTGTTGTTGTTTTTGCTACTATATGTTTTTTTGTTTCTGTATGAGGGGACTGCATTCTACAAGCTCTGCTTTTTAGCAGTCCCCTCCATTTCCAGCAATATTGTTTATGCATTTACCACAGCGACATAACAGTTATTTTTTTTGTATCTCTGTTGATAATTTACCTGTATCTTTTTTACAATGTTATTTCTGTTCATCGCATTGTGGTACTGATTTTCTCACATCTGTGTATACGAATGTTTCATTGTACTTCCAATTATTTTGTTTGTTGGAAATGAAATAAATCAACTTGAACTTGAATATTGATTTTCTCATCATCGGCTTGTATATTAAACTATTCAATTTAAATAGTGCCGTTCAAGAGAGAGGGAGAGAGAAATAATAAGCGTATAAAGTAAAGTAAATCAGTTGTAAATATAAAAATAATGTATTAATTGAAAAAGTCACCAAATGCAAAAGGATTATTTCTCTTAATTGGTGTGTCTCCTCTAGAATATTATCCTTCAATATAATGCGCTAATATCATCAAACATTATCATATCAAAGAATTAGAAAAAGAATTATGTTACAACTTCGCCTGAATTCTGGCTATGTAATCTAATTAATAATTATTGATTATGAGATAGCGTTGTCATGACAAAATGAAAGAAAAAAAATTATGAAATAATGTGAATGCTTGTGATTACCATGACTTGAAAGGTCACGCGTTATCGTGAATCTATCAACAGCGCCATCATTAGTTGAGAGCCACAAGTCAAACGCTCTCTTTGCTTCACTGATATTCTTTCGAATCCGTTTGATAACCAAGAAAATATATTGTTACTACTGACAACGTATTGGTATTCAACGTTCTATACATCACCAGTGCCGAAGTAGGGCCTACCATATTGACGATAATAATGATGAAACAGCATGTATATAGCGCCATTTATCTGTAAAAACACGCCCGGTTCAGTGACAATGTGTCAGACATCATTCACACAGTGGCAGGAAAAATAGTTCTCCAGTTCAGATTTAGGCCTAAATTTATCTACAGTAGTAAAGTAATCATTTTGATTGATTGATTGATTGATTGAAAAGATTTTATTTTCTGCATTTCATATTTTCTTTCAGAATACAAAAATAACAAAGGCAGGTTCAATTACACAAATTCAATTCTGAAAATTATTGACATATTACATAATAAGTCATATTTTGTATATAAAGACAAATGAAACGTTAAATAACATACAAAATGTTTATATGGCCAATAATGACTTGATTCACAGTACAATATATAATATATACATATGATGCAGAGGGCCGCCGTTATAAGCCGTGCTTGAGCAGACGGACAGCCAGACGGACGTGCCATGATAGCAGAATTTCATATAGATTCATTTGACACATTCCTAAAGGGCATTTCCCAAATATAATCTTCGTTATGGAGGTGATTGCCCCCAGGTTGGTAAACGTTAATAAAATTAAATTCATATAACATAGATGTAATTTCATTACGAGTTACAAGAAATGTATTTCTCATTTTAATGACCAACATAGGAATGTACAGAGTTGATTGATTGTTATCTTGCTGCAGTCATGGTAACCACAATGTGTATGGTTGCAGCTGCTCTATGAGTGAAACAGGAGTCCAATTTTGATATTCGTGACTTTAGGGAAAGACGAGGTTTTATCAAATGTTATTAGTTGATAATCAACCTGGTTAACATCAGAAACATGATAACAAAGGAAATTGCAAGAAAAGACAAGAATAACATGCAATCGCTGGGTATCTTCCAAATATAATGCACTACAATAAAGGAAGAGTCGTTCACGATTTGACGTTGATACTTTGAGTATGTTCGTAAAATAATTCCGCAGTGTCACAAGCTTGAAAGTCACAACGCAACACTTTGAATGATTTCTCACGGTGTATTGACAGTGTCAAAATTAAAGCTCTACTTGGTCCAAAACGTCCAATCAAGAAACTGGCTCACGTACAAGAGGGCGCTCTTTACATATTACAATCAATGCTGTATATACGACACTGATCACAATAATACACACAACTCTAAAATGTCCTCTAATTTCACGTAGATAAGTTATCCTTAGATATAGCTAGCATACCCGATGCCAAGCAATAATCTACTAATTTGCCTAACGAGGTGCTTAATTATTGCTGCTTATCAATTTATATACTCGCATGAGTCATGAATGGGATCAGGGCTGGGTCAAAGAACATTTCGGCGAAGATATTCGACAAATGCCACAGGTAGAAGACAAATACAGATAGCTTCTCAATTTGTCTCGTGAACAGAAAACAAGCGTCAAAACTGAAGTGGCAATTCAGGAATACACTAACGTTTGTGTCTCGGTCTCCCCACATTGGGTTATTGATGCAATTGTCAACATGCGTCTACTGTTTATTGTATATGCCGTCGTCCAAGTAAGACAATACAATTATTCCTGTAGGGGGTTTATCGGCCGAAATGGCATGCACAAACTTTGAAATTGATTGTGTGTTAGACCTACAACTTCTATGTCATCCCTGATTCCAATCATTCCATGCTAAACTGGTGAACGGGTATTTATCCTCCCGATTACATATTCCTTTAAATGAAGTCATATGACTGCTTCATCAGTGTTTCACACTTCGTAATTTCCATCAACCATTCTTTAATTGTCACACGTTTTCCACGTCTCATGGATTAATATCAATAAAATCATCGAAGTCATATTTGTTGTATCTTATTATCATGATTATCTTGTACCTTGTGCTTGGATAGAGATTGAGAATAATCTGCATTGTATTCAAGATGTTATGATACTTTATTTGTGTCAGCAGGCTATAACGTCATTATTAATATTTCTGTGATTATCAATCGATATTTCTCCCCTTTGAACGCACACACACACACACACATATACATACACACACGCACACACCCTCTGTCATTTCTGTCTCTCCTTGTATATTTTTAGATCATTTCAACAGTGACTGGATCTCTAGTAAACGAATGTCGTGGACTGAGTACAGAGGTGCCATGCCAGGTTAGTATTATAGCAGGAAGTATAATACCTCGTCATTGCTGAACCTTAATACAAAATCAACATTGCTTTAATTGATTTCTTGGTACATCTTTAAAACATAGTACCTATCATTAGGCTCTGCTGTAAGAGGCCGTAATTAACGGCATGTAAGCACTCTTTAGCAGGCTCAGCATAATTATGTTGAAGTGCTATACAACAGAAAAGCAACAATAAATTTACGAACGACACAAAATTCCCTCCCAGAAAACTAGACATTTGACAGTGGTTCAAGAGACACAAAGCTTTTAAAATCTGGGGTAGGCTTGTTATGGTCATTACTGACCGTAACAAGCCCATTGTTCTCGACCAAAGTTTGCCAGACGTGCACAAAGTCCTTATACACTGTACTTGATGTCTGATGAATGAATTAGACCAAACATTCATCATCTGTAGATTTTTCACACTAAATAAGCACACTGTAGTTGAATATCGTGTCCTGTTCCTTTATAGTGTGATGACAAGGGGCGGTGCAAGAAAGGGAGTGTCGAAGTCCAGCCATGGTTACAGTTCGCCCTCAGAACACAACGGGAATTGCAGGTAAGACATCACATTAGTAGACGTTTATCACAAGCAGCATATTTTTAGATCACATAACCGTCCCCGCCCCCCGTCGGGCCCGTCGCCAGGGCGAAGCCAAAGAACATTAACATCGGTAATGGTTGACTGTGACTTTTCCAACCTTTTTAGTGTTCTGCAGAATGATACAATCCTGAAAAATACTACAGAGCATTTTTTTTTTCGTAGAAGAGCACTTTCAATATGTGTATTTCCACTTACAAGTAAAGAGCTGACAGCAAGTACTAGGGTCTATACACTCACCCAGATATTTCTTTCGAGTTTTCATGAAAACTTTGGTGCCATATATTACTATGCATACGCAAACGTGAAAAAATACTTCGTCAAACTGTATCTGTTGCACATGCAAAATGTTTAGATTACTTTGATTTCGGCCTTACATAATATCAACATAAGCCATAAATCATTGGTCTTAAGCTGACTTCAAACCTGGCTGCCAAGTTTTCACAATTGTCCAAGTTTTATTAATAGAGCTAATATCAAAACCTTTGTCCCTGCTGCAGAACAGAGCCTTCCGACTCCTCCCTCGAAAATGGAACTATGTCGAGTGTTTTGATTCTAGTGCTATGATAGTCCTATCCACTGTGTCAGTAACTTGATCGTGAGTTCGTTTAGTTCCTTCGTATTTAGGCACCTTAAAGGAATGGTATTTAACTTTTGCAAGGTTTTTTGCAAGATAATAGAAACTAGTTATATGAAATATCAAAAAGCATTATTATTATTCTTAGAGGAGATAAAAGTTTATTTGATGAAAAACTAGCTTTGAAATGACTGAGATATCCAAAAATAAAGTAAAACAAAGTGGTCATAATAAAAGATGGGACGCACATTTTATCATGTTACGTGACAACTTTGCTTTGGGATATCTGAGCCATTTCAGAACCGATTTTCATCAAATAATCTTTTATCCACTCTTAGAATTATAATACCGGTAAGTGCTTTTTGAAATTTTGTATAAGTAGTTTCTTATTGTCTCGCCAAAAAGTTAAAACCTGAATTTCCATCTCAACTAGAACTGATATCATCCCTTTAAAACAGATCCAAACTCAACAGTGACAAACCGAGACTGAGCGTCAAGAAAGATTATGATAATCACGCTGGTAATATAAGTACGATGAAAATGAAAGTGTGTGCATGTCACTATATAGTAGCCTTATTGTTTCCTATGGCTCAGATGCTATCTACAGTAAATGAGCGAGGTGTCCGTGTCATTGGATACTTTCCTGTCACACAGGTTTCACATCTGGAATGCTCAATGACTGTACTCTATACCCACTGTTATCTTTTTTTTTTAGGTTACTTTTTGCTGTAGTCGGTAGTTATTATTATTATTATTATCATTATTAATGTTGTTATTATTATTATCATTATTAATGTTATTATTATTGTTATTATTATTATTATTATTATTATTATCATTATCATTATTATTATTATTTTGTATTTGGCAATTCAACATAATACCAAAAAAATATATATATATATGTTACATGACATAAAGATTGTGGTGATTCTAGGTGCATACCGCTGGTTGCCAGGGGAGGAAAAGGCAAACTTAATCACCGAAGCTCGAGGCCTTCCTCCACGAACAGTGCATGCACCCAGAATCAGCTATATCAGTGTAATGCAATGGTTATGATATGGTCATGTTCTCTTATGACAAATTGTTGACAAACTGACAGTTTGCGACGAATGTATAACTATATAGACAGACACACAAACAAACAGTAACTTGCTACAAAACTTGAGCTCTGAAAGCTGCCTCAACAACATTGCATTTGAGGATTGCCGGTGAGGTACTAGAAAAACAGCATTTAACATTGTTTAATACCCATGAATTCAGTTCAGTTCAGTTCAATTTTTTTTTTTCAAAATGAAATAATATATAAACATAAATCTCACTTTCTTCAGTGAAAAAATGGTGTAAATTTATAAAAGAAAACAATAATTAAAAACTTACAGTAAGGATACACTACAATGGTTGGTAAAGTACCGAAAGTTAGATAGTTGTCAAAATATACATTGTGAGAAAAAATCGACCTTTAGCGGACTTTTTTTTTTCTGTGCTGCAATTCTTTACAGATAAATTTTCGTGTTGATCAGATGCAAGTATTCGACGTGAGTATACCAAACTTTGTTATTACGCATGCAACATTTATTCTGTCTATGTGATATATGCAGTCTATGTTCAACATTGAAATCGGCATCTGACATACACATAAAGTTCATCGTAAGGATTGCTGTTTAAAGTTTGAATAGGGTGGTTACCATTATGTTCGTGTTTTATATACATTTCCGTGGTTTTACTTTGCATTTTGCAAAAGAAGACGGGTGAATACTTCGAATTTACGTTTGTTTGCAGAAATATAATAAAGCAACTTCATTGACTAAGTTATGCATATTTTTTTCTTTCGTAATAGTAATTTGACATTCATTACAATAACACACCTGTAAAATTGATTCTTGTGTTGTAAAACCATGAAAGGAGGTACTAGTGCCTTGTTGGTAAAACCAGGCGAGCTAACACTGTTCGAATTGTGACTGAAATTTAACCTTCGTTTTCGTGTACAGGCTCACAATGCATTCAATAATAGAGCATATGGACTCGCATATGGAGGTAAGCTTCTACAAAGTTTGATTCTTTTTTCAGGAGATATAAAAAATAACAACATTAATTCTACATTCCCTCCTAAAATGACATCACCATGATGTACAATGCCACGTAATCCAAAACAGTGTTAATATACTTTTTGGTTGAATAACATGAAATAACATTGATTAAAAAAAAGACAGCAGAGGAGCTCCGAGATCACCAATAATATTCCTTATAAACCATTAAATGCCGTTTATTGTTAGGTGAGTATCGTGTAGGCCCTACTGCTATACTTTTGGTGAACGTTCCACTGAAAATCGCCATTGGCCTATAATAATCATGGAATACTAGCAATATTGTTCAAAAGCCAAACAATATTATATCACACAATGGTGCAACATAGTGGTAGCTACTACTTTGAACAGTATGGATTGACGAATTTTTATGATTTATCAAGTTTGATATCAGTGTGAAGTTGGAGACTGTACATTTCAAGACAAACCTACATTTTGATGATTATAAGTTTTGCAAAATATCTCATACTGTAGATTTTTATGTTAGCATTTTGGATCCTTCATGCACAGGAACATTTCTGACGTACACACCAACAAAGACATATACATATGATACGCACACACAAACACACATTATATATATATATATGTATTTAATTTTTTACTGGACATTGTTTCGCCATTGTACTTTAATGATTGAAATCCCACAGCAAACGATACATGTCAATGGCCCCCTCCCTATGACAACGTCTGTATCGGTATCGCCAACCACGAGTTCAGCATCGTCGACATGCTGAACATGGGCATCCGCAGCGTCGAACTCGACATCTGGTGGTGCTTCAATGCCGTGAGATATTTGTTCTCAGTTTTTGTTCTTGTTCTTGTTGTTTAAGTAATTACTACTATAGGAATGACAACTCGTTCTTCATCACTCGCATGATAATGAAATTATGAAGTTGCAATGTTAACAATAACAGCATAGTATCTAAACTGATTGATTGATTGATTGATTGATTGATTGATTGGTTGATTTGAATTTATTTCCACTTTTTTTCACAAGAACAAGAAACAAACATAATTGAATTACAATGATTATTACTATAACATAACATTTTGTCATTTTGACGTACAAAAAGTAATCGAAACAGATATCCTAATAACATATACATTTGCAAAGTAAATTTGCATAAATGACAATGTACACATTGTAAAAACGAGAGTAACAGGTGTGGAAATAATTATGTTAATAACGAATGTATAGTAATAACGAGAAGCAGATGAATGATCCAACTCGGAAAAAAAAAAAGATTGCAATAATCGCAATAATCATAATCATAGCGCTGGTTGCCAGTGTTTCATCCTGGCGCCCCATTATTTCTAATTCTACTTCATTTTCGGAAGGAGTCATAATTGGTTTATATGAAAATACATTTGCGAGGAGAAAGAAGACAAGTTATGATCGATGACGCTGGTGAGCGCAGGAAGCTCCCAATGTAATGAAGTATTTATTGCCGAAGATGAGGTGAACAACTCGAAAAACCGTTAAAATTCATGACAAGCTCTGCATCCTTATGTCATCTCACTCTTCCATCCTCTTACTTTTATGTGCCTTCTCTCTGTGTATGAACGAAAGCAAAAATATTGAAGTGATCTACACAAGTGACCGTCGATTGATGATGAAACGTCATCTTTAGATAATTGATGTTCACGAAAACATCTGATCTACGATACGGATCAGTCACGTTACGAACCAGATGTGATCGTTAATTCCTAACCTCGTCAGATGCGCGTGGCACACCTCGGCACCCGCTTCGCTTTCGGCTGCGGGGAGTTCAACGTACCGCTGGCCGACGTCATCGCTGACATCGGGGATTGGCTAGACCAAGTCGAGAACGAGGACGAGTTCGTGAGGATCTACCTCAATGTAAGCTAAGACAGAAGTAGCCTCGTGCATCTTATCATGTTTAATCCTTAAATTCATTCATTCCAAAGAAGTTCCCAACATGCTATGACAGTGTATGAGGAATACATGCGACATGTAGTTTATGTTGTAACTTCTACCTCCTCCAGGGTGGGCAGCAGGGTGATTTTTTTTTCTACCTGTACTGCTCTTATTTCTTTCTGGAAAGTATTTTTTTTTCCTGTCAGGCTCTTTTTAGTGGAATTGAAAAAAGAATGAATAAAACCAATAGCTTTATATTGCGTTGGAAATGCATTTCTCTGTTCAAAAAATTAAAATAGAATGTATTTCATGCACAATTAGTACGTTGTATACGTCCGCTTGTGACACTTTTCTGTTTTTATCAATGTAATTCTTTCCATTTTGCATGTGATCCTTTAATGGAACATGACGTGGTTGTAGAATAATTTCTGTTGTTAAGTTGTGTACACGTTTTCCCGGGTGATTTATTCTATCTTATTTATTTCTTCTTTTTTTGCGGGGGGCGGGGGGTTCGCAAACAGGGCTGTTGAAGGCAACTATTTACATTGTCAATTGAAAGGGAATAAGAATTTGCTTAACACGATGTCCTTAGAGATATACCAAAATATTTGAATTTAATCTTATAAAAATAATTTTTAATAGTAATTCACAGAGCCAGATATAACTCAAACTCCCCCTTTTATTCCATGAAATGCAAGGAAGGATATGATCAGGGTCACGACGCCGAGGTGAACGGTCCGCTGGAGAGATATCTGGGTCGGGATCGCATCTTGAGTCCCGCAGATCTCCGGGATACCTACGGAGGAGTCTGGCCGACACTACGGAGGATGAGACAGGTACATCTACTCATCTGTTCATATACCCTTTTGTTTAATCCATTGTCTCATGATTTCTGGTCTTCAAACCTTTAATTGACCTCAACTTCACAATCATGAAAGTACAACTACATTTGCAGACACCGACCTAATCAGCATCACCACGCGAAAGACCATCGCTTCATCAACATCAAAGTGGTTGTCAGTGATGTTGCTGCCAATGCCATAACCATGGCAACCGACTTTTGATATGAGTATCATCTTCACCTGCATCATCCACTTCCATGACTATATGGTCACTATCACCGACATCACCAATTCCACCTGGAGCACCTCTAGCGTCATTAAAGAGGAAATCCACTCCAAATATAAGTTAGTCTGATAAAAAAGTAAAATCTTACCAGTTCAACGGTAAAAATTTGACTGAAATCGGATGATAAAATAAGGAAGTTATGACATTTTGAAGTTTTGCTAACTTCTGTAAAATAGTTCCTGTACAGTGGATATGAATATACAAATGAGTGAGCTAACCATGTCATACCCTCACAGTTTGCCCATTGATTGTGTAGAAAAAAAAAATGACGAAAGATCAATGTCTCTGGCATTGAAGTCTGAAACATGATGTATTCCTGGTGTTGATATTAATTTTTCCGGTAAACTGTGCGCCTAGAAACATCTGTATTAAGCGCCTTATAAATGTATTGTATTATTATTATTATTATAACTTCAGAATAGTTATCAGTTAGATATACAAGGATATTGAGTCCTAGGCATAATTACGGTTGAATGAAAAACTGGAAATTTCATTCTTTTTTTTGTACAGTATATGGTAAGTTGTGAGGGAATGGCATGCTCCCATTGCCATTTGCATATTCATATTGACCGTTCAAGAACTGTCCCCCCCCCCCTAGCAAAATTTCAAAATGTCATTGTTTATTTTTCGTCTGATTTCGATCAAAATCATCCCACTGAACTGGTAATATTTTACTCTATCTTATCAGACTTACTTATATTTGGACTTGATTTCCCCTCTAATAACTGGCTCCAAACCAACGACCATCAGAACATCATTAACCTGCCCCATCAGGCATCAACTCTTCCCGTATCACCACAATTCAAAATCTCACAGCTTGTTCTATAATATAGATATTGATTTCATGGAATGAATGAATGAATGAATAAATAAATAAATAAATAGATAAATACATAGATAAATAAATAAATAAATAAATAAATAAATAAATAAATAAATAAATAAATAAATAAATAAATAAATGAGGCGGGTAGAATCAGGTGAACACCACATCATGATGCATGGAACTATACAGGCTTGCCGTTTTCAGGTAACCTCTTTCACTTTTTCTCTCAAAATTATCATTCTATCCATCTATCTATCTACCTATCAATCTACTTATGTATGTATGTATGTATGTATGTATGTATTTATTTATTTATCTATCTATCTAGTTGTTTATCTAGTTATCTTTCCATTTATTTCTCTATTTCCCTGTTCCCTGTAATGTATCGCCGTAGGATGGGAAGCGTGTGGTGGTCGTAGCGGATGGTGACAATGTTCACCAAGGAAAATACCTCCACACAACACAGTATCAAGGCTTTCACGCGGATGAGGTAAGTGCACATGCTGATTTCTAAGACCTCCGCAGAATCCCATTCACCTGTTTTCTTTTGGTAACACTATAGATTGACAAGATAGGTGAGAAAATGTTAGAAAGTCAGATAAGGAAAAGAAGGCGCCTATTCCAGTTGTATTATTGATAACGAGCCACATGACTTCCACTTTAGGTCACTTAAACTTTCGGCATATCCTCTATCTTTTTTTTTTTTTTAATCTATCTATTTCGTCTTTAGCTTCAAACGATATGGTGAAATAAAACAAAAACATATGTATTGGATAGTTACGATAATCAATTAAAGAAGAACTCATTATGTTCATATCTCCACAAAACCTCTATTTATCCAGTTCACGAATTATCCTCAGTGCGGAGGAAAGAACGATACCAACCGCTTGAGGTTTTACGGTGACTCGACACACTATGGGTACGTTGTCATGGATATATACTTGTGAGCATTTAGTGATATATATTTCATTTGATCTCAAGGGTTATAACAAGCTCAATTAAGACATCATATCCTTGCAAACCCCATGGTACATAATCATATCGAGTTTACCATTCCAATATCATACTAACTTGCTTTCTGCAAAAGGAGAAGAGTAGAAAAGAGGAAAGCCTAGTGTTTTCATTGAAGAAAAAAAAGAAATAAATGTGATGAAAGAAAATGATTTTTGTATTTTTTTTTTTTACGTTGCATCATAAACTAATGCATTTTTTTAAATTTTACATCGCTCTTAAAGGTAGGGGATACCTTTTACAGAACTCCCAAAATGCAGCAAAACATTAAATATGAACCTCTGGGGACTTGTGTAGGCCACTGCTTAGAAATTTGGAAGTCAACAGTTATCTCCAATTTGAATAATGCACAAAACTCGACTACTCAGTAGTTCTGTGTGTCAGCCACACTTCAGCCTTTTTGTTGCAGTCTTTTGTATTTTTTATCTATAAACACAAATCTAAAAGTATAAGAGCTGATGTAATAACATATAGAGTGTGTGGCAAGAATGTACATGTATATAGAGATGTTTGTAAGTTTTGATGAACTTTATTCACAAAATAATACATGATGGACACACATGCAGTGCATGGGTCTGCAAAGTGCATGGGTCCGCAAAGAACAGTTTTTTTTTTCCAATGCTACTCCTGTTAAACAATTGAATGCTTGTTTTATAAAAGAAACAATTATTTTTTATTAGCCACTCAAAATCATTTCATTTCAGCCATTTTATTAAGTAATTCTATGTGGGTTATTCTAAAACTTGCTAATGAATCACGATATATAGCATAGCTATTATAGAAGTTAATGGTCTTCGCCCCAACCGTCCTCCATAGACTGTATTGCTTCTTTCGACGGTCACGTTCCTTGAAGTCGTTGTTTTGTTTTGTTTTGTTTTCATCTGATCCCTTTATTCTCATTTCCCGCCACTCATAAATAATAGCCTCTAAGCTGTAAAAGCTGTTGGCTATTCTTCCACAAATATTATAAAGACGCTCACTGTAATTTACGTAAAAATAGACTCAATGACTTAGAGTTGACGGGTTATTGCTCCACTTCCCTCGTTAATTTCAATGCTGTTTATTCGTTCTGAAACGTGTAAAAACTGGCTTGAACACCACGAAGAGTCTTTTACGTAACAATCTTTTGAGTTTTGCTACCCCGGCTCCAAGAGCGAAACGTTTGCGATTCAAACGTGAATTTCGTTTATTGTAACATTACTATTGTGTGCTCAAATGGGGACACGTGTCATCGTAATATTACGTAACAAAGCATTGTTGTTTGACAGCTAACAAGTTGTTTGGCCAGCTCCCTGGTTTTAGCTGTTATATTACATTATTCTTTTGCTACTCCGAACGCACGGTCGTCGACACGAAACATTCTTCATCTTTGTCATATCACGTGCTACAGGCCAGTTTTCGTTTGGGGCATTATGTACGTAACATCCTGGCCTCGATAGAAAAACTCAAATCAATGACTCGCGCCATTTACAAATCTATTCGAAAAGTGAGAGTCAACGTGCCCAACATATTTTATACCGTATATCTTCTGGCAACGAAGTCTTACGTAAAACACATCATTGTTATTCATTTATGGTTGGCTGGTCGTTGCCTTACTATTCAAAGTTGCTCAGTTCAATCTTTTGCACATGCGGCTGCAAAGTTTCACCCTTTCAGAGGGTGCTCACCTCTTATGAGGTATCCGACTGGTATTTATCCCTAGGTTAATTTTAATATACCAAGTTGCGTCTCAGTTAGCTGTATCTTAGCTTGTCTCTTTGCTCTTGTTTTCCATGAGGGAAATTACAAAGCAGAGATTGTTGTACTTTCCGAAACGTATGAAATGACTATGGGCTACTGCCCCCCCTCCCTTTTGGGATTTCTGTGACGCCGGTAGGAGACCGGAGGTGTTTAGTGATTATTGATTGCGAGATAGTTATATATGCATATACATGTAAATGTTTGATATGTTTGAAGAATAATTCAGTGATATGGATGATTTCTTTTCCTGCCAAACAAATGTATATCGGTAAATAGCTGATTGTTTACATTTTTTTTCTTGTCAGTGGGAGCTCTGTCCACTTCCACTCTCCACTGCCTAGTACGTGTAGCACACGTCCTTGCTTGTTGAATAAGTTCATGTTAGGCATTGTACACGAGGCCATGGCCTTGTGTACCATCCGCAACGATGTTGATTCTGTGTCATCTGTGTTCATGTTCGTTTCCCTGTTTTGTGTGTGTTTCATGTTTCTCTGTACGCATTTCGGTTTCCTTTCTTCTTTTAGGTCTGCATACCCCCACGTAGCTGCTGAGCTAGGACCAGACGGGAAGCCAGCTATTAATTCCCGAATGTTTTATATTTTAACCCATGGCTAACGCAACAAATTTTGCTTTTAATTCTTTGAATAGTGATGAATTCTATAACACAGTAAGGCACTCTGAATCTGATCATGTAAATATTATTTCCAGTGTATATGAAGATTACATATCCGATAAATACAATACCTCAGCACAAGAATTTGAATATAACTTTGACTCAAATGATCCAGTCCAGAGTCCATCGTGTGTTTATTTGACCGAAAATCAGTATAAAAATCGGATCACGAATACAGTTGGTGAAAAATTTTTGTTAGCTCACTTTAACATACGCAGTATCAACAAAAATTTTGATAAGTTGCGCTTACTCTTAGAAAACCCAGATCATAAATCTTGCTCCATCATAGGGTTAACAGAAACATGGCTGAACTCTAATATCAGTCATTTATTTTCTTTACCCGGATTCGAATTTGTATTTAGAAATAGAAGCGAGAGAGTTGGTGGTGGAGTTGGTTTGTACATCTCGAAAAAATTTAAATATATTATACATGAGGAGCTTAGTGTTATGAGCGATGTATTTGAATCCCTTTTTATTGAATTGATAAATCCACATGGAAAAAATATTATGATTGGCGTAATTTACAGGCCCCCTCGTTCGAATTTAAATGATTTTTTGACTGTTTTGCAGGATTTAGTACAAAATCCCATGATACTTAATAAAGATACATTTTTGATGGGCGATTTTAATATCGATCTCATGAAATGTAACTCCCAAAACACTTCAAAAGAATTTGTAGAAACATTAATGTCTGCTTCGTTTTTACCATTAATCTCCAAGCCTACCCGTGTCGCCAGCCAATCGGCTACCCTCATAGACAACATTTTTTGTAATGTTTTTCCACTTCCTGAGTCTGGTATCGTCCTCTCAGACATCACTGACCATTTTCCTATATTTGCTCAGGTACCAATTAAACTGAATAAACAAAATAATTATTATAAGCGTCGTAAGATTACTGCAGATAATCTTATAAGTCTTCAAAACAGTTTAAAAGAAATCGACTGGTCTTCTGTATACAACACTACAGATGTCAACTTGTCTTATGATTATTTCATATCTACTCTTACCTCCGAAATCGATAACCATATTCCCCTGCGTAATATAAAAAATAGATATAAGCAAATTCCAAGACTCCCGTGGATAACCCAGTCTATATTACGATCTATAAACAGGAAAAATAATTTGTTTTATAAATATAGATGTAATCCCACTGAAAAAAAATAAGAAAAAATATGTTTCATACAAAAACACACTCACCAAATTATTACGTACGCAGAAGAAAATGTTTTATGTGAATCAGATAAGCAAATACAAAAATGATATTAAAAACACATGGAAAACATTAAAGAATGCTATGAATACATCTAACAATTCATCTAATATTTCTGAAATTCGGTGGGGCAATGCCTCCAGCAACACTCCCGCTGGCATGGCGGAAATTTTCAATGACTTTTTCTCTTCAATTGGAAAAAATCTTTCTCAAAATATTCCTCTTTCTAGTAAATCTTTTAATGATTTTTTAGATACACCTAACTCCAAAACTATATTTTTTGACCCAACATATAAAGAAGAAATAATAAAGATTGTTGCTAATTTGAAAGAAGGAAAAAGTCCTGGCCATGACGGAATTGACAATTATTTGATAAAAAACATAATTCCTCAAATAGTGGATCCCTTAGTACACATTATCAACTCATCACTTACAACTGGCCATGTGCCAAATAGCATGAAAATTGCGAAAGTAATTCCTATTTACAAGAAAGGGGAGAAGGATGATGTCAATAACTATAGACCCATATCTTTATTATCTTCTATTTCTAAGATTCTTGAAAGAATAGTTTATATCAGGACAGTACGTTTTCTTAAAACCTGCGACATATTCTCAAACTTTCAATTTGGATTCAGGGAAAATCACAGCACAACACACGCACTACTTGCCCTCATCGACAAAGTCACACAAGCACTCGACACACATTCTCACACAATAGGTATCTTCTTGGACTTCTCCAAGGCCTTTGACACGATTAACCACGGAATACTTCTCGCCAAACTGTCTCATTATGGAATACGTGGAAAGGCCTTGGAGTGGTTCACGAGTTACCTATCAGAAAGATCCCAATTTGTATATGTTAACGGCTTTGACTCTCAAAGTAAAACAATTGCATCTGGTGTTCCACAAGGGAGTTTATTAGGCCCATTGTTATTCATTATTTATATTAATGATTTTCATAGATCCTCGGAGAAACTATCATTCATATTATTCGCGGATGACTCTAACCTTTTTTTTTCTCACCCTGACCCAAACATTTTAATAAGAACAGTCAATGAAGAACTGGAAAAGGTTATACAATGGATATACGCAAATAAATTGTCATTAAATATTCAAAAAACAAAAGTTATGCTTTTTAGTAATTCTTTAGATAGCCTCCCAGGCAAAATAACATTTGATACTACTCCCTTAGAAGAAGTTTCTTCCTTTAAATTTCTTGGTGTTTGCGTCGATAACAAGCTTTCATGGAGGAATCATATTGATAACATATGTACAATTATATCACGTAACATTGGCGTAATGAATAGATTAAAATATTATCTTCCTTCATCTGCATTATTAACTCTTTATTCTAGTTTGATATTACCTTATTTAAACTACGGGATTCTTGCTTGGGGAAATACTTATCAGATGTTACTTGATAAACTTCTTTTACTGCAAAAGAAAGCGCTTAGAATTGTTTTTAATTTACATACCCGAGAACATACAGATGCTTTGTTTTCTGACCATAAAATATTAAAAGTAAATGATTTGTTTGTGTTTCAACTTGGCCAGTTTATGTTTAATTACAACAGTAACTTTTTACCTAAAATATTCCATGATTCATTTCATCGAAATAGTCATGTTCATAACTATCCCACGCGACGATCCGACGAATTTCATCTTCCACTAATGAGAACCGCACATGCCCAAAATACATTTCTTTATACCGGACCCAGACTTTGGAATAACTTAGATAATAGTTTAAAAGATTCCCCCAAATTTGTTACATTTAAATACAAACTCAGAAAATATTTACTTTCTACTTATAATCTTAGATAATTTAAATTGTTTTGATTCATGCTTGAGCCTTCACCTGTCCTGATGTCGCAGCACTTGGCGTGTTCTGTGTGCAGACTTCTCTTCTTTCTTCTCTCCTCTTCCTTTCCTGTCTTTTGTTCCTCGTAGACTTGTATTGTTACCGTCTTCTCTCCTCTCGGTACTGTCTCGCGTCTTACAGTGTATACGTGTGGGTAATCGAATGTGTGTACGAACGTGTTGTCCTTGTCATATTTTCCCGGTACACGTGGTTCAGTGAGCAGTGTCCGGGCACTAGCATTGGTATTCTATATTTTTTCCCAACCGGTGTATCTCAAAATAATTACATGTATATTGTTATAGAATAGTATATAATTTACTCATTATTTGTCTAGCGATCCACGTCCGACAAGCTATGCTTTTTAGTGGATCACTATTTTCCATAATCGAATTCATTTTCCGCTCTCACACGAAGTATTTATACAGTGTTTTCCTAAATATTCTACATGTTATATGTTGTTCTATAACTTGTCTCGTATATATATTACATGAATCTTTTGCAAACGTTTGAACAATATTTCATCACATGTATACTTTGTACTATGTTTTTCTTTTTGGATTTTCGTTGATTGGAAATAAACTATGATTGATTGATAAGGTAGCCTAGTAATGTACTGGAATTTACGGTGAGCCCCGAAAAAAAATCAATTCAAAATCTAACGGTCAATAAAAATGTACTAAATGTTACCTTCCATTTTCAATACTTTATGGGAATTTCTAAAATGATACTCTCTTCAACATACCATTGTGTTTACACAACTCTTCATTTAAGGCATGCAAATGGGATTCCCTACCTTTAAAAAAGTACTGTCGGTTGACTTTTCGATGCTAATAGTATGTAGCTAAGTGTACCTGCATGTAATAACTGTGTTGAATTCAAGCGAACTTTGGATCTTGACGTCCGTTACACAGCATATCCATGATAAGTATCACAGCTCATCAGCGCTCATGTGTCACTTTAATATCATATCCGTTTTAAGATTCTAGGTTGCAGAAATGTTGTTCCGGCATACTTAACTAAAGACACTATTGTAAATGATACAAATGAATGTTACAATTGAATGTTAAAGTCAAACTCTTCATACCCATATAATTATTCCTCTACTTCGGGTTAATGATGTCACTATAACAACCGAATTTCTCTCTTATATTGTGAATTAAAGGGATGATCACAAAAAGTATCTGATTTTGCTGACTAACGCAGAATAGTTCACCTTGGGAGAATTTCAGTCCTTCGCGTATCAGCTTGCTGGTTAGACGATGTGGACATTGTTTGAAGAAAGCAAACACGTTCAGCTCTGTTTTACCGGAAATACTTTTTATTTTATTCTATTCAAGATTTAACATCATCTACGATGGGCCGTCTGTGGCTGGAGTGACCACTGACCTCTCCGAGATGGTCAAGTGTCGCATCACGTACCCTGCAGTGGACATGGTCACACCCCAGCTGATGGCCACGGCTGTCTTCACATGGGCGCCCGGAGAACCATCCCCAGACCTGGACGAGTCGACATGTGTCCTGCTGAAGTAAGATGGTATTTAGCAGGAATTATCCGCCTCGAGTTCTGACCAGTTTCTACTCGATACTATATTAAGTATTGGAGAATTTTACTGGGTATATAATAGACATAGAACAAGATTAATGTTTAAAAGATTTTTTATTTATTTGTTGTTGTTGTTGTTGTAATGACAGTGTCGTGATTGGGATTTTATTCCATAAGAAATTGTAATATGATCAATATCAAGAAAGGTAATATCCATGATTTCCCGTGCACTTGAAGTTTCGGGTGGCTCAAAAATAAGCATGTCTTAAACAAACTTTGAATTTAAATTCTGATGTTCTGAATTATAGTAGATTTATGGACGTTTTAGGACCCACTTTCACTTCTACTCTGTGTTTTAATAGAATATACCTGGCCTTATCTTATTTTATTCCCATAAGTTTTTCATGAAATAAAAAGGAAAAGTACTCAAACGGTCCTCAGTTTAAAGTACCCTTATCTGATCTGAGTAGTTCGGTTTCGGTGCCAGGTAGCCACCTGTTGAGGGTATGAAAAGGAAATACGTTATTCATGTCACTACCGTTCTCTTTATACCGTTCTGATTTATAGCGAATTAACTCCAACCCTAGAACAATAAAGGCAAATCAGAAACCCGTGCACCCGTACATATACCGATACTATCACCGTTACATCTAGGACAAACATCTTCACGCGTGATCAATCTTGATTTACTCTATCATTCTCATCATTGTTACACGAACGTTCTGGAACTTCCATCTTTTTTTTTTTTTTTTTTTATAGCAACGAAGACAGCCGTTGGTATACACCACGTGACTGTGGACAATTGCTCAGCTACGCCTGTCAGAGTGCGTCGAACCCAGAAGACTGGACGATCAGCGAGACAATGGGGTCATATGACGTCACAACCGACCTGTGCCCGATTGGCTACAAGTTTAGTGTACCGCACAATGGCTACCGACAGCAGAAGGTGAGTGTTGTAGCCTATGTAAAAAGAAACTACAGTACTAAAAGTGAACCCCCACCCCCTTCCATCCCCCCAAAAGGAAAGGAAAACAAGGGGGGGGGGGTCGAGTGTAGATCCGATAACTGGAACCATTTATCAATGGTATTTTGTAAGAGGATTTGATATTGAAAGGCATAATAAGAGACATATGAGAGCACCTTTGTTTCTTACAAGATACCGAATACGACATGTGATGACTCGGTCACAAATACCATTAAGAACTGCTACGAACGTCGTACGAACGATTTTTAGACAATTCGTAAAATCTTCGCAAGAAGGCCGTACGAAAACATCGTTCGTAGACCGTTCGTAGACCGGTCGTCAGTTCGTAGCCTGGTCGATGGTCTTGTCCAAGATTTTTTTTTTTACACTTCTTACGAAACCCTCTCTTCGTAAGGCGGCCGTACGAACTCCAGAATTCGTACGAAGAGTGACATTCGTACGAAAGCACCGTTCGTACGAGCCTTTGTTATCGTAGCTTTATGTGTGTTTTCTTACTGTTTTTAAAATTAAATCAATTCTAGCAAATGACGGCATGAAAGAAATTTAGAATTGAAATGACATTTCTCCCCTCTCCCCTCGTGTACATTGGCCCCATATATACATTTTTTCATATATTTATTCATTTATTCATCCATCTATTCATATATATGCAGTTAATTGAAGCCATGCGAGGAGCACCTGTCTGGCTGAACTTCTCCCCCTGGCTCACCGGGCGCTTCCCGACAACGATCACGCCATTGACCACCACTGCATCCACAGAAGGTCTCCACGCCTCGAGCGCACTGATCGCCATTGCTACGTTACTGAGCGCTATATGCTTGCAAAGAGTTTCCCATCTTTCTGATGATTATGAAATGTTGTCATATTCAATATAGGATGTTTGTATACTAAAACATGACAAAATTAATAAAGTAATCATGTGGTAAGAGGGGGAAGTGTGATATTTTGTGTAATTAAAAGAATTGTGGTAATATTCTGATACTAAGCAAAAGAAATTATAGAGTAATTGATCTTTCACAAATATCATTTCAACAGTTTTTTCTAATAAACCCATTTCCACTTCTGGTCAGTTCTGTTAATATATATATATATATATATATATATATATATATATATATATATATGTATATATATTATATATATATATATGTATATATATATATATTATATATATATATATCATTTTAGGTTTGAAAATGATGACAAGTAAATGTCTGTATTTCTGTTGTGTTTTATCGTTTCGTATACCAGGTAATAAGTATTAGTCCATACGTTCTCAAAGACAACTGCAATGTTAAAACTGTTTTACGGAGAGTGATTGCTCCCCATGTCGAATTATTTTATCAGCTTCCCCAAGAAAATAGATTCGAGGGCCCCATGCACATGAAATAACAATGCAGGCCATTATCAATGCAATTTCGTTCACGGCGAGAATATCTGAAGTCCCTTTTTATGATATGTTCTCAGTGTATTCGATATGTATCTTTTAGCAAATGCTTCGACAGTTATCATGTTTATGCATTGACTGGATGCAATAACGCTAAGACGTTGTTGTTTTTGTTTACATCAAGTAAAATAACAGGAATACCATCTTCGATGCGACGTAATGTTTAAATGAAATTGGAACCACGCATTTCAGGATTTCATTTAGTGTCTTTTGATCATCAGTCATGACGTCACGCTCAGAGAAATAGTATTGTCAGTACAAAATGTACTCGCTTTATCATGTATACAGCGTCATCCAACCACGACATGGGGCTAAATCTTTTTCCAACAAGTGATACAGCGCATTCGCGTCCAACATCCGTCGTTCATTAGAGGAGGATTTCGGATCATTAAACTTAGTCTGAAAAAAAAAAACACGAAAATTTTACAAGCTGAGCAGTAAAAATTTAATCAAAATCGGATCAAAGCAATGAAGTTATGACATTTCAAATATTTACTAATTCTTGCAAACAGTTTACTAACAGTTGACCCGAATAGGCAAATGAGTCAGCTGATGATGTCATCACCTCAGAATTTTTCATTAATCATGTCCAAAGAAAGCAATTAAAATCCAATTTTATCCATCAAGTGTGTAAAGTACATTGTTATTGTTCGCAGAGTAACTTCAAAATGATGATCTCAGCCAGGATGTATCAGGATTTGAGACATTATAGGGCATACTTGCGTTTTAACAAATGACTGCAAATTTTACAATTTGTGTACTGGCTCTCTGGCAAATCGTGAGGAAATAACATCATCAACTCACGATTTCTATATTCATATTGACTGTTCACGTATTTTGTGAAAATAAGCAAAATGTCGCAATTCCATAACTCATTTTTTTATCAGATTCTTATCAAATTTTTACTGTTGTGCTATTGAAATGTCATTTTTTCTTTTCAAAATAACTTTTAACTGGTCCGAAATCCCCTTTTGAAGATTTCGATTAATTTAGAGAAAGGTTACTTATTCCAGGGACGTATAAATAGCGTATAGCGGCTAGTACCTCCTTGCTTACACTATACAATGTTTAATTCTACATTGGATGTTGAGGGCTGTAATATTGGTAGAGTAGAATCATACATAACAGGGGCGTATGGGGGGGGGGGGGGAGGGGATGAGGGTATACATCCCTCAGCTCAATAGATGGGGTAATGGCATGTGCAATCATTCCCCCCCCCCCCCCCCCCCCCGGGCCCGGTTTCGGAGGAATGTGTGTTTGTAAGTGGTATTCTTTACATAAAGGCACTGTTTACCTTTGGGAACAGCGATTTAAAAAATTTTCAAGATATGACATTTAATGCATATGTGTAGGTCTGTTGTACCACAAAACATCCTATCATATACAATTTTTGTGATAAAGCCTAAAATATAAGGAGATATCTATATTTTTCTCAATAAACCGTAACTGTAGACGGTTTAGTCTGGAAACATTCTTATTATAATCATTGTTCACATTTTGTATATCTAACAGTACTTAACATTGATTTTAATGATTCAAATTTTTACAGTGGTTGTTTCTATCCCTAACTCACTATTTTAAAGCAGTAATGCTGGATTTTTGTTTAATCTGCAAATGGTAAATTATGCCTATAATGTATTGTTATCAAAACTCTTCTTTTTCCCCCGTCTTCTTCATCTTCTTGTTACTATTATTATTGTTATTATTATTACTAGGATAATAATGGTTATCATTACCATCATTATCATCATCTTCGTCGTCGTCACCTCATCTTTTTTATTCTTCCATACTTCTGATCCCTTCAAACAATATTTCCTCTGCCTCTATGCACCATTGCCCCTGTCCCATATGTCATGTAGGCCGTCTATAATGGCAGCTCCTTGTCGAGAGCAGCTACAGTGCAGGGCACGTATGCTATTATGGCATAGACTCCTTTACGACCGACAAGAGTTTGTGGTTGTGAACTTCATTAAGATGCCCTTTTCTGCTGTGTCTTTGATTTTTTTTTTTTATTGTACTGTTGTTGTTGTTTTTTTTCCCTTGGCGCATTGTCCATCAATGTTCAAATTCATGAGAACTGTATGAATAACTTAAAAACGCAAAACAACAAACAAACAATCACATCTGTAACAGGCCAGTTTATCGGCTTATTGCAATTAATCATTTATTGAAAAGTATACAATGTACAAATAAAGAAGAAACCTATACCCAGCATCACTATAAAGTACTAAGGAAAGACAAACGGCCAATCTACAGGTTTGTGTCAAAACCGAGAGATACGCATATTTTGCCTCTCACAAAGGAGACTGCTGAGTAGTTTACCAGGGGCCCGTTGCATAAAAGTTACTATTATGGTAACTTTGCCATTCAGTGGTACCTACCATGGCAACAATACTCAACAGCCGATCAAAATCTAGAATTCCATGGAAGTTACTATTGGATGGCAAAGTTACCATAATAGTAACTTTTATGCAACGGGCCCCAGAAATAAGAAATGATGCAAGAATTCTCGATTTGTCTTAATGGATGATACAGAGCTATATAGAAGAAGATATATAGAAGAAGATATATAGAAGAAGATATATAGAAGAAGATATATAGAAGAAGATATATAGAAGAAGATACATTTCATCGTCCAAATGGACGAATCAAACAGTGAGATGAAGCTATATTCCAGCAGTCATACCGTAAGAAAGCTACGTTAACTGGCACACATTAACATCAGCACAGATAGGAGTATACTTTCTACTGGAAGCATGGTAAGAAAGATAGACAACTGATAGATGAATGCATTCATCGTGTTCATATCAACCCGCTATATTCATGTTCTATATTCCACATTTCATAGAAGTTTTATATATTCCATTTGATTCTATAAAAAGACTAAAAAAACAGTCAATTTGAAACAAATTTGCACGAATGTATAACAATTGTATAAGGACATATGAGTGACGTGTAATATGAGAAACCCACTAAAAAGCAAAGCTTGTGGGATGTAGGTTCCAAAAGACATAATACTGACTTTTAGTACAGAATATCAATTTCAAAAATGTCTAAAAATGCACATATTCCCAACTTCCGAAATGTCCATCCACATTCAGCTTCATCTATCAGTTAAATAATCGAGATTCCTAAGTCACTCAGATTGTCATGGATTGTTATCGAATTGTATACTATTTCATTCTGTCGTTCCTTTTATCACTTTTTGTTTCACTCTCGCTTGTATCTTGGATCTATTTCGAACACTTGTCCTTTGCGTAGTTGCAAAATATTTACGTCTTCTTACTGTTTACGTATTGCTCTCGTAGCTTTATTCATTGCAGCTTGTACGCCATTCTGTTCTGTCCCCATAAGTATGCAGTTTGTGCTATGCAAATTTGTAATGCACGACCCCTCTGAAAACTCAGCATTTATCGTTGAAAGTAGTCTG
Source organism: Diadema setosum (assembly GCF_964275005.1). NCBI lineage: Eukaryota > Metazoa > Echinodermata > Echinoidea > Diadematoida > Diadematidae > Diadema > Diadema setosum. The sequence continues at coordinate 5,182,001 of NC_092686.1, forward strand.
GTGTAAATGTTTACACTCAACGTATCGCAACTCAAAACGTGCCGACAGCGTCAAACAAAATGACTCTCAAGCTAAGGTCTAATTAAAGAGAATCACCATCTACAAATACGGCTCTGTGTTTCTTTCTTCGGTTGAAGTCATGATAATGTTTTCATTCGTCGTTTTGTTTTTATTTCTAGTGGCCCTTAATGACTTGCTGTGGCAAATGTTGGAACAGTTCTCTAACTTCAAGAATAATTTGAGCTGACATTGTAATTATGGACCTTGTAATGAAGGTATCACCTCAGCCTGTAAAAAACTCTCTTCAGATATGAGTGTTAAAAATTCATAACTGAATTTCATTTATGTAAAATTTTATGTAGCGCATGAAAAAATTCTACATTTTTTGTGATTCGTGCCTTATAAACTAACATGCTACATCTCATGAAATTTGCGTGTCTTTTTTTTTTTAATCAAGAGGTCCAATAAGAAAGGCTATATACCGTTTCAGACTCATAAGCTGCATTTTTTTTTTTTCGAAATGTAGTCATTCCCTGACGTTAAAAAAAAAAAAAAAATATTCACATTGAACGGACTGGATCCCAGATGAATGTACGTTGTAAGAGGAGGCATCCTTGTCAGCAGCAGCTTATTTGTCCTGAAAATACTGGTAAGGTTAATTTTTTGAATATTTTAGCGATTTTTCTTCATATTTTTATTTTGAAAATACGACGTGTTGGGGTTTTTCCTGGTCTGAATCATGTAGTTACAGAAATTGGTGAGGTATGTAAGTTATAGATTGCCACCTTTTTGACACTATATACAGTGGCGCTCTCAGAGTCCCTGGCGAAGTTGGCTTTGATAAATGGTGCCAAGGGATATAAACATATACGAAAATAAGTTTCACCAGAAAAACTATGTAAAATAAGTTTCACCAGAAAAACTATGTAAAATAAGTTTCACCAGAAAAACTATGTAAAACGGAAAGCTCTGACTATCTGGTTGCCACCATATCTTCACCAAATATTATGTATTTTGAATGAAGTATAAATCGGTCTTCGGTTACAAGTGTGTGCTCAAGCTGGAACGTTACAAGACACTCGTTACGATGACATGTGGAAAAGACAGGATCAATTCCAAAGACTAAATACGTCGTCATCATTGCTGTTTATGAAGAATCATTTCATAAAAGATGTTAGGATAGCAACTTTTGCTGGAAGCTGCCAATCAGGAAGCTGAATTCTTGTCATTACCATGACAATTCTCAATCCAGCAAGATTTGCTATCATATGAACTTTATATGAAACGGGGCCCAGATTACGTGACGCACATTGACACGTCATCAATGTATGACGCGCATGCGCAATGCGTTATAAAGGCAGCTTCGGAAAGGTACTTCTGGCTTGCACATGTATCATTGAGTTTTTCAACTAATCTCTTTTAAGTAGTTCTTATATACCTATTAAGTATTAATGAGTACAAAATCATCATCATCATCATCATTATCGCCATCACCGTCACCGTTATCAGCACCAGCATCACTGTGTGAGGAGTATCTAACGTGTACGTTCCACTGGTGGTAAGCGAAGGATCAGGGGTGGCCTCGGTGGGGGATCGACGGGGAAGCCAAGGCGAGTAGTTCAACCACACCGAGCCGGTCGCAGTCATTGCTTCGATCAACTGTGTGGATGCAAATTAACCAGAATATCATGAACACTGAAAATTTATTTTAGCAGACGAAAAGATAAAAACGCACAAAAAAAAAACACAAACAAAAACCAGATATGTTTAAAAAAGATCAAAGATCCTTCCAATTCATATTGTTCTTATTCAGAGAATAACTTCTCATCACTTCTTAAAGAAAATAATTAGATTATTCCTCCTATATGTCTGACGTTCAATACTGATGAAAAAAAGACCTGGTATATGATATTATAATCTACATGCTAGTAGTATGCTAAGTTAATTCTATGCTGCAAAGTGTAGTTGTCAATAACACAATTATTTACTATTCTCTGTTGTAACAATGTTAACAATATTGTCTAATTCCTTTTTGACATTATAACTGTAGCCTAGTAAACATGCTGATGGAAAAGTCATCAAAAACATATTGGTATCAAGGAGCCACCTTTTGTTGTTGGTATCCGTTATGCGGCACGCTGAACTTGTAGCCAATGGGACAGAGGTCCTGTGTTACGTCATATGGACCCGTTCTCTCGCTGACCGTCCATTCTTCAGGGTTCGACGAACTTTCGCAAGCGTAGCTGAGCGAGCGAGTGCAGTCTGCCGAAGTATACCAACGACTGTCCCCGTGGCTGCAAGATCATGTTTTAAAGTCGTAAATTCATCAAGGTGGAATAGAAAATTGATAGACACCATGCACGTATGCTATGCTTTCAATTTGTTTTACATAATAACTTGCTTACAACTTTTCAATGGATTGAATTCAATTGAAAGATGCATGTTCCATCAGTGACGCTGATATTCCTTGTTATCTACCTCTGCTGTGTACAACGTCTCTCTCTTTCTGTGAACATATCCTGATTTATACAACATGATCATATTATATTTTCTGATAGGTAACATTCACCTGAGCATGATACAGGAGTCTCCATCTAGCTCCAGACTTGGTTCCCCCTTGGCCCAGGTGAAGACAGCGGTCTCCATGAGTTGTGGACTGACCATGTCAATAGCCGGCAGGTTGATGCGACACTTCACCATCTCCGAAAGATCCGTGATCACTCCAACTTCCGTGGGTCCGTCGTAGAAGACATGAAATCTAAAACGATAAGTTAATATGCTAGTTTTCTTCTGGAATAACTCACTTTGAAATGCACAATTGTAAATTCAAGCCGATGTTTGAGCTTCGTTAAAGAGGAAAATCAAAGGGAGACTGGTAGCATTTCAATCAAAATAAAACAAAGCATCACAAAGTTTAGAGGCATTAAAGTTTTCACGCAACACCAATTTAACCAACACCAACACCAACCATGATCAAATATCTGAGGTTTTATCACCTCTAAAGCCTCCTAATGACCTGTACAAAAGTCTTCACTATACATGTTTTTCTTGAAATCACAAAGAAAAATTTATTTCTCTTATATCAAATCATTGTCTTCGCCATATCACCACCATTTTTATCACAATTCTTTATTCTTATGATTACTGCCCCCCCCCCCCACGGACTTACATGTTTATGTGTGTGGCGTCGCTGCGAAAGCGGCGGCAGTTTGTGCTGTTCTTCCCGCCACACTGTGGGTACGAGGTAAACTGCAAAAGAGCAGACAGAGTTTGTGAGATAACAACAATTGGAATATAGATTTGCTTTCTCGCATATTTTTCGGTAGCAAACTGCAAACTCTTCGGTCATTCCATTAAACTCTGAATTTTCCTTAAAAGGGGGTACTTTTTTTTAATCTTGAAAATAGAAATTCATTTACTTTGGAAGAAGAATTGTCCTCCCATTGCAGTCATCAAGGATTCAGGGAATGCAGAAATAGCACAGCAGTGCATCAAGTTTGAAAGAAAGAAAAATCTGACGACCAGTTCAAAAGGTATGAATTTTTGTTGCCCTTTGATCAGTGCTCGGGCAACGGATATCCGTGTCAACTTTAAAGGGAAGGTAAACTCAAAGAGCAATGTGGATTGAGTGAAAGCAGCAACATAAGTAGAACACATCAGTGAAAGTTTGAGAAAAATCGGACAATCGATGCAAAAGTAATGAATTTTTAAAGTTTTGGTGTTGGAACCGCTGGATGAGGAAACTACTAGAGGATATGACGTATGAGTGGACAACAATACAAAGAAAATATAAAGGATATTCAACAAAAAATAACTTTTCTAGAATTATGAAAGAGCAGTGGACCAACCGCTTTCAGAAAGCAGGGGGAATAATTGCTACCCTTAACATTATGTCAATATCAAGTTGATGGAATATGTGATTTTCATGAAAAATGGATTTTTGTAGTATTTTCTTTATATTTTCTTGATATTGTAGTCCACTCATACGTCATAACCTCTAGTAGTCTCCTCATCCAGCGGTTCCAACACCAAAACTTTAAAAATTCATAACTTTTGCATCGATTGGCCGATTTTCTTCAAACTTTCACTGATGTGTTCTAATAATGTTGCTGCTTTCACTCAATCCACATTGTTCTTGGGGTTTATCTTCCCTTTAAGGCCATGTAATATTTCCCATTAGACTGCATATAATAGTGCTGAACTCGGAATGGTGCATATACTGATTCTGTATCGATTTTGATGCTCCCATCTCCAGCCCTGAAAACGCTTGCTTCTTGAAAAACATTCCTTCCTCCTTTGTTTAAAACTGATTTCTAACCCCTAACCCCACCCCACCTCCCCCCCCCCCAAAAAAAAAAAAAGAAATTTGAGGAAATGACAGTAAATGCTTCACCTCATTCACACGAGCTGACTGACATCTCTTAACGTGGATGTATTTTCCCTGGTGCGTCCTATCAGGATTCCCGACAACTACTGCCTGTTTTCCATCCTGTAGAAATTAAAACAATACGGTAAATCCAAGTCACTTCGACGAAGTGATATTCTTACTGATATTCCAAACGGATATAGCATCAAATTATTTACATGTATTTCGACAACACGTGACATAGGTAAAGAAAAAAAATCGTTGTATTTGTGCGACGCTTATACATAGTGGAGAAATTTGGCCAATGAAATAAAAGCTATATTCATCACCATCCACGTGTGTATGTAAAGTGGTGGAGTAACATGCCCACTTTACTGGAGATATAGTACAGGCAGGAAGCTGGAATATAGCTTTCCTGTCAAGACATGTAATATAAGTTTATGGAGCAACTTGCCCAATTTACTGTACATAGTGTTTGTAGAACCAGAAAGCTGAAATCTATTCATTACCAAGATACAATAGCTGCTTGGTACACAGTGTATTATATAGTGCCACCACGCAACCTAAAGGTTGAATGAGTTTATGAAACAAAAGAGGTACAGCCACCCTACTTGAATAGTGGATTTAGTGGCAATGACTGGACAGTGGCAATGACTGGACAGTGACTTAGAGATAGAAAACCACAAAAAAGTGGCTGGTATTGTTCTATGTTACTTTGAAGTTTGCCACCTTGTGATGCCGTACAAAGAACCAGAGTAGAGCATACATGTAAAATGCTTTGTATTAAGTCTCTCTCTCTCTCTCTCTCTCTCTCCCTTACCATTCATGGTCAGTTTTGTATAAAGTTTTTGTATAAAGTTTCTTTGAGAAGGGTTAGTCAGGAAAGCTTGGGTACGATACCAGAGATAAGTATTATGGGATAGTAGGAACAGGAAAGTATATATAGTAGGGCCTATATATTGGAGAAAAGACTTCGGGTCAGTCTCTCTCCCCAAGCCCTGTGAAGTGGAAGGACGTGTTCCAGTTTCTCCGAGACCAAGCTGTTATACTTATTTGTTTTAGTGGAGAAACTCAACGTTTTGCATTGACACGAAGTTCCGTCCTGACATAACTAAGTCATGTCCACTGTACATCAGTTCAAGTTGATTAGATGTTTTGAATGATATTTTATGGACGCTTTGCTGTACATTCGAAACGGTCTGTGATATATGTTGGTCGATCTAAGGAGAAGTCAAACGACTACTTAGTGCTTTGTGGACCAGACATGCAGCTTCAAGAATTTGCAGCAAGCCCAAAGTAACCTTCATTTGGACAAGGACCCCCCCCCCCCCAACTGTGAGTCAACTCAACGCAGAGATGTCCTCTGGTCATCGTTCGCGGACCCTCTTCACTTCATGAACTGAGCGCTCCAACGAGATTCGCCATCAGTTAGCATGTTAATTCGACCGCGAGGACAGTATCTATGAGCATTTTGCGCGAATATTGAATGGTAGAGACCAAATCCCCTTCATTGAATATCAGAGTGGACTTATATGTGAGTACATTCTTATCTCTGTCATTTGTATATGTATAATAACTCTTTTTATTTTTCATGGTTAAAAGAGATCAAACTGGTTGCTCTGATGCCTGACTTTGAATAAATCTCAACACCAACAAGGTGATTAATGTAATCCAATGTGTACTACATTGTCTTTGTCACTGCTTTGACGCCCACATATTTAGTTTGTTTAATGTTTCTGTGTGATATATCCATTTGGATGAAATTATGTATTCGGGGTGAGAATAAGCCATCCTGACAAGTGACTTTATTCTACACACACACACGCACTAACACCCCCCTTACATAAATTGGTGTCAGGAGTGGGATTGTCAAAGTAGGTGTTGAGATCTATTTCATGAGTCTGCAAGTCATTATATTTTTGTACATTTATGCTGCTTTATGCTGCCACACTTAAGAATATTGTGAAGCACTACATCTCGCAAGGTTGTTTTGGAGTTAATTGGTCAAGTGCACATTGAATGACCGAATTCAAACATAGAAAGATTGTTCTGGTCAAAGCAGTAGTAAACCCGCTACCGACAGATGACAAGGTTGAATGAGGGTACACTTGCTTGATGTAGTGGCTGTATAGTGGCACATGCATCTCATATGAACTTTTATGTCCATGCTTCGATTTCGTGATTTTACGTGCTTGAGTTCGATTGATAGTCTGAGCAATAGATTGGATGCATGTTATTAGTCCTTCACAAATTTAGATCTTTTCATGACAATTTAATTTCAAAGTGGTTTTGGGATTTTTTTTTTGGTAGTAGTAGACAAACACTGCAATATAATGAATGTGACTGATGCAACTCTGGTGTCTGAAGTGGCATCACACTCTTAAATGAATATTGTAAATAATATATTTTGTGTACTGTGTATATGTAAATAGCAATACCAGATGCGAGATGCATGGTATGCATTATCATCATGACGTGGAAGTCATGATTCCAAAGCAGGGAGGTATGTAAAGTGGTGGAGTAACATGCCCACTTTACTGGAGATATAGTACAGGCAGGAAGCTGGAATATAGCTTTCCTGTCAAGACATGTAATATAAGTTTATGGAGCAACTTGCGAAATTTACTGTACATAGTGTTTGTAGAACCAGAAAGCTGAAATCTATTCATTACCAAGATACAATAGCTGCTTGGTACACAGTGTATTATATAGTGCCACCACGCAACCTAAAGGTTGAATGAGTTTATGAAACAAAAGAGGTACAGCCACCCTACTTGAATAGTGGATTTAGTGGCAATGACTGGACAGTGGCAATGACTGGACAGTGACTTAGAGATAGAAAACCACATAAAAGTGGCTGGTATTGTTCTATGTTACTTTGAAGTTTGCCACCTTGTGATGCCGTACAAAGAACCAGAGTAGAGCATACATGTAAAATGCTTTGTATTAAGTCTCTCTCTCTCTCTCTCTCTCTCCCTTACCATTCATGGTCAGTTTTGTATAAAGTTTTTGTATAAAGTTTCTTTGAGAAGGGTTAGTCAGGAAAGCTTGGGTACGATACCAGAGATAAGTATTATGGGATAGTAGGAACAGGAAAGTATATATAGTAGGGCCTATATATTGGAGAAAAGACTTCGGGTCAGTCTCTCTCCCCAAGCCCTGTGAAGTGGAAGGACGTGTTCCAGTTTCTCCGAGACCAAGCTGTTATACTTATTTGTTTTAGTGGAGAAACTCAACGTTTTGCATTGACACGAAGTTCCGTCCTGACATAACTAAGTCATGTCCACTGTACATCAGTTCAAGTTGATTAGATGTTTTGAATGATATTTTATGGACGCTTTGCTGTACATTCGAAACGGTCTGTGATATATGTTGGTCGATCTAAGGAGAAGTCAAACGACTACTTAGTGCTTTGTGGACCAGACATGCAGCTTCAAGAATTTGCAGCAAGCCCAAAGTAACCTTCATTTGGACAAGGACCCCCCCCCCCCCAACTGTGAGTCAACTCAACGCAGAGATGTCCTCTGGTCATCGTTCGCGGACCCTCTTCACTTCATGAACTGAGCGCTCCAACGAGATTCGCCATCAGTTAGCATGTTAATTCGACCGCGAGGACAGTATCTATGAGCATTTTGCGCGAATATTGAATGGTAGAGACCAAATCCCCTTCATTGAATATCAGAGTGGACTTATATGTGAGTACATTCTTATCTCTGTCATTTGTATATGTATAATAACTCTTTTTATTTTTCATGGTTAAAAGAGATCAAACTGGTTGCTCTGATGCCTGACTTTGAATAAATCTCAACACCAACAAGGTGATTAATGTAATCCAATGTGTACTACATTGTCTTTGTCACTGCTTTGACGCCCACATATTTAGTTTGTTTAATGTTTCTGTGTGATATATCCATTTGGATGAAATTATGTATTCGGGGTGAGAATAAGCCATCCTGACAAGTGACTTTATTCTACACACACACACGCACTAACACCCCCCTTACATGTATACAACGCCACAGTGGGTTACAATGCCTCTGTTTCTTGCATGTCGACTGTGAAATTGTCTTTTTACATGTATTCAGTTTCGACAAAAAGTGCTCCCCATAGACAAAAATAAGGGCGATATTTCTTATCATTTTATACTCTTCAGTCTTGTTATGTTTATAGATTCGTACCTCCCAGTGGTGAATCTGATAGAGGGGGTGCACTGGGAGCGCGCCCCTTTTTATTTTATTAGGTGATACGCTATCAGCGTATCACCTATTGTGATTGTCAAAATCTCTCTTTATTTTTTTTTATTCTTCTTTCTTTCTGGACAATTTTGTGTCGTCAATATCTCAACAATGACATTACGGAATGACATGAAATTTTCAGTCAACATGTCTCATAACAATATCTAGCCACAATAAGGTTTTCATGACAGTAACATATCTATGACGTCATCTAGGCGCCATTTTGTGATTTTCGGACCTTGTCACATGATCGATCATAACTTCATAACTAGATGTCATTTCTGTATCATTTTCGGTGGACATGAAGTTCAGGTCACGCTCTATCTTACTTTTTAACGCTAGTTACACAGGTCATCATTACGCGCGCGTAAGCGCGCGTCAAAATTTTAAAAGGCTCAAAACGACTTCCCAATGGGAAATCTCGAAGTTTCAGACAATTTTAAGCGTTTCAAACATTTTCTCGCGTGCGCGTCCGTCCGCGCAATTTCGCGCGCAGAGGGCGTAAGCAACATGAAAATGCAATTTTTTTGACTGATTTGGATTCCTGATACTTTGAGTAACAACATCCATTGATTTTCGATCGATTTCGACCTATAACAAAGGAATGCACTGGCGTCAAAGTTGAAATTCCACGTGCGCGTCTTTCTGCAAATATAGTGAAAAAACATGTCTTTGTTTATTTAGCCATAGCTCTTTAAATCGTCCGTTGACCCTATATTTCTATTGCATATTACAAAAGTATGTGAATTGTAAATAACATTGCTAGTATCAATATTGCCAGGAAAACGCGATGACGTCATCATATCGTCATTTTAAATAAAAAAAGTGGAATTGATTTTTTTGAGGTACTGTTTCTGACATTCATTTGCTCGTATCTCTGTTGTTTAAGCTCAATATTATCCCAAATTCACATATGTTGTACTTTAAACATTTGCCTTTCAAGTCTATGTCATGGTTTTGAAATTTGATGACGTCATCATACTTTAAATTGTGATTGAAAGTAAAGATGCAAAATCGGACAAGTTTATGTGTTATGTCTATGGGAGGTGATTTTTTTTAAAACCATCCATTGACTTGACAACGTTTAAGCACCTTTATCTCAGCTGATTTTGCTTCATTTCCTCTGAAATTTAAGTATGTTGTAGCTGAGACAATAAGCTGCAGTAATCATGCATTTTGTTCTTTGAAATCTTCTCATGAGGTTGACAATTTTGCAGTTTAAAACTGAAAATGAGAATGGAATGCGGACCAAACGATTCCTGATTCATCTTTCACGTACATAAGTTTACGTTCCTCTACTTTTCTCGTCGAGACGTATGGCCGAGTGGTTAGAGGCGTCGTCTTAGAAACGTGAGGTTGCACACGTACGGGTTCGATCCTCACAAGAGCACGAAAGAAAATATTTTTTTTCTTTTACTTTTTTTCTTCAATGGAGTACTACACCTTCGTCCATGTAGAAATCACGTTTGCATGTAAACACACCTATACGCACACACTCACACAGTATACCTTTGTTTTGCGTTGGAGACTGCATTACTTCGACTGCTGCAAAATTTTGCAGGCTGGGCTTTTCAAACTGATATAGTATATTTAACAAAGTGAAATTTGTTCATATCAATTCAGTAACACAATGTAGTCGTGGTTACTTTGTGCTGATTTATACATGTAACAAGCTATACATTTTTAAAAAGGTATTCAGTCTTCTGTATTGATGATTATTTGTCATTTAGTGGTTTTTGTGGAGTTTCAGATAGTGATAAAAAGTATGGATGATATTAAAGTGCAGCGATAATTCCTACAGTTAGTTCAAAGTTGTGTTACAGATGTTTGATACATACATTTAGCATTGTGTGTGTGTATATACGTGTGTATACAGGTTGGCCATATAACACATTCTAGACAATTAATCTTAATTGATTAGCAAACGTGATCAGCTATGGAACTGAATAAGGTACTAATGTATGATGTTAATGATTCTAATTAAACTGTGACGAGTTTAAAGGGATAGCATAACTGTGTGTAAAAATAAGGCAATTATAAGGAAATTTTAGGGCAATTTGATAACCATGCCTATAATAATTTCATACAGGTACTAATACCTGCCTCATCTTCATGTGGTAGATTGTCGTGTCAGTAGCAAACTGACAACGTACGATGAATGTGTTATACATTGAACAACTGTCTTTCAAGGCCATAACGTTCCCCATATTTTCCCGTCGAGACGTGTGGCCGAGTGGTTAAAGGCGACTTCTCAGAGACGTGAGGTTGCGGGTTCGAACCCCACAAGATCACGAAACAAAATACTTAGATACTTTACTGTTTTTTTTTTCTTCAATTTTGTATTACATATTCGTCCATGTAGAAATCACGTTCGTATATAAACGCACCTATACACACACAGAGACACACACACACGCCATATCCCTCTATTTTGTGTGTTGGAGACCACATTGCTTCGACTGCAGCAAATTTTGCAGGTTGACTTTGTCAAAGCGATCATAGTATGTAATGACGACGACTGAGGTGTTGTACTTTGAACAATTGTCTTTCAAGACGATGTCATTGTTTTGTAATTTGATGACGTCATTACATTGAAAATTGTGATTAAAGGCAAGGTATCAAAACCACCCGATTATAGGTTTTATGTCTGCGGGACGTATTTTTCCCAAGTTGCCAGAAATGGCATAGCGACCTCAGTCGTTACAAGGCCGCTTTTCCGTCTAGCAATGCAATAGATGTTCACACGGCCACGTTAGTTGAGTGGGCATTGACTTTCCCCCTGTTATATCTATACATTGTTGTTGTTTTTTTGTCTTACCATTTCCGTGGATGACCCGTGGCCGAGTGGTTACAGAAACGGTTTCGCATGCACGCTCAATATAACTTCAAGGTGCCTATATCACATTCTTTTCTTTGTCGATCACAGATGACTGTCATCTGATGACCACAAGCGTATCACCTAACTCGTCCTCAATGTGACGAGTTTTCATGTCTCGTTTATTATTTTTTTCTTTTTGTTGCTAGAACAGAAGAAATAGTGAGGAAAATAGGGGGCGCGTGCGCTCCCTTTAATTTTGTAAAGGCATCCCCTTTACGAAATTCCTGGATCTGCCTCTGCCTCCCACCCGCAAAGTCAAATTATTGGAAGTCTAGATTACTGCAACTACGAAGGAGCAAATTTTCTGTTTTCAAAAGTTTATGCCTTTCTTTGTGAGATATGTGTATATTGTGTAGACACACTTAAAATGTAAACTACAATGCCAGAAAATACAATTTCAGTACAAAACTTGACCGTCTTGGAATAAGTATAGCGTCCGGTAATGACTGATCCCGAGAGAAGCACAAACATTTATTAATCTCCTTTAGCATGTAATCATTATTGTTCGAATCAAAATTGTAGATGTGGACAATGAATTTTTACTCGAAAGAGTGACGTCATCAAAGTGAACCACAATTGAATTTACAATATTGTGTCCCACGTCATCGGTTGCATATCATTCTATCGTACTTTGGACATCATTCAGTACATTCCCATCATTTTTAGAAAGAAGATCGTCCGACACGTTCGCTTTTCCTGTAAGGCTTTAACATATCTCTGCCCCCCCACGGAAAAAAGCAGTAACTGACATTTTTATGAATGTTTACTTTTTTGCAAAAATTAATAGTTTACCCAATGCTCTCCAATGTTAATAGGTCAGTTTTGCAAAAAGAAAAATGAAAGTGACCAAAAATACAATTTTTCACTTTTGCAAAAAGCAGTAACTGCATCCAGTTGATTCAACTTTGCAAGTTTCCCCACGGAAAAAAGCAGTAACTAACAAAGCCCACGGAAGAAAGCAGTAACTAACAATTTAGTCTTTATCATTCAGACTCTGTATAGTCCTTCCTGTATATTTTTTTCCCTAATACCATTTATTTTTTCTACTATTTTTTTTTCTAAAACAATGTAAACAGCAGTTTCTCCCATAATTTAGGAGAGTAGATATAAAAAGATTGTTTCACCAGTAACTTGACTCTGCCCGCAGGGATTCATATGACAAGTTGTAGAAAAAGCTTCTTTCTGGAGACTAGCAAACCTGGCAGACTCAGCGCGCTCAAAGTGCAGAATACGCGTGCAGCAGCTGCATGCGCATAAATTCTGCAGCATACAGTAACTAGCTAAACATTGCATCACATCACAGTCATCACTTGCATGCACAATATTGCAGGTCTGGTACAGTCTGAGTGATCATGCCAGTGCTAACCATGCTGTCACACAGTTTCTGCGGTCCAGGCATGCCTGTAAATCTATCATGAATTGCAGAGGAAAAGTCATGGTAGCCATGGCTTTGGCCAGAACCAGAAAATCTAGGTGAGCTGAAAATATATTGAAGGGAGATGAGCACTAGTATTAATGCACTAACGTTAGTCTAATGTTAGATGTAGGCCCTAAAGTTTAAAATAGGTCTACCAGATCAAGTTACAGAGTAGATCTAGATTCTAATCTATTGTTAACTGTTTAATAGACAAAATGTCAGTAGGCCTAATCTAACGTAATAGATCTAGGTCTAGCACTAACATTGGGCATAGATCTGTAGTCTAGCTTAAGTGTAACGTCAGAGTTCGACTAGGATCTAAGACGAAGAGACTTGACTTTATTGTCTAGTCCAGGGTCATGTGTCAGGGGCCAGGCCGGGCACTCCAAAGTTCAGTTAGGGTACATAGGTGTCTACCTTATTTTTACACAGAATGCCATTCAATCTACAAGACCTAGTCTAGGTCTAGCGATAGGTCCTAGATCTTATCGATCTAGACTAACCAGAAAGTAGAAGAACTTTATAACCTGGTGGTGGTAACAATTCTCCTCCTATGGTCATGTGACATGTGCAGTTACTGCTTTTTTCCATGGGGAAAACAGCAGACTCCTGGCCGTCTGCAGTTACTGCTTTTTTCCGTGGGGAAACTACCCAGAATCAAGGGTGAGCCACCGCAGTAACTGCATTTTCCTAAATAACATTTAAAAAATAACGGAAACATCATTTTTTCCTAGGTATTGTTAGACAACTAGGTATGGTGCATAATCATACCACAAAATTATTTTTGAATGTTTCTGTGTTTTTAAAGAATCTGCAAAAAACACAAAATCGCATTTATCTCAGCTCAGCAGTTATGCAGTTACTGCTTTCTTCCGTGGGGGGGCAGATCTATTCATTTGCTTGTTTTTTGTTAGTGTATACCTCTCTCATCCGTAGTAGTGTCGGCCAGACGCCTCCGTAGGTATCCCGCAGATCAGCGGGACTCAAGATGCGATCATGACCCAGGTATCTCTCCAGAGGACCGTTCACATCGGCGTCGTGACCCTGATCGGACTTCTCCTGCGAACATGGAGCGGTGACAAACAATCGTTTCTAAACATGACAAATTGGACGTCGAGTTGGCTCAGTCGGTAGCGCGTCTGCCTCACGATCACGCGTCCCGGTTTCGAACCCGAGTCTGGACTGAGCAATGTTGTGTGTAAGCATATCGTCCCCTCTAGCAAGAGGCAAAACACTCTGTCCCTCGGATAGGACATAAAATGGAGATCCCGTGTAAGAGAGAGCAGGGAGGTGAGCTTTCCTCTCACCTCCCTGGAGAGAGTAACAACTCATGCACGTAAAAGATCCCGCTTCATTCATTCATCGCAAAGAGCAGGGCGTTTAACCCGGTGAAGTGGTCCCACCTCACATCCAACTGGACCCCATGGAAGGCCAGCTACACGTAGCTGAATATGGGTTATCCAGCCATCTCTCAGATGGAGATAAACAAACAAACAAACAGACAAAAAACAAACAAACGTCGAAAAGACAATCGTTTTCTTGAATCAAGGATTTTAACTTCTAAATCATCCAAAGTCCTGATAATCCTATTTTGTAGCCTAAAACCTGGTAACATAATTCCATTGGATTTCATTCTTCATGTGTATTTCCACTTACGTCTATTTGAATCTTGACGAACTCTCCTTCATGCCCAGGTCGGTCTAGCCACTGTCCGATGTCAGTTATGACGTCAGAGAACAATACGTTGGACTCTCCACACTTAATGGAGATCTGGGTAACCAGATAAGCGGCCCACATCTAGGGGGATTCATCCGAAACAATGGCATGTGACATGAAATTAATTGTGCATGCGATGTACAATTACGCGCTCAAATTACATTTTCTGAAATTTCGCCTTGAGCATATAAACGAACCTAAATAGTCAATCATGTAACTGTTCAGGATTTGTGTGTGTGTGTGTGTGTGTGTGTGTGTGTGTGTGTGTGTGTGTGTGTGTGTGTGTGATTTGCAAACATAATACGAATCACTATACACACCGTACTTCAGTCTGCATTAGAACTTTGGTAGAAATAATCATTGCAAGGAATGATAAAAAAATAAAAAAAACGCATCGCCTTGAAGCAACAAAGGTATTTTGAGGGCTCATACTAGTAAGCTCATGTCTAAGTTGTGCCTCGAAATACGATCGTCTGCTATGCTAGTTCTTATGCATTTGATATGACAGATAATTACATTTCATTTCATTTCATTTCATTTTATTTCATTTTATTTCATTCTCCTTTTTCCAACAAAACACAACACAGTAAGAATTAGGTTATTATCACAATCGTATACACACAACTTACAAATGATATCAAATGATACAATAATAAAGTAACATTTTCTGTATACGCAAAATAATACAAGTCTTTGTTTCAGTTGAAAAAAAAAAAGGAGAACTGAGAAGTCCACTAAAAAGCAAGCTTGTAGATTGTGAACCACTCAAGAAACTCTAACTAAATACTTATTTGTATATGCTGGACACAAGTATGATTTACACAAGACGGAAACAAACGGGAGACACACAATAACATGACACGACTAGACAGAAAGGTGGAAAATGAAATGAAGGAAGGAAGAAAGAAAGAGAATGCCTACACGCTGATCAAAGAAACGAAAGAGAGAATTGAAGAGGTAATTGAAGAAATTCTTTAAACAGCCGGTGGATGCATACAGCTGTGTAGAAATTATAATGGCTATTTCATAAATTAATGAATTCAGAAATCAATTGATTGATGGTTGGATGATAAACCCTGTGGTTGTTGGAACTTGATTAATAAAAACGAACATCAGAGAGGGTTTAACAGAAAGGATTTCAACTTACGCTTAAAGGAATACAAAGAAGGAGAATTTTTTATTTCGCTACTTAATGAATTCCAGAATCTAGGGCCTGTGTATATAAATGTATTCTGAGCCAATAATGTTCTCATTGGCTCAGAATTTTCACATTGAAACATGAGAATGACTTGCCATGAAATGAATTTAAACAAACATATAGAACGAGCATAAAAAGAATAAATTAGTAATTGTTGATATCGAGGATATAAAGACTTTTGATGTCCACTATATAGCGCTTTGCGTCTCCTACTATGAGAAAGTGGGAGGGGGAATATTTTGACAAACTAATGCTATTTCTTCTGTGCCATGATATCGTCGGCAAATCGAATTGAAGATTTGAAATGATAGAGCACTCATTTGCTTTAAGTGCTATTGAGGTGAACGTTCACTCACAACACAGATGAACATCGACATGATTCTAACAAATTTTACATGTAGGTGTCCATAATAGTTTGCAATGTGCACATGGACATTATCACGTGTAAATGGATACAAGTGAAAATTCGGATGATGTGAGTATTCTGCGTACAATGTACACGATGGTAGCTCTAATGTACATTTATATGAATACGACTCTGCATGCTCTTGAAAAGCCCCACTAATAAATATACTCATATTACACCCAATACCAGAAAGTGTAATGTGCACAAATGTGCAAAATATGTAGATGACTGTAAAACATTTATATTGTGTGTTTGCCCATCTTCAGAGCTTTAAAATGCGTCAAGTTTTCAATACTTGTAAACCGAAGGATTATGATATGCAGTGCCAAATGGACACATGGAAACTTTCTCACTTACAGCGTCTGCGCACCACCAAATATCGATGGATACCGCCCTCACGCCCATGTTCAACATGTCGATGATACTGAATTCTTGGTTGGCTAACCCCAGACACTGATCGTTGTAAGGCGGTGGCCAGTGACATGTGTCGTCGGCTGTATAATATGTTTTCATAACAGGATGCAATATGATTAAAGAATAATTACACCTAATGCCAAGTTCAGCAAAGGTCAAAATTGATCAAAGAATGCAAAGTTAACTGCAGAGGACAGAGGATCGAGTTTCATCCTTAGATGTAAAATGGACGGAACAATAATTCTCGACGAAGACTTCTCTTTCAGAAATTGTTTTCGTCTCAAACCGCATGTAAACATTTGCGCTGTGAGAAAGTGACAGTGATTTGTTGAACATCTGAAATGATGAAATATAGATTTCACAGTAATATATACATTGTATATAGTATTGTGTCTTGAACGATATTTTTCTTTACCTCCGTACGGTGACCCATACGCCCTGTTGTTGAAAGCATTGTGTGCCTATACAAAGAAAAAACAAACAAACAAGGAGACAGAAAGTCGCAATAGCTTAGTCATGATTGTGTATGACGTGATTTAGCTAAAAACAAGAGCGAGAATGACGTGATTACAGATAACACTCAAGCCACCATAGTATAGGCCCTACTGTATCGCAAATGGCTTTTAAAGGCGCTATAAGCCAACATCATGAAGTGTTTGTTTCGCCACTGCAACACGCAAACAGTGGATGTTCATATTCACGCATGCAGTGTAAGAAAACTTTCAATGATTTTTACAAGATATGACGACATTGTTAGAGATACTATCGTATTGCCCTTTTTTTTCTACTTCCTGTTATCTGGTTGTTTGTGTGGATTTCGTATTTTGCTTTGCAGTTATCTTTTTGTTTTACATAATCTTCTTGGCTTGCGTAATTGTAAGTGATTTACTTGGATACATGTACTTTTAAATAAATCATTTAGTAGAGGCCCAATCCCATCTTTGAAGGGGCCCTGAAATCCAAATGCATGTTGATTGTGTCGATTTATGATACCCTCAACATCTTGCACTTTTGCGGTGAAACGATTACCTAGAAACACAGAGGCGGCGCAGCCGTGGGGGCCGTGGGGGCTCGGGCCCCCACACTTTTTTTTTTTTGTGCGCCATACCAAGGAATACATAAGGTGCCATTACTTTGGGTCCCACACTTTTTTCAACCAGGAATTACGTAAGAAGCACTACAATGGGATGGGAGAGAATGAGCTGAGGACCTTTTTTTTTTTTTTTTTTTTGCTTGTCAGCTGAAGAAACCCGGAAGTAGACGGGTAGAGATGAGCTGGAGATATGAGCTGAGGACCTTTTTTTTTTTTTTTTTTTTTTCCTTGTTAGCTCATGAAACCCTGAAGTGGGCCCCCACACTTTTGAAAACAGTGCGCCGGCCCTGAAACATTCCATATATTTTTAATGATTTTTTCTTCTATATTTCTTCAGATTATTTGGGAACGCTCACAAAAAGATCCTTCCAAACCAATATTCCTCAAATGACCTCATCTGTCAATCATTGCTTAAGTACTGAAATGCTTAACAAAAACATGTTGAGGGTATCATAAATCAACACAAATCAACATGCATTAGGATCTCAGGGGCCCTTTAAAGTCGTTTCTACCGACACAGCCCATGTGATGCTTTCAGGGTGAAAATCGAAATGTAGCGTAAATCACTTACCTCAAATATTTGCATGTCTGCAATTGATATATCGACCTGTTGAAATGAAACAAAAAGAAATGAGAATAATGCCCTTACTTTCCTCAGTGGATTTATAGTTAGCTAAAAAGAACCCCTTCGTTCTGCTTACAACGTAGGACTTAAGGTCTACATTTATTTAAATACGACTTTAAACAGGAGGTGAGTCAAGTGAGGTAGTTTTGAAAGATTGATACATGAAATAGTTTAGACCATCACTAAAGGAGAAAAATCAAAATAAAATGTGACTGTGAAATCAATTTCCTTTTATTTCACAGCCGGATGACCCTCCAGGGGATCACTTTTTGTTATCAATAATCAAGTAACAAGAGTAATATACTTTACGAGTGTTCAACTTTTGTTTTTGTTTTGTTTTTCTCTCTCTCCAAGGGACAGATGCGTCTGTCATCATCCAATAGGGAGTTTTCGCAAGCACGACGCAGCCAGTATTTGAGCGCGCCGTGTGCAAAATTTGCTTCTGCGCATGATCGAATCCGAGAAACATCCCGTCCTGGGGAAAACGAGTACGGTATTCGGCAAAAAAATAGCGTTCGGTCCCGATGCAGCTGGACAGGAGTGAGCCAGCCAGCTAGCCAGCCAATCAGCGATCTTGTCCCCACGCCTCCGTCCTAATGGGAAAGCGAAACTGTTTAGATATGGGGACGGGAGTCCGAGCACGGGGACTGTCAAAGGTGATTGCTTCCGCGTTTTCTCCGTCTTTCCTTCCTGTAGTCATGGACCTACAACATAGGTCCATGCTGCAGTGAAAACTCCCTATGACCCAATTGTCCCCGGATGAGTCAATGAAGAGTCAATAATCAAAATAGTAGAGTGGCTCTCATCGTGTTTAGTCCTTGAACATAACGCTACTACACCCTGCACACGCACACACAAAACACACACCTGTTGCTCTACCATATAGTATGTACTCTCTCTCTCTCTTTAAGGCAATGATACCACAATATTTCGTGATTCATCTTCGATCCCGAGTGCACTTTCCTTCATTCTTCAAAGTATTTGTTCTTTAACCATGCAGGGCGTAATGTGCGTCATAGTCTAGCGTGTGACGTATTTTCGCCATATTTCACTCATGGAGGTGGGCCTCCATGTTTCATTCTTTGGCGGTGTATTCGTCAACAGATGCCGCAATTCTGCGATAGCTATCAGAGCCCTCTAGATAGCTAGGATGATAGCTAAGAACAATATTCATCGCATACCAGACGACTAGTGGGCCAAGACGTAAATTCAGGGCAGACCCAAAGCGTATCAGGGCAATTACTAGTACCTACCGAGGACAATTACCACCCCCCCCCCCCCCCCCCCCGGCTAAACAATGGTTAGTGATAAGGTTATATAATGTAGTAAATATCAGGGTTAGGGTAATTCCCAAAGAGCGAGTCCGTCAGAAAGAGCCTGTTGTTTGTACCGCCAGGGAGGTTGAAGAGCTCTTCCTCCTCCCTAGTATGACATGTGCCATGAACACACGGTACTAGAGCGGGACCACTGCCCCACCCCCCCCCCCCCTCCCACAACGCCACCACAAGTCATTTCCCCCGTATGGTTCACATACCCACCTGCAATTCCCGCTGCGTTTTTACAGCAAACTGCAGCCACGAGTCAATCTGAAGTGTGCCTTTCCCGCACCTGCGGTAGCAATCGCACTATTTGGGAGGTAGAAATAAAGCAGTATATGCTGTACATGTAGTAAACAATCATTTATTAAAGGTGAGGTAATCTTTCAAAACATTTTGTTCTAAAACGAATCGCTTTTGTATAATGCATGCATGTTTTGCCACTATTATCGTTGACACTACTTCTACTTCTATTACTAATACAGTAAAAGTTTCCTTCGTGGAAAGCGTGACCCTTTCTTGCCATTAAATAGTAAGATAAAGTGACAACAACATTGACAAGGTCTATCTCGGCAAACATGACAAGGTATGGAATATTTTGTCCTTTTCACCTAAACACATCGGATGTAAGTGGTGGCTACAAAAACAAAAGGGGGAGACTTACCTCGCAGTCGACATCTGCACTCAATCCACGACAACCAGTTCCCATACACAGCTGGATCGACGCCTTTTTGAAAGATTTATGAAAATTGCTGGGATTACTTCAGAAGAAAATGTGAATAATGATACTTCATGGAAGTAAATAAGTCTTGGTCAATCTCAGACGGTCATCTAACTCTGATAGACTAACCATCGTATTACTATTTTAAAATAGTAATCGGCTTCAGTGCCATAAGTGAAATCTTAATGAAATGAAATCGTATGTGTTACATGAAAATAAGCTATACAATACGATATCTTTTTCTGCAGTATTTATTGCTAACTAACTACTACTTTTATTGTAGGCCTGTATTATAATTATCTGTAAAAACAAAAAATATATATAAAATCATATTTGCTTGCTCCCACCTATCGGAGAGAAAATGACGAACAACGGTGTACAAAAAAAAATAATAATAAATAAATAAGCGCGGCGAGCATCGCTGTAGATACATTGTGTGATAGCTCAAGGGACAAACTTGCATTCGGTTTCGGTTGCATAAATAATGAACTTGGGTCGCGTTCCGGTTTTATTCAGATGTATACTCGATATTCTGTTGAAGATTTCTGCGCTTTCCATCATCATGATCATGTGACCAGTACATTGAACCCTCGCAGTAGAGAACCATGCCTCTAGTGACCCCAAATCAGTAAAATCGAATGTTGAAACTCTTTTTTTAAAGCTTAATTCTAACCAAATAAATTAACAACAACGCTAGCAGCAACGGAAAAAAAAGCAGGCGAAAATTACATTGAATCGAAAAGGGACCTGAGAAACGTTCAAGAGAACCGGAAGCGACAGTGCTCCCTAAGAATCCTAAAGTGCATCTCTGACATGGCATTTTTTACAGGACTCTTCAGCGTGCGCAGAATGTTTTGTTTTGTTTTGTTTTGTTTTGTTATGTTATGTTTTTCGCATTGGCGATACCGAGAATTTACCGTCTAGGGAAACATTGCGTAGTTAGAGGTATCTGTTGGGCACACCAACATAACTTAAAAAAAAGTACCCCCGTATACACGATGTGTTTAAGGATTTTCGCTTTTCCGACTTACGCCCTCAGAGGCTGCATACACACTTCTTAAAGGCTCCTGGTAAGGCTGTGGAACTTGCCACAAAAAAAGGTGTTTTTATAGGAGGAAAATCGTGAGTTATGGTGTTTTACGATTATGTCAGGACTTCATTCCACGACATTTTGAGCAAGAATTAACTCCGTTTGGGTGGAATGCAAGTAAATCACCGACTGATACAATAACAGGAGGTACTTTGCCGGCACACGAAAGCAGCGCCTTATCTTCCGAATTCTGACAGGATGAACGGCCATGTTTGCTCCGGACCTACACGGGTATTAAATCCTGCAAACCTTGTCACCACGTGGTTTACACTCCGCTCCTTGAGGCTTCCAAAAAGTACGTCGAATATCACAGTTGGAGTATTCTACTACCCCCAAACAGCCAAATACCGCCACCTTAGTTACATACACCAATACCACAATTGACAGCCCCCTTACAATCCAGGCAAACACGGGAGAGATCATACTTGGTGACTTCAATAGATTGGATTTGCAAGAAATTGTCTCAAACTCATTTGTGCAAATCACAAAACAGCCTACACGAGATAACGCTATCCTTGACAAAATCATCACCAACATCTCTGATATGTATGATGACCCTCAAATTATTTCACCAAAAGACCTGAGCGACCCCCGCTGTGCGATGGTCAAACCTCACAACCATGTTCCCATTTGTAACACAACACGAAAGCGAGTAACTGGTATGCCCAATGCCAGATAGTAAGATCAGAAAATGCTGGTCATGGATTCTGAACCATGATTGGTCAGAAGTTTACGCCGCCGATGCGGCCTCACGCTCCTAATTCAACTCGCGAAGATGAGGTAATGTTATTTTTTACCAAAAAAATCATTAAAAATCAGTCAAGTGGAAAATTGCCACTTTTGGTAGTGTTTGACATTGCTTGAGGACAGGAGCTTTTGCAGGTTATGAAGAAATTGAATGAATCAGGGTTTTTGTATTTTTAATGAATTTTTATTGATGTATGAGGTAATTTGCTATTTTTATCATTTTTGAGAGTGACTGGATGACTAGTCTCGTATGGAGGCTCTTAACTTTTTTTTAGAGCTGGCAAACATCCCAAACTATGTAGTTTGCTTGAAAGCAGAGAAAATTTCCCTTCATCTACTTCAATTTAAAAAGTTTCTATGATTCGATTAATTTTTTATGATTCATGGAATATGCTGCATTTAACACAGGTTTCTATGGGAGCCCGGAAGCAGAGCGTGAGGCCATGATGCATCTGAAAAATGCACTGCCCTCTACGACACGCTCCTCGCATTAAGCACCTCATTGCCAAAGACAAAGAGCCCTCAGAGCTCTCAGACAATAAGCGATGCCTTTGGGCTCAGCTGCGAAACAAAGTCAAAAGTGAAATCAATCAGAGCTGCAAAAGAACATCATTACGTCGATAGCGTTCAACATCTGGAAAAAGGACAACCCAAGTAAGTGGTTCCAGCAAATTCGGGAGATGTCTGGGGGGAAAAATCCTTCATTGACAAACATCAGCGTTGATAACATTAATGGGACTGACCACGAAGGAATCGCAAACGCTGTCAATGATCACTTCATATCCATTGCAGACGACATGGAGCCTCTTGACAGAAGAGCTTTGTTGATGTACCTCCCGTCTCTCCCCATTCGCACTACAATGTATTCAACCATGGGAGGTGTTCAATGAACTAAAGAAAATCAAAACAAAGAAAGCAAGCAGCCTAGGTGAAATCCCATCTATTCGCTTCAGAACTTAGCCAACCCCTCACAGATGTCATTAATGCATCATTCGCACAAGCAAAGGTGCCATGCCAGTACGGGAACCTCAAAGGAGCATCAACCTCGCATTGCTTTGTCGACGTTATGCATAATATGCGTCAGAAAGGCGTCGTAATATGTCGTCTTTTTGAAGTAAATAAGAAAGAAAATTAGACGTCTTAAAGTGACGTCAAATTTTCTTCTTTTTTTTTTTTTTTTGTTGCTCAAATTGAATTAATGGAAGACGTCAAAAGGATGTCATATTTGTGACTTGACGTCTGTCCAAAGTCTACGTGGCTGGACAAAGACTTTAAAGACAAAATGTAACGTCAGAATGACGGCATTAAGCATGTAGTTTACACGTCCATTTACGACTTTTTCACTATATTGTTACAGAAAAAAAAATGTCTTAAAGACTTTTTTTTTAAACAGAAAAATGGACATAATTTTGGCGTCGTTTGTAAGCCAAGATACGTTAAATAGTATGATATTACAAGCTCTAATGAAGCTCTGGGCATCTTCATATACAACCTTATGAATCTTACCATACCTACTCCCAAAGTCCTGAATCTTATACCTACGTCTAAGCCAACCACCTATTTCATAGTTACTGAACTTGTTATTGTTGTTGTTAGATTTCACGGCTTACAATTCGTTTGTCAAATATTGATTTTTGTCAAAAATACGTTATTTTGACGTCGTATCTTGTCTTGAAATTAGTTATTTACACGTTTTCTTATGACGTCTTTGCATGACCAGCTAGACGTCAGAAAGACGTTACAAATATAATGTCGTTTAGATGTCTTCCATTTGAACAAAAATACATTTTGACGTCAGTTCGAGACGTCTAAATGGCGTCTATTTTGTTGTTGTTGTTGTTGATAATTTACGTCCAAAAGACGGCATGCAATGACGTCTTTAGTACGTTACAAGTATGACGTCGTTTTTATGTCTTGCATTTGAGCAAAAAATACAAGTTGTCGACAGTTTACGGCGTCTTCCTGACGACAGCGCTGATGTGAAATCGACGTCATTCTGACGTGTTTCTAGTATCAGGGAATACGTCGCTACTATGACGTAATAAACACATAAAAAACAACGCATATTTGATGTCATTAATACGCTGTAAATATGACGTCATAAATAAACTGACTTAAAATTTACGTCTATAATACTAGTAGGTTAATTATATGACGTCATAAATAGGCCTACGTCGCAAAACTGACTTATTGGGAGAAGTGATATAAGAAAAGTTCCAGTTATCACATTTGATGCATATGTGGAGGTCAGATGTATCACAAAACATTCTACCGTACAAAAAATGTACATGAAAGCCTCAAATTTAAGGAGATATCTCTGTTTTTATCTGAATAAACCGCAACTGTAAAGATGGCTTGGTCTAGAAACAATTTTATTATAACTATTGTTCACATTTTGTATAATAGAGTATCTAACAATACTAAACGTTGATTATAGTGGTCAAAATTTGTACAAATGTTGTTACTATCGCTAACTTATATTTTGGAACTATTTTGAAGCACTAGAGCTGGGATTTTGTTTTATCTGCAAATGGTAAATATAATGCTTTTAATTCTACCGTCTTCAGTACGTCGTTACAATGACGTCATAAATATATCGCAAAACTGATTTTAAGTTATCAATACGTCGCTCAATTATGACATCGTGAATACGTGGCAAAGCAGAGCAAGTTTTACGTTAAGATGACGTGATATATACGTCGCAGAGCAGCGTAGATTTTATGTCATTAATACGTCGTTAATATGACGTGAAAAATGCGTCGAAAAATTGACATAAAATTTTACGTCAATAATAAACAAGCCTCTATTAGGCAATAAATACGTCGAAAAACTGACGTAAAGTTTAAGTCATTAGAACTTCCCTAACAAGGCGTGATAGATACATTTCAGAAGGACCTTAAAATCAAGTCATTTTCTGGTCATTATGACGTGTGACCAGTTTGACCAGTTGCGACCAAATTAAGACATCTTCTTAGATAGATAGATAGATAGATAGATAGATAGATAGATAGAAAGATAGATAGATAGAAAGATAGATAGATAAATGGTATTTTATTAAAGTATTCATATCTCACAGTTATAAGACTGAATTGCGCATAGACTTACATCGTAAAAGAGACAACAAATATTACAAAACAAACGACATTCATACAAAAGAAACACGTAAAATACTGCAGATATAATAAAACCTGGTCTTAAGACAAGGCAAACGTAGGAGGAAACAAGAAAATAATGTATATCAACAAACTGGCCAAGCCGTAAAAATAACATCATAATAAAAACACAGATGATCAGGGTTCGGTACTCACACTCTCTCTGTTAACACCTCTCTCACGCGCCCTTTTTTTAACCCGCTCTTAATATGTTCTAAAGGCCTTGTCACACCTTTCCGGGCAAGCTACGCGGGCTTGTGGCGAGGAGGTAGCTTCCAGCACGTAGAAGATTTTCCGCGGGCGAACAAGAATGTTTGCTATTTTCGCACTTGTTTCTTACCTACTAGACGCGTGCTACTTAGCTTCTACTTGCGTGCATTCCATGTGACCTGCCTGAGAGCTTTGAAACCGATCCGTCTTCTGTTACGAGCGACGTACGGGTACTGAGAAGTACCTGTAGTGGAGTTGCCTGCGAGGTGCTGCCGGTAAGGGTCTCCTACTGGTGTTCTGCGTGTACCTCTGCGAGCAAACCCCCACGACTCACTCGGAACAAATTTTGAGCATGCTCAAGGCCTTGTCATACCGTATCTGGGGAAGTTTTGCGGCTTGACTTGCGGGGAAACAAATTTGCCACCCGGAGTTTTCAGCAGTTGGTCCGCACCTGACAGTACCTATATAGCGCGTATCTCGTCTGTAGTTGCCCGGAGGTGTTCACGCAAGTCCGATTTAACCGCAGCCAAGTTTTGAGCATGACCAAAACTTTTTCCGGGTGAGTCGCGGGGATGCCCGGAGAGGTCCTCGCAGAACGCCAGTAGGAGGCCCTTAGCGGCAGCACTTCGCAGGCAACTCCCACGCAGGTACTTCGCAGTCCCTGTATGCAGCCAAGATAATGACATTCCATGGGATTTCTGCCATTCCTTCAGAGGAATTCCTTCACTGAGTTGTCAACCCCCACGCGACTGGTACAAAGGTCACACAGTATACCCGCTGCCCGCAAGTAGAATTTAAGTAGAACGCGCCCAGCAAGTAAGACACATGCACTGACTCGCCCAAATCCTTGTTCGCCCTCAGAAATTTCCGGTATGCTGGAAAATTCCTACACGCAACAAGCCTGCATAACTTGCCCGGAAAGGTGTGACGGGCCTAAACATGGTTGCGGGTAAAAAGATTTGCGTGCACACCTCCGGGTGACTACGGGTGAGATACGTGTTAGGTACTGTCATGTGCGGCTCATTCCGGGGACCTCGGGGGCCTTTAAGGCCGTGTCACACCTTTCCGGGCAAGCCTTGCGTGCGACTTGCAAAGAACAATTTTACTACCGGGAGGTAGATGAGCCGGACGTGACAGTACCTAGCACGTATCTCACCCGTAGTAGCCCGGAGGTGCGCTCGCAAATCTTTTTACCCGCAACTATGTTTAGGCCCTGTCACACCTTTCCGGGCATGCTACGCGGGCTTGTTATGTGTGGGGATTTTCCAGCATACCGGACAATTTCTGAGGGCGGACAAGGATTTGGGCGAGTCAGAGCATGCATGACATGTGTCTTACTTGCTGGACGCGTTGTACTTAAATTCTACTTGCGGTATACTGTGTGAACTGTGTACCAGTCACGTGGGTGCTGACAACTCAGTGAAGAAATTCCTCTGAATGAATGGCATAAATCCTACAGAATGTCATTATCTTGGCTGCATACGGGGACTACGAAGTACCTGCGTGGGAGTTGCATGCGAGGTGCTGCCACTAGGGGCATCCTACTGGATTGTTTCCCCGCAAGTCAAGCTGCAAAACTTCCCCAGATACGGTATGACAAGGCCTTGAGCATGCTCAAAACCTGTCTCGAGTGAGTCGTGGGGGTTCGTTCACAGAGGTTTACACGCAGAACAACAGTAGGAGAGTTGGGAGACCCTAGCCGGCAACACCTCTCAGGCAACTCCAACGCAGGTAGGCCTACTTCTCAGTACCTGTAAGTCGCTCGTAACAGAAAACGGATCGATTTCAAAGCTCTCAGGCAGGTCACACGGAATACACGCAAGTAGAAGATAAGTAGCACGCGTCTAGTAGGTAAGGAACAAGTGCGAAACTCGCAAACATTCTTGTCCGCCCGGGGAAATTCTCCTGCGTGTTGAAAAATCCCTCCTGGCAACAAGCCCGAGTAGCATGCCCGGTCCCGTATTAAAATGTAAATTTTTGTTTCATCCACACACAGTTGAGTATATTATGGAAGGTATCTTTGACCCTAAATAACTCAAGTTTGTTGTTCCGTAACGCCCCTCTTCTTTCATACATGTTATCAGAACTATACATGCACCAGTATCATAGATTCACTTCACTTTCATATTTCTTAGAAGACAGGGAAAGAATCATAGAAGCATTTGAGGGTGTAATAACCTTGACATATTGATGGCTAGAGCTGATCCAAAAACTTTATTCCTAATGATGAATAACGCAATATAGCACCCATCAAATGAAAATAATGAAACATGCAGATGAAAGAAACAATTACGATGTATACTGAATCCTCCTTTTCCCAATTAATGTCAAAACAAACTTGAGATTAATGTATCTGTGAATGAAGTGATGCTATCGAACATTATAAACACATACACATATTTTGAAAGTACTGTTTCAAAGGTGATATCAGAATAAAGAATGAATACGAAATAAATATGAAATGTTAAGATGCTTGCAAACAATACCTGTAATGAATGAAAATGGATAAAAGGAATAAAAACCATAAACGTGTCTGCTAAATTGACTGCAGTAAATGCAAAATTGGATGCCCAAGAATCAATTCAAATTCAAATTCAAATTCAAAGGTTTTATGTTCACTTCTTTCAACAGAATGTACAAAAAAAAAAATATAGATTCGACATACGTTTGAAGGAATGATACATAGATAGCAAAGGATAACATTTCTCAATAATCATTACAAATTTAGGCATTTTTCATACAGACATATTTATACATTCTGCAAAAAAAAAAGTGGAGGTACCCACTCAAAAGACTATGCTTGTACAACGTGGGCACCTCACAGGAAGAAAAAAAAAAGTGAAAACTTAACTACAAGTGTGCGGGATGAAAGAAGAAGTGGAAAAGGGGAAAGGGAAGAAGCATAAATACAAGTAAAGAGACGAGACAACTAAGAACAAAAGCCTAGATCAATCGGTACATTCAAGATCAAACCAACAGAGACTATTAGCCATATTAGAAGTGTAGAGCGTTAAAAACGACGAGAAAGTGATATATACAATTGTATGGAATTGCTGATAGCAGAACACATTATCTGTTCTGTGAAGGCACGTAAGTTTGCAATAGGAAAAACAGGGGATGCGATGCGGAATTCCGCGAAAGACGCGACCTAACAAGCCTATGAAAAATCAATAGCATCCTGGTGCTTACAAAACCTACTTACTGAAAAAGATAAACAAACAAAATTAATTTCTTTCTGTTACATTATAAGACTTAAGAAGGAATGATTTCAATCTTTTTTTGAATGAAAACAAAGAAGGAGCATTTTTTATGTCTGGACTAAGGGAGTTAAAGAATCTTGGGCCTGTATATATAAATGTCTGCTGAGCTAAAACCGTTCTAAGCAGAGGCAAATGAAATTCATTAGACTGTCTTGTTGGGTAACTATGGTATGTCAGGTTACGAGGAAACATAGAATCAAATATAAGCGGAAGACAGTTATTATCATAACTATACATAAATTGTCCTAAATGAAATAAAAACAAATCCTTAATTTTCAGAATCTTATTTTCAGAAAACAAAGAAGCTGTATGAGAGCAAGGAGCGGCATTACAAATGATTCTTTTGTAACAATAAAACCCTATCTAATAATGTTTGATGCGTGTTTCCCCATGCCAAGATTCCGTAATTTAAATAAGGTAGTATCAAAGACGAATACAGTATGAATAATGAATGTTGGGGAAGAAACAATTTGAACCTGTTAATGACGCCTATATTGCGTGAAATAATTTTACAAACATAATCTATATGAAATTTCCAAGAAAGTTTATTATCTACTGTGATTCCAAGAAATTTTGTATATGAAACACTTTCTAAAACAGTATCATCAAAGTAAATATCCATATTCAAATTATCTAAAGTGTTACTAAAAAACATATACTTGGTTTTATTGATATTCAGGGACAGCTTATTAGCTCGTATCCAATCTCGTAAATTTTGTAACTCCGCATTTACTGTGTGCACAAGAATATTTGGATCTTCATGTGAATAAAACACATTTGAGTCATCGGCGAAAAGTATGAATGATAACACTTGGGAGGAAGCACATAAATCATTAATATAAACAATAAACAACAACGGCCCCAATATACTACCTTGTGGCACGCCACACATTAATTCTCTCATATCAGAGTTATGATTGTTTATTGAAACATATTGTTTACGATCAGTTAGATAACTCCTGAACCACTCCAAGGCCTTCCCACGTACATATAGTGGGACAACTTATAAAGCAATATATTATGATTAATAGTGTCGAAGGCCTTGGAGAAGTCCAGGAAGATACCGATCAAATGAGAGTGATTATCTAAAGCATGTGCTACTTTATCAATAAAATTCAAAAATGCATGAGAGGTGCTATGCTTTTCTCGAAAACCAAACTGGGAGTTTGTCAGAACACAATGCGTCTTCAAAAAATTCATTGTTCTTTTATATATAATTTTCTCTAAGATTTTTGATATACAAGATAATAAAGAAATAGGTCTATAATTACTAATATCCAGGTTGTCACCATTCTTAAATATAGGAATAACTTTTGCTATTTTCATTTGTTCCGGAAACTGACCGTTTGACATTGACAAATTGAAAATGTACACCAAAGGATCCACAATAGAATATATTGCTCCTTATAAAATCATATTGCTTATATCATCATAACCTGCACTTTTTTTATTTTTCAAACCAGAAACAATATCAATAACCTCATACCTAGTGGTAGGAGTAAAAAATATAGAATGTGTATTATACTGATTCAAAAAATCAGTAAAATGTTTATCAGTATTGGGAATTTCTTGAGCAATATCTTCTCCAATAGTTGTAAAATATTTATCGAAAATATTTACAATATCTTGAGAATTATCAATAATCTTGTCATCAAATCGAATTTTTGATATACCAGAGATTTCGGTAGATGTATTCATAGCTTGTTTTAACACATTCCACGTACTTTTTATATCATATCTATATCTCTGCAGTTGCTTATGATAATATTTTTTCTTTTCTATACGTAATATTTTTGTGAGGGTATTTTTATATGAAGTGTATTTCAAACGTGCTTGTTCAGTTCTTTTCATCTTAAATGAATAAAACAATTTATTTTTTCTGTTAATAGATCGCAAAATGGACTTTGTAATCCAGGGAAGCCTTGGTGTTGTTTTATAATTCCCCCGTTTGTATTTTCTTTTGGGAATACATATATCCAAATGATTATTCAAAACATCAAAAAAATTATTCAAAGACAAATTAATGTCATCTGTATCAAACACACATTCCCAATTAGCCTTATCTAAAGAAGCACAAAAAGAAAACAAGTTTTCTTGAGTTACTCTACGCCTTTCCTGACGATGAAATGAATTAACATTAATATGATTATACTTAAAATGCGTCATAACAGGAAAATGATCAGTCATATCAGACAAAATTATAGAAGAATCTGGGAGAGTTAAAACATTACAAAAAATATTATCAATCAAAGTAGCCGAATGACTAGAAACACGAGTTGGTTTGGATATAAGGGGTAAAAAAGAAGAGGATAAGAATGTATCAAGGAATTCACCCGGTATATTGTCTGTTGTATGTTTTAACAAATCAATATTAAAATCACCGAGTATAAAGGACTCTGAGTTAGCAAATAAAGGATCTGTGAGCAACTCGGTGAGATATGATAAAAAATCTTTGTTATTAGAATTTGGGGGTCTATAAATGATACCTATCACAATATTTTTACTACCAGGAACATTAATTTGAACAAAAAGGGACTCCACAATGTCATTCATTTTACTCAACTTTTCACAAACAATACATTCAAAACTGCTTAAAACATATAAGGCAACCCCACCACCAGAACGATCGGGTCTGTTATTCACAAAAACATTATATCCTTCAAGCGAGAAAGATCGTTTGGGGCATGAAGATAACCACGTTTCAGATAGTCCTATCACTGTAAATAAAGGGTTATTTGGGTTATCCAATAATAACTGTAATTCATCAAAATGCTTACTTAAACTTCTTATATTCAAATGCATCAACGAAAATGTGTCTTTACATAAACCCTTACGAATTTCTTTAAATTGATTCATAGTAACATAACTACAAAATGGGGCTTGGGTTAAATCATCAAAATCATACTGCATTTCTTCAGCTGTTGAGTTCATATTATCGGCAACTAACTTATCATAAAAAGATGTATGCGAATTAGAAACATCATCTAGGAAATCAAATTCTGGTGTAGTAGGTCTAAATAGATCAAAAAACTCATCATCCAATACGGAACGAAAAGGCACATTTATCCCTTCAGCCATTTTGAATGAGAAATTCTCTGACAATTGAGCACGCAAATGATGCTAACAGGAAGAAGCCAGCATAGGCATAACAGCAAAGTCGACGCGGCAGATACCGCACCGGATTCTGCGCAAAGTGAAATGGTAGGCTGGCGCCATGTGTGACAATGAAGGGTAAGTGCCTCTCACGGGCATACAAACAAAATGTTCGGGCTAGTTGGCTGTCAGCAAAACCAGGGGTACTAGAGTAGTTAGAGGCAAGGAAATAAGAGTAGCATTGAACAATCAAGAAAATATAAAACATGGCTAATGTCTCTGTAGGTTTACACTTCGTTATAAAACACAACATACATAGAAAAGAAAAGAACAAAATGTTGAAAATACACATAATGGACATTGATCTTACACGATACACTACAGTACAGGTAAATTTCTCGTAAGAAACGAGGGTGTAATCCCAGTTGCGGGTAGAGCTCCCGCCAATAAGTGCTAAAAAAAAACATCAACAGCTGATTTATAACGAGATACACGGAATGAGGTAGGCCTTTGTGAAAAGGAGAAAAAAGAGAGTGGGATAATCGATCAAGAGGGTGAATAGTGAGCGAGCATTATCAGAGCACCTTGTATTTTGAAAAGAAATAAGTGCGGCGGGGAGAGTCTCGTCTCAGTGGACTTGAAATATGCAGAATGAAACCGAATAAACCCAGGAGCTTCAAGAGGGTAAGATTTGAGAGACTTTGACGTATTCAATAAAAACAGAAGATCAGAAGAACGCTATACGGGTTAAGAAAAATGTGCATATATCATGAAATAAAACATGTACATCTGAGCAATTTATCGACGTGTTGACATCAATCAGCGATTTTTTTTTTATCAATGTGCAGCTGTTCAAAAACTTACTCTACATCAGGGTCAAGGACTTACGTAAGACATAATATGAAGAAAGAAAAAAAATAAGAAAGAGAAAGAGAGAA
This sequence comes from Diadema setosum, assembly GCF_964275005.1. Taxonomy (NCBI): domain Eukaryota; kingdom Metazoa; phylum Echinodermata; class Echinoidea; order Diadematoida; family Diadematidae; genus Diadema; species Diadema setosum. The sequence continues at coordinate 5,214,876 of NC_092686.1, forward strand.
AAGAATGTGTAAAGGGAAGGTGTCAGCAAGTAAAACGTATAGAACCGCATACTTCCGAACTGGGTGTGGACAAAACAACACCAATTGAACCCGGTAATCTGCTACATCGACAAAGACTTAACAAGGATAATGAACTGAGGGAATTTGATCTGTTCCTAACTTGTAACAAGACAAACAAAAATCGGAGAAAAATTCCTGTGACAGGGAACAAAACGTTTGTACTTGAACATTGAATCTATTAAAGGGAATGTGTATCGGTTCAAAAACTTGCTAAGCATTAGCGTTTAGTCAGAGGACTTGCGTAAGACAAGAAACTTGCATATCAAAACGAGTGGGAAGTGTAGAATGAATGCTAGACTAACATCAGCAAGAAAGAGAAAATGTACATATATTTTGTGATAATGCACGTAAAGCTGAATATTCTGTCGATGTGTTGACATAAATCAACGATTATTCTATCAGTGTGCAGCTGTTCAAAAACTTTCTTAACTTCAGGGTCAAGGACTTACGCAGGACAAGAATATAAAGAAAAACAGAACAAAAGAGAGTGAGAAAAAAATGTTAGAAGGGAAGGTGTCAACAAGTAGGATACGTGGGTATGAATAGCCAAAAAAGGATAACCATTTTAAAATTGCAAAACCACATACTTCCGAACTAAGTGTGATGGGCAGAAAAACTCCAAGTGAACCCGGTAATCTACGACATCGCCAAACAAAAGACTTAACAAATCTGGGACAGGGAACAAAAAAGATTGAACCTGGGTATTGGGTCAATTAAAAAGAATGCGTATTAGTCATGTCGTTTCAAAGACTTGCTAAGCGTTTGTTGGAGGACTTACGTAAGGCAAGAAACTTACATGTCAAAAAAAAAAAAAACATGCAGGAAGCATACATGAGAAAGGAAGCTAGAGTAACAACAGGAAGGTTGGAATTCTGAAATTGCATACGTTGAAATGTGGGTAGGAAGTGAAAGTACTGCTTGCCGACATGTTTACAAAAGGGAAGTGACTTAAAAAGGAATTGACACGTTTTCTGGTGTGTGAGGCTGCTTTCACATAGAAGTATACTATTCGGGTATTCGGGCTCGTTTTTCGAGGGCACGCGAATAGCTTGAATCGAACGATAGGATTTCCTCACACCGGTTCACATAAGAGGGCACTATTCGAAAGTACCGAATACCTGCGAAAAGTATAGCAAAGTGGGAATCGAGCTTGTTCGATTTTCTTGCAGCGTATACCGTCTCTCGTTTATGAAATAATGACACTTTTGGTCTGGATTTGCCCGTTAGCAAATATAAGCATGTAGACCGACATTCTGATGCAGTTTAGAAATTGTTAGTAAGATTTGCTGCGATGTAGGAGGAAGAAATCCTCACTACATGGGATGGTGAGTTGACGGTGCGGGTGATGGTGTATTCGGTGCTCGAATAGCGAATAGCGAATAGCGAATAGCGAATACCGAATACTTCTATGTGAAAGCAGCCTAACAGAAGGCTCGCTCAAAAGAGAACTGCATTCGTGAATAAATATAGCGTGTGCTAAAAAGCATTAAGGACATGTACAGAGACGCAATAACAAAAATGAGGAGCAGTTCATGATGTAGTAACAGAAAATTCTTGTCTGAGCTATAGCATGCGTAAAACAGCGAGAAATTTGAAAGGAAAACACACAGGTACACACCAAAATTTGTACATTTACGCGACCCGAAAACCAAAATCCAGAAATAAGACTTCAGTATCGTAACATGAAGGCCTATGACATGGAAATAATGATTACATGTCTTTTCGATAATCAAGGGAAAATTCAGCGCATGTTTTCAGTTATCAAACGCTTTTCATTGACCTTACGTTGACATTGTGAAGAACATTTGAAATAAAGAGGGCACAGCGTAAATGAGTATGAATAGCCCAGAGAAAAAAGAAACTCCACTCATTACAGGAGCGTACGTTACATTACGTGTGAGTTACTTCATAAGGTAAATAAGGTAAATGGATTAAGATGAAAAAGTACCTGAACAGCTGTAGTACAATAAACTAACAAACCAGACCATTCAATACTCTGTGACTTTTCGAGTGTTGAATTCTCCTGCTTCTTGTTCCACCGTGAAACGTGATGATAGTACAGTGCCAGTAGCAGACCGAGGCCCGGAGCAGACAAAGCACCGGAGGGGTACCATGTGCGCCAGTCCAACGCCCCGCCAGCCCCAAACCCCAGTCCGCCACCGGCGCGTAATTGGTTACTCTGTTTTCGACATTTATAAAAGAACAAAGATTATATATTGGGGAGAATGAGAAGTAGTTGCAAATCATGATATACAGGCAGGCAAAAACAGTCTTCCTATTAATGCCCTAATTTGGAACGTTGTATCTAACAACCATTTCATATTATCTTGGTATTGCAAACATACCGATATGAAAGTAATTTACAAAATTGTTTTAAAATGAATACATGCAATTTAAATTCGGATGAACGAGCGCAGCGTATACGTGATCACGTGACGATATCATGCTAAATTAAAATTAATGAACGATTTTCGAAATGGTGCTTGTCTTACGAATTCGAACTGAAAACGTGCTTATTCGAATGATGTTAAAGGTAATTTGAATGCTTTAAGATGAATTTGAATGAAAAAAATTATAAAACTGAAATACCGAACATGTCATCTAGGCTAAAGTGGGCTAAATTGAATGCAGCAATTAGGAATCGGAGTGAAAAAGTGCGAAATTGGCCGTGAAAACCTATATTTTTCGGTGAGATAATGAAAAACCTATCATAAGATATGAAAGAGCACATAACACTAAGAGGGATTCAAAGATTATTTGATCAAAATTGGTTTTGAAATGACCGAGATATCCAAACCAGAGCGATCCTGACAAAAGGTGTGACCCACCTTTTATCGCGATCACTTCGTGTTACTTTGTTTTTTCGGATGTCCCAGCCATTCTAAAACCGATTTTGATCACATAAACTTTGAATTCCTCTGAGAATCGTATGCTCAATACTATTTCATGAGTGGTTTCTTTGTATCTCGTAAAAAAAAAAAAAGTTAAAAGTCCAATCCTCATCTCAACCAACCAAAAGAATAATCACCAATACAGATATAATATAGAGCTGCAATAATTAAAATACGTCATAATAACGTCAGGCCTAATCATATAGCTGGTTATTTCAGTTATGATCATTTTTGTCGCTAATTTAGGTTATTCACGTTAATCATCAGCATCCCTCACCTTCTGCCTTTCAGTCAAAACACCGACTTAATAGCAAAGTTTGCTCTAAAATGAAATTGATAATTGGAATACTCACCAGCATTAGAAGTATCAGAGTCAAATACATCTTCGTAAGGAAGATTTTGGCGACACAAATTCCCTCCAGTGATGCAATACTTGTCAAGACGGTAAAGGACAAAGCTCTAATATTTGACACAGTAGCTGCTCACAAGCCGCGGTCACACTGGCAAAAGATGGCAAAGCTTGCTCATTTGTCCACACTGGCAACCAACTAGTTCTCTCTAAAGAGAAGTTTCAGTTTTTATTAAGCAAACTTATTGAAGTCTTCGCGAAATGTGCTCCTCCGTCCACACTGACAGACAACTATATAGTACGCATGACGTCACCAGTCCACAACCAAATACCCTACCCGTTCGTGCTGCTATTGGCCATGTGAATCTGATAAGACTAGCCAATTATGTTACCCTTTTTGACGAATAGATCAGTTTCACTTCCTATATGCCTAGCTCTCGCCTCGCTAGTCTGTTCAGTGGGCTGTTCTAGTCCCTTTTCCTCGGTGAGATATTTTGCCGATTGCGACAAACCAATTAGGGAGGGCGCAAATGTTCTGATTGCAAAAAATAATATAAGGCTCACACCTGTAATCATACTATGGGTGTTATAAAAACATTTCCTACTTCTGATCCTTAATAAATCGAAAAATATACACCAGATAACACTGTCATTGATATGAATGATAGCTGAATAGTGTACAATTCAGTTGAAGGTGATTTGAATATGAGAGCATGAATCAGTTCCGTTAAATCCATGATTAATTTTTAACAAGTTCCAGATTTTGGTCAAATTTGAACCCTCTGTACAAATTGAAGTTTACATAAGAACCAATGATGTGTACGTGAGTGTGTGCTTACAATGACCCTGAACGAAAGACATTGATACCACGAATACCACCTTCTTCAGAAATCTGCAGACTAGGCTTCACTGGACTCTTGCTCCTGGGAACATGAATGCTTTATTCATTCCTGATGGATTGCCCTGGGCACTGCTACTCTGCATTCATGGTAAAGGGTATGAATACATGCACATGAAAAGAATAAATACAAGTTTTCATGTACTTGCATACACTACTTCTCAGGATGAATATGATGTGATAGTAAAATTCTAATGAATATGTAATACATTTATTAACCAGGTTAATAAATCACTCAAGATCAATGCTGAATGACGAGCACAGAGGAGAGCTGCATCATGCGCTCGATCCATGCTCGATAGATGTCAGTACTCATACTCATGGTCATACTTTAGATCTTATCATCAGTAGAAGTTCAGATGACATAGTTGTTGGAAAGCCTTGGGCTGATTCATTGGTTTCCGATCATATGTCAGTCATGTGTCATTTGAGAACACAAAAACCATCAGTAAAAGTAAAGAAAGTTATGTGTCGTAAAATTGCATCAACTGATTTTGACATTTTTCAGAATGATTTGAGAGCAAGCGATCTCAGTACTTGCATGTGTGATGATTTAGATGAATTGGTCTCATTATATGAAAACTCTTTGACATCTGTTCTTGACAAACATGCACCACTTGTAACAAAATATGTGAGTGAGAGGCCCAAAACACCTTGGTTCAATGAAGATATTCGGCAAATGAAACGAAAGAGACGTAAAGCAGAAAAGAAGTGGATGAAGAGCCACAACAAGTGTGATCATGATGATTATAAGAGTATACGGAATATGACCTTGTCTTTAATGAATCGTGCTAGACAAGATTATTATAATGAATGTATAACTGAGAATGCTGCTGATCAGAAAAAGTTGTTTCATATTGCAAAGTCTTTGTTAAATATGAAGAAGTCCATAGTTGATTTACCACCACACATTGATACTGAAAATTTTGTAAATGAGTTGGGTATGTATTTTGAGCAGAAAGTAGTGAAAATGTGTGAAGACATTCAGTCAAAAAGAGCAGATGGATTCCCCAACCAATCTTCTTATTCAGAAGTTCAAAATAAGTTGTCACAGTTTTCTCCATTATGTGCACATGATGTGCAAAATTTGGTTCTGAAGTTAAACAAGAAGACATGTATATTGGATCCAATACCCACAAAGCTGGTTGTAAGGAACATTGATATTTTATTGCCAGTTCTTACAAAAATTATCAACCTGTCTCTGACAAGTGGACACTTTCACAGGAATTGGAAGTTGGCTATAGTCAGACCATTATTGAAAAAGCCCGGTGCAGATTTACAGTTTTCAAATTGTAGACCTGTTAGTAATTTGCAATATGTGTCCAAACTGGTTGAAGCAGCAGTAGCAGGTCAAATTCAGCAACATCTTGTAACCAATGATTTACTACCACCGATGCAGTCAGCATATAGACAAAACCACAGCACAGAAACAGCCCTATTAAAGGTAAAGAATGATTTGCTGTTAGCAATGAATAAGCAACAGGTGGTATTTTTAGTTCTACTGGACATGAGTGCAGCTTTTGATTTAATTAGACACGACATTCTTGTAAATATTCTCCAAACACATTTTGGAATAACTGACAGAGCATTGTCATGGTTTGAGTCCTATTTGAATGATAGGAGACAGAGGGTCCAGGTCGATTCCAGTATGTCCAAGGAGTTTGATGTACCCTGGGGTGTGCCCCAAGGCTCCTGCCTGGGTCCCCTTCTTTTTAGGTGATCCGAGTATCCTCTCGGATCACCTTCTGTATCTGTACGGATTCTTTGTTCTTTAGGTGATCCGAGTATCCTCTCGGATCACCTTATGTATCTGTACTGATTCTTTCTTTATATCTCCTCAAATGTTGTGCAGAGGTTAACTCAAAAAGTCCTTCGCCTATCACATTCAAACTTATACCATGTATGTATCATGTCATAAGGACGACAGATCTAATGCATCAGTGTGATCAGTCAACCGTGACGTCATTATGACGTCATTATCTAAAATCACGTTTACATATATATCTCATTAACGGAATGGAATTTGCCAATGAATTTTACATATCATATAGTTCAAGTCAAGCTCTATTGATATATTTCATAAAATGTACTCACGTTCATATTAAACGAGCGCGTACGCGTGCGTTGAAATTTTAACATGCTCCAATCAAGCTCAAAATTGTTTTGCACACGTTTCAGGTCATTTAAAGTATTTCAAAGAAAAATCGACGGACGCGTACGTGCGCGCACATATACGCACGCACAGCTCATATACAATGGAAATTTCCCGTTTTTTACACGGATCGAATGTATGAAATGTCAAGGAATATTTCTACCAAGTTTCAAGTCAATCCGACTCAATATGACGTCATACGGGCCCGTCAAAGTTGAAATTCCGCGCGAGCGTCAATGGCGATATACAGTGCAACTATGCCAAAAAACACCAATTTTAAATCCGATTTTACTCGTCAGGATGGACGGTGACCCCCCATTTTCTTTACATATTTTGAAAGCTGATGAGTTGTACATGTCATTTCATGGGATGGCAATGCTGGCAAAATGATTAAAAGATATCGAATTTCTTAATAAAGTAAAAAGTGAATTTTCAAAATGACGTCATCAAATTTCAAGTTTACTCGAGCGTATCTCACTTATCCTTGGCCAATTTTCACCCAGATTTCAGTATGCTGAAGCTAATTTAATGCTCTATCAGTTACGTAATAAAACAATTTTGATTGAATGATAGCATGACCTCATAAAAATGGATTGAAAGTAACCTTGTCGAATTTGACCAGTTTACGTGTTATCTCTATGGGAGTGCAGTTTTTCTGGAAATGAAAATTGAACCGACTATTTCTATCGACCACTAGCTGACTTATGCTTCGGTGAATTTCTTCCAGATTTTAATATGTTGTAGCTGAGACTTTGGGCTATCGTAAGTGTGCCTTTTGTTTTTTCATACCATGTCGGGATCACGTCAACAAACGTGGTTGAAATTCAAGCTTATCTTCGATGTATTGAAATATTTCTTTCTTTCTGCAACTTTCTTTGCAATAACTCAAGAAAAACATACCCTATCAACACCATATTTTGCACATGCTTAGTTCATGTCACGTACATTATTTCAGAAAATAACAACTACTTGATCAGACGCCATCCTGGGTATGTAAATTAGGGTCAAAGGTCATAAATGTTTCATCCTGTATCTGGGTGAATACCGGTCCTATCTTTCCCATATTTTGCACACGTAAAGACCATGTTACAAGGATCATTTCACAAAATAACCACTTTTTGCTCAGATGCCATCTTGTCTGTGTAAAGTGGGGTCAAAGGTCATATGTACTTCTTTCTTTATCTTCATTATGACGTGTTATCTCTACGGGATGAAATTTTTCTAGATGTGAAAATTGACATGATTGTCTTTATCGAGCACTAGCTCACCCACCCTTTGGTGAATTTCTCCCAGATTTTAATATGTTGTAGCTGAGACTTTGCGCTATCGTAATGTGTCCTTTGTTTTTTCATACGACGTCAAAAGCACGTCGAAAAACTCGGCTAAAATAATCAAAGCTTAGCTTCATTAGGTGATCCGAGTGATGTATGTATGTATCTGTACTGTACTGATTCTTTCTTTATATCTCCTCAAATGTTGTGCAGAGGTTAACTCAAAAAGTCCTTCGCCTATCACATTCAAACTTATACCATGTATGTATCATGTCATAAGGACGACAGATCTAATGCATCAGTGTGATCAGTCAACCGTGACGTCATTATGACGTCATTATCTAAAATCACGTTTACATATATATCTCATTAACGGAATGGAATTTGCCAATGAATTTTACATATCATATAGTTCAAGTCAAGCTCTATTGATATATTTCATAAAATGTACTCACGTTCATATTAAACGAGCGCGTACGCGTGCGTTGAAATTTTAACATGCTCCAATCAAGCTCAAAATTGTTTTGCACACGTTTCAGGTCATTTAAAGTATTTCAAAGAAAAATCGACGGACGCGTACGTGCGCGCACATATACGCACGCACAGCTCATATACAATGGAAATTTCCCGTTTTTTACACGGATCGAATGTATGAAATGTCAAGGAATATTTCTACCAAGTTTCAAGTCAATCCGACTCAATATGACGTCATACGGGCCCGTCAAAGTTGAAATTCCGCGCGCGCGTCAATGGCGATATACAGTGCAACTATGCCAAAAAACACCAATTTTAAATCCGATTTTACTCGTCAGGATGGACGGTGACCCCCCATTTTCTTTACATATTTTGAAAGCTGATGAGTTGTACATGTCATTTCATGGGATGGCAATGCTGGCAAAATGATTAAAAGATATCGAATTTCTTAATAAAGTAAAAAGTGAATTTTCAAAATGACGTCATCAAATTTCAAGTTTACTCGAGCGTATCTCACTTATCCTTGGCCAATTTTCACCCAGATTTCAGTATGCTGAAGCTAATTTAATGCTCTATCAGTTACGTAATAAAACAATTTTGATTGAATGATAGCATGACCTCATAAAAATGGATTGAAAGTAACCTTGTCGAATTTGACCAGTTTACGTGTTATCTCTATGGGAGTGCAGTTTTTCTGGAAATGAAAATTGACCTGACTATTTCTATCGACCACTAGCTGACTTATGCTTCGGTGAATTTCTTCCAGATTTTAATATGTTGTAGCTGAGACTTTGGGCTATCGTAAGTGTGCCTTTTGTTTTTTCATACCATGTCGGGATCACGTCAACAAACGTGGTTGAAATTCAAGCTTATCTTCGATGTATTGAAATATTTCTTTCTTTCTGCAACTTTCTTTGCAATAACTCAAGAAAAACATACCCTATCAACACCATATTTTGCACATGCTTAGTTCATGTCACGTACATTATTTCAGAAAATAACAACTACTTGATCAGACGCCATCCTGGGTATGTAAATTAGGGTCAAAGGTCATAAATGTTTCATCCTGTATCTGGGTGAATACCGGTCCTATCTTTCCCATATTTTGCACACGTAAAGACCATGTTACAAGGATCATTTCACAAAATAACCACTTTTTGCTCAGATGCCATCTTGTCTGTGTAAAGTGGGGTCAAAGGTCATATGTACTTCTTTCTTTATCTTCATTATGACGTGTTATCTCTACGGGATGAAATTTTTCTAGATGTGAAAATTGACATGATTGTCTTTATCGAGCACTAGCTCACCCACCCTTTGGTGAATTTCTCCCAGATTTTAATATGTTGTAGCTGAGACTTTGCGCTATCGTAATGTGTCCTTTGTTTTTTCATACGACGTCAAAAGCACGTCGAAAAACTCGGCTAAAATAATCAAAGCTTAGCTTCATTAGGTGATCCGAGTGATGTATGTATGTATCTGTACTGTACTGATTCTTTCTTTATATCTCCTCAAATGTTGTGCAGAGGTTAACTCAAAAAGTCCTTCGCCTATCACATTCAAACTTATACCATGTATGTATCATGTCATAAGGACGACAGATCTAATGCATCAGTGTGATCAGTCAACCGTGACGTCATTATGACGTCATTATCTAAAATCACGTTTACATATATATCTCATTAACGGAATGGAATTTGCCAATGAATTTTACATATCATATAGTTCAAGTCAAGCTCTATTGATATATTTCATAAAATGTACTCACGTTCATATTAAACGAGCGCGTACGCGCGCGTTGAAATTTTAACATGCTCCAATCAAGCTCAAAATTGTTTTGCACACGTTTCAGGTCATTTAAAGTATTTCAAAGAAAAATCGACGGACGCGTACGTGCGCGCACATACGCACGCACAGCTCATATACAATGGAAATTTCCCGTTTTTTACACGGATCGAATGTATGAAATGTCAAGGAATATTTCTACCAAGTTTCAAGTCAATCCGACTCAATATGACGTCATACGGGCCCGTCAAAGTTGAAATTCCGCGCGCGCGTCAATGGCGATATACAGTGCAACTATGCCAAAAAACACCAATTTTAAATCCGATTTTACTCGTCAGGATGGACGGTGACCCCCCATTTTCTTTACATATTTTGAAAGCTGATGAGTTGTACATGTCATTTCATGGGATGGCAATGCTGGCAAAATGATTAAAAGATATCGAATTTCTTAATAAAGTAAAAAGTGAATTTTCAAAATGACGTCATCAAATTTCAAGTTTACTCGAGCGTATCTCACTTATCCTTGGCCAATTTTCACCCAGATTTCAGTATGCTGAAGCTAATTTAATGCTCTATCAGTTACGTAATAAAACAATTTTGATTGAATGATAGCATGACCTCATAAAAATGGATTGAAAGTAACCTTGTCGAATTTGACCAGTTTACGTGTTATCTCTATGGGAGTGCAGTTTTTCTGGAAATGAAAATTGACCCGACTATTTCTATCGACCACTAGCTGACTTATGCTTCGGTGAATTTCTTCCAGATTTTAATATGTTGTAGCTGAGACTTTGGGCTATCGTAAGTGTGCCTTTTGTTTTTTCATACCATGTCGGGATCACGTCAACAAACGTGGTTGAAATTCAAGCTTATCTTCGATGTATTGAAATATTTCTTTCTTTCTGCAACTTTCTTTGCAATAACTCAAGAAAAACATACCCTATCAACACCATATTTTGCACATGCTTAGTTCATGTCACGTACATTATTTCAGAAAATAACAACTACTTGATCAGACGCCATCCTGGGTATGTAAATTAGGGTCAAAGGTCATAAATGTTTCATCCTGTATCTGGGTGAATACCGGTCCTATCTTTCCCATATTTTGCACACGTAAAGACCATGTTACAAGGATCATTTCACAAAATAACCACTTTTTGCTCAGATGCCATCTTGTCTGTGTAAAGTGGGGTCAAAGGTCATATGTACTTCTTTCTTTATCTTCATTATGACGTGTTATCTCTACGGGATGAAATTTTTCTAGATGTGAAAATTGACATGATTGTCTTTATCGAGCACTAGCTCACCCACCCTTTGGTGAATTTCTCCCAGATTTTAATATGTTGTAGCTGAGACTTTGCGCTATCGTAATGTGTCCTTTGTTTTTTCATACGACGTCAAAAGCACGTCGAAAAACTCGGCTAAAATAATCAAAGCTTAGCTTCATTAGGTGATCCGAGTGATGTATGTATGTATCTGTACTGTACTGATTCTTTCTTTATATCTCCTCAAATGTTGTGCAGAGGTTAACTCAAAAAGTCCTTCGCCTATCACATTCAAACTTATACCATGTATGTATCATGTCATAAGGACGACAGATCTAATGCATCAGTGTGATCAGTCAACCGTGACGTCATTATGACGTCATTATCTAAAATCACGTTTACATATATATCTCATTAACGGAATGGAATTTGCCAATGAATTTTACATATCATATAGTTCAAGTCAAGCTCTATTGATATATTTCATAAAATGTACTCACGTTCATATTAAACGAGCGCGTACGCGCGCGTTGAAATTTTAACATGCTCCAATCAAGCTCAAAATTGTTTTGCACACGTTTCAGGTCATTTAAAGTATTTCAAAGAAAAATCGACGGACGCGTACGTGCGCGCACATATACGCACGCACAGCTCATATACAATGGAAATTTCCCGTTTTTTACACGGATCGAATGTATGAAATGTCAAGGAATATTTCTACCAAGTTTCAAGTCAATCCGACTCAATATGACGTCATACGGGCCCGTCAAAGTTGAAATTCCGCGCGCGCGTCAATGGCGATATACAGTGCAACTATGCCAAAAAACACCAATTTTAAATCCGATTTTACTCGTCAGGATGGACGGTGACCCCCCATTTTCTTTACATATTTTGAAAGCTGATGAGTTGTACATGTCATTTCATGGGATGGCAATGCTGGCAAAATGATTAAAAGATATCGAATTTCTTAATAAAGTAAAAAGTGAATTTTCAAAATGACGTCATCAAATTTCAAGTTTACTCGAGCGTATCTCACTTATCCTTGGCCAATTTTCACCCAGATTTCAGTATGCTGAAGCTAATTTAATGCTCTATCAGTTACGTAATAAAACAATTTTGATTGAATGATAGCATGACCTCATAAAAATGGATGGAAAGTAACCTTGTCGAATTTGACCAGTTTACGTGTTATCTCTATGGGAGTGCAGTTTTTCTGGAAATGAAAATTGACCCGACTATTTCTATCGACCACTAGCTGACTTATGCTTCGGTGAATTTCTTCCAGATTTTAATATGTTGTAGCTGAGACTTTGGGCTATCGTAAGTGTGCCTTTTGTTTTTTCATACCATGTCGGGATCACGTCAACAAACGTGGTTGAAATTCAAGCTTATCTTCGATGTATTGAAATATTTCTTTCTTTCTGCAACTTTCTTTGCAATAACTCAAGAAAAACATACCCTATCAACACCATATTTTGCACATGCTTAGTTCATGTCACGTACATTATTTCAGAAAATAACAACTACTTGATCAGACGCCATCCTGGGTATGTAAATTAGGGTCAAAGGTCATAAATGTTTCATCCTGTATCTGGGTGAATACCGGTCCTATCTTTCCCATATTTTGCACACGTAAAGACCATGTTACAAGGATCATTTCACAAAATAACCACTTTTTGCTCAGATGCCATCTTGTCTGTGTAAAGTGGGGTCAAAGGTCATATGTACTTCTTTCTTTATCTTCATTATGACGTGTTATCTCTACGGGATGAAATTTTTCTAGATGTGAAAATTGACATGATTGTCTTTATCGAGCACTAGCTCACCCACCCTTTGGTGAATTTCTCCCAGATTTTAATATGTTGTAGCTGAGACTTTGCGCTATCGTAATGTGTCCTTTGTTTTTTCATACGACGTCAAAAGCACGTCGAAAAACTCGGCTAAAATAATCAAAGCTTAGCTTCATTAGGTGATCCGAGTGATGTATGTATGTATCTGTACTGTACTGATTCTTTCTTTATATCTCCTCAAATGTTGTGCAGAGGTTAACTCAAAAAGTCCTTCGCCTATCACATTCAAACTTATACCATGTATGTATCATGTCATAAGGACGACAGATCTAATGCATCAGTGTGATCAGTCAACCGTGACGTCATTATGACGTCATTATCTAAAATCACGTTTACATATATATCTCATTAACGGAATGGAATTTGCCAATGAATTTTACATATCATATAGTTCAAGTCAAGCTCTATTGATATATTTCATAAAATGTACTCACGTTCATATTAAACGAGCGCGTACGCGCGCGTTGAAATTTTAACATGCTCCAATCAAGCTCAAAATTGTTTTGCACACGTTTCAGGTCATTTAAAGTATTTCAAAGAAAAATCGATGGACGCGTACGTGCGCGCACATATACGCACGCACAGCTCATATACAATGGAAATTTCCCGTTTTTTACACGGATCGAATGTATGAAATGTCAAGGAATATTTCTACCAAGTTTCAAGTCAATCCGACTCAATATGACGTCATACGGGCCCGTCAAAGTTGAAATTCCGCGCGCGCGTCAATGGCGATATACAGTGCAACTATGCCAAAAAACACCAATTTTAAATCCGATTTTACTCGTCAGGATGGACGGTGACCCCCCATTTTCTTTACATATTTTGAAAGCTGATGAGTTGTACATGTCATTTCATGGGATGGCAATGCTGGCAAAATGATTAAAAGATATCGAATTTCTTAATAAAGTAAAAAGTGAATTTTCAAAATGACGTCATCAAATTTCAAGTTTACTCGAGCGTATCTCACTTATTCTTGGCCAATTTTCACCCAGATTTCAGTATGCTGAAGCTAATTTAATGCTCTATCAGTTACGTAATAAAACAATTTTGATTGAATGATAGCATGACCTCATAAAAATGGATTGAAAGTAACCTTGTCGAATTTGACCAGTTTACGTGTTATCTCTATGGGAGTGCAGTTTTTCTGGAAATGAAAATTGACCTGACTATTTCTATCGACCACTAGCTGACTTATGCTTCGGTGAATTTCTTCCAGATTTTAATATGTTGTAGCTGAGACTTTGGGCTATCGTAAGTGTGCCTTTTGTTTTTTCATACCATGTCGGGATCACGTCAACAAACGTGGTTGAAATTCAAGCTTATTTTCGATGTATTGAAATATTTCTTTCTTTCTGCAACTTTCTTTGCAATAACTCAAGAAAAACATACCCTATCAACACCATATTTTGCACATGCTTAGTTCATGTCACGTACATTATTTCAGAAAATAACAACTACTTGATCAGACGCCATCCTGGGTATGTAAATTAGGGTCAAAGGTCATAAATGTTTCATCCTGTATCTGGGTGAATACCGGTCCTATCTTTCCCATATTTTGCACACGTAAAGACCATGTTACAAGGATCATTTCACAAAATAACCACTTTTTGCTCAGATGCCATCTTGTCTGTGTAAAGTGGGGTCAAAGGTCATATGTACTTCTTTCTTTATCTTCATTATGACGTGTTATCTCTACGGGATGAAATTTTTCTAGATGTGAAAATTGACATGATTGTCTTTATCGAGCACTAGCTCACCCACCCTTTGGTGAATTTCTCCCAGATTTTAATATGTTGTAGCTGAGACTTTGCGCTATCGTAATGTGTCCTTTGTTTTTTCATACGACGTCAAAAGCACGTCGAAAAACTCGGCTAAAATAATCAAAGCTTAGCTTCATTAGGTGATCCGAGTATCCTCTCGGATCACCTTATGTATCTGCACTGATTCTTTCTTTATATCTCCTCAAATGTTGTGCAGAGGTTAACTCAAAAAGTCCTTCGCCTATCACATTCAAACTTATACCATGTATGTATCATGTCATAAGGACGACAGATCTAATGCATCAGTGTGATCAGTCAACCGTGACGTCATTATGACGTCATTATCTAAAATCACGTTTACATATATATCTCATTAACGGAATGGAATTTGCCAATGAATTTTACATATCATATAGTTCAAGTCAAGCTCTATTGATATATTTCATAAAATGTACTCACGTTCATATTAAACGAGCGCGTACGCGCGCGTTGAAATTTTAACATGCTCCAATCAAGCTCAAAATTGTTTTGCACACATTTCAGGTCATTTAAAGTATTTCAAAAAAAAAAATCAACGGACGCGTACGTGCGCGCACATATACGCACGCACAGCTCATATACAATGGAAATTTCCCGTTTTTTACACGGATCGAATGTATGAAATGTCAAGGAATATTTCTACCAAGTTTCAAGTCAATCCGACTCAATATGACGTCATACGGGCCCGTCAAAGTTAAAATTCCGCGCGCGCGTCAATGGCGATATACAGTGCAACTATGCCAAAAAACACCAATTTTAAATCCGATTTTACTCGTCAGGATGGACGGTGACCCCCCATTTTCTTTACATATTTTGAAAGCTGATGAGTTGTACATGTCATTTCATGGGATGGCAATGCTGGCAAAATGATTAAAAGATATCGAATTTCTTAATAAAGTAAAAAAGTGAATTTTCAAAATGACGTCATCAAATTTCAAGTTTACTCGAGCGTATCTCACTTATCCTTGGCCAATTTTCACCCAGATTTCAGTATGCTGTAGCTTATATAATGCTCTATTAGTTTTAATCAATCAAATATTTCGCTGGATGAAGTCTTCACCTCGTAAAAATAGATTGAAGGTAACCTTGTCAAATTTGACCCATTTGCGAGTTATCTCTATAGGCGTGCAGTTTTTCTTGAAAAGAAAATTAACACGACTGTCTTTATCGAGCACTATCTCACTTATCCTACGATGAATTTCTCCCAGATTTTAATATGTTGTAGCTGAGACTTTGCGCTATCGGTATTATGTCCTCCGTTTTTTCAAACGACGTCAAAATCACATCGAAAAACTTCTCTTAAATTAAAGCTTGGCTTCGATGTATTTTCATATTTCTTTCTTTTTGCAAATTTCTTTGCAATAACACATGAAAGACATTCCCTAGTACCCCGATATTTTGCACATGTTTTGTTCATGTGACGTACATTATTTTATAAGGTAACAACTACTTGATCGGACACCGTCTTGGTTATGTAATTTAGGGTCAAAAGTCATAAATGTTTCATCTTGTATCTTGGTGAATACCTGTCCTATCTTTCCCATATTTTGCACACATATAGACCATGTCGCGAGAATCATTTCACAAAATAACCCCTTTTTCCTCAGATGCCATTTTGGGAGTGTAAAGGTCGGTCAAAGGTCATATGTATTAGTTGCTGTATCATCGTTATCTAGTGTATACAGAATTAGTACCAAAGATGGCAGATATGACTCCCTTTTCTAAATGAGAATCCAAACATCACACGGCCAATGTCTCTAAACACAGATGAAACCTGTATGGCCATGCCTATTGCGATCAGGACTCAAATCATTGATTTAAAAAAAAATCGGATCACCTTAATTTGTCAGTAATGACAAATTACAATCTCTAGTTAGGTGATCCGAGTATCCTCTCGGATCACCTTCTGTATCTGTACTGATTCTTTGTTCTTCTTCTTTTTCTTCTTCTTTCTCCGCAAAAGTTGTGTATGGATTAGCTCAGAAAGTCCTCTTCCTATCAATGTCAAAATCATACCATGTATCATGTCCCAAAGACGGCAATCGAATTAAAATCAAAGTGATCAGTCGACCGTGACGTCACTATGACGTTATTATATGAAAACACATTCTCAATCATATGTCATTAATGGAATGGAATTTTTCGATGAAATTTACGTCACATATATTTCAAATTATGCGCATTCTACTCATATTTTCAGAATTCATATTTTCCCTTAAAACGTGCGCGTACGCGCGCGTTGAAATATTTGTATGCTCAAATCGAGCTCAAATTTTTTTTGCACACGTTTCAGACCATTTGGAGCATTTTTTGAAAAATTGAAAAATTCGGACGGACGCGTACGCGCGCGCACATATTCGCACACACAGCTCATATGCAATGGAAATTTCCCGATTTTTTACACTAATCGGATGCCTGAAATGTCAAGGAATATTTCTACCAAGTTTCAAGTCAATCCGACTCAATATGACGTCATACGGGCCCGTCAGAGTTGAAATTCCGCGCGCGCGTCAATGGCGATATACAGTGCAACGATGCCAAAAAAACGCCAATTTTAAATCCAATTTTAATCGTCAGGATGGACGGTAACCCCCCATTTTCTTTACATATTCTGAAAGCTGATGAGTTGGACATGTTATTTCATGGGTTGGCGATGCTGGCAAAATGATTAAAAGATATCAAATTCCTTTATAAAGTAAAAAAAGTAAATTTTCAAAATGACGTCATCAAATTTCAAGTTTACTCGAGCGTATCTCACTTATCCTTTGCCAATTTACACCCAGATTTCAGTATGTTGTAGCTTAATATATGATCTTTCATTAATATAATTACAACATTTTGATTGGATGACGGCATCACCTCATAAAAATGGATTGAAAGTAATATTGTCAAATTTGATCAGTTTACGTGTTATCTCTATGGGAGAGCAGTTTTTCTGGCAGTGAAAATTGACATGACTCTCTTTTTTGAGCACTAGCTCACTTATGCTTCGGTGAATTTCTCCCAGATTTTAGTATGTTGTAGCTGAGACTTTGGGCTATCGTAAGTGTGCCCTCCATTTTTTCATACGATGTCGGCATCACGTCGAAAAACTGGGTTGAAAATGGCACGAGGCTTCGATGCAGCGTCATTTTGCTTAATACACAGGGCCTATGGAGAATGAAATAGGTCATTGCGTAGCGCATCCGACTCGTAATCCTAAGGTCCCTGGTTCGAGGCTCACCTCTGCCAATTTTTTTTTTAACACTTTTGTTCTTTTTTTCTTTAGTTAATTTTAATCTCCCTTTCCTTACTTTATCTTTTTCTGATTTTTTTATGCTTCTCCTTCAAATTTCTATAAAATAACATAATTAGGTGATCCGAGTATCCTCTCGGATCACCTTCTGTATCTGTACTGATTCTTTATTCTTCTTTCTTTATTTCTTTATTTCTCCGCAAAAGTTGTGCAAGAGTTAGCTCAGAAAGTGCATTGCCTATCAATGTCAAACTTATACCATATATGTATCATGTCGCAAAGACGACAGCGCAAGTAAAATCATAGTGATCAGTCGACCGTGACGTCACTATGACGTCATTATATGAAAACACATTTTCATGCATATCTCATAAATGGAATGGAATTTTTTAATGTAAATTACGTCACATATATTTCAAGTCAAGCGGGTTCTACTCATTTTCTCAAAAATTCATATTTATCTTAAAACGCGCGCGTACGCGCGCGTTAAAATATTTGTATGCTCAAATCGAGCTCAAAATTTTTTTGCACACGTTTCAGATCATTTGGAGCATTTTTTGAAAAATTGAAAAAATTGGACGGACGCGTACGCGCGCACACATATTCGCACGCACAGCTAGTATGCAATAGAAATTTTCAGTTTTTTTACACGGATGGGATGTCCAAAATGTCAAGGAATATTTGTATCAAGTTTCAAGTCGATCCGACTCAATATGACGTCATACGGGCCCGTCAAACTCAAAATTCCGCGCGTGCGTCAATGGGGATACACAGTGCAACTATGCCAAACAACCGCCAATTTTAAATCGGATTTTACTCGTCAGGATGGACGGTGACCCCCCATTTTCTTGACATATTCTGAAAGCTGATGAGTTGTACATGTTATTTCATGGGTTGGCTATGCTTACAAAATGATTAAAAGATATCAAATTTCTTAATAAAGTCAAAAAAGTAAATTTTCAAAATGACGTCATCAAATTCCAAGTTTACTCGAGCGTATCTCACTTATCCTTTGCCATTTTTCACCCAAATTTCAATATGTTGTAGCTTATGAAATGTTCTTTCATAAATGTAAAAACACAATTTTGATTTAATGACGGCATCACCTCGTAAAAATGGATTGAAAGTAACCTTGTCAAATTTGACCAGTTTACATGTAATCTCTATGGCAGTGCAGTTTTTCTGGAAATGAAAATTGACATTACTATCTTTATCGAGCACTAGCTCACTTATGCTTCGGTGAATTTCTACAAGATTTTGATATGTTGTAGCTGAGACTTTAGGCTATCGTAAGTGTGTCCTTTGTTTTTTCATACGATGTCGGGATCACGTCAAAAAACTTGGTTGAAATTAAAGTTTATCTTCGATGTATTGAAATATTTCTTTCTTTTTGCAACTTTGTATGCAATAACTCAAGAAAAACATACCCTATCACCACCATATTTTGCACATGTTTAGTTCATGTCACGAACATTATTTCATAAAATAACAACTACTTGATCAGACGCCATCTTGGGTATGTAAATTAGGGTCAAAGGTCATAAATGTTTCATCCTGTATCTTGGTGAATACATGTCCTATCTTTCCCATATTTTGCACACGTAAAGACCATGTTACAAGGATAATTTCACAAAATAACTACTTGCTCAGATGCCATCTTGTCTATGCAAAGTTGGGTCAAAGGTCATATGTACATCTTTCTTTATCTTCGTTATGACGTGGTATCTCTATGGGAGGGAATTTTTTTAAATGTGAAAATTGACATGATTGTCTTTATCGAGCACTAGCTCACTTACCCTTCGGTGAATTTCTCCTCGATTTTAATATGTTGTAGCTGAGACTGTGCGCTATCGAATGTGTGCCTTCCTTTCTTCATACAATGTCGGAATCATGTTAAAAAACTTGGTTGAAATTAAAGCTTATCTTCGATGTATTGAGATATTTCTATGTTTCTGCAACTTTCTTTGCAATAACTCAAGAAAAACAGCCCCTATCACTCCAATATTTTGCACATGTTTAGTTCATGTCACGTTCATTATTTCATAAAATAACAACTACTTGATCGGACAACATCTTGGGTATGTAAATTAGGGTCAAAGGTCACAAATGTTTCATCCTGTATCTTGGTGAATACATGTCTTATCTTTCCCATATTTTGCACACGCAAAGATCATGTTACAAGAATCATTTCACAAAATAACCACTTTTTGCTCAGATGCCATCTAGGTTGTGCAAAGTGGGGTCAAAGGTCATATGTACGTGTTGTTGTATCTTCGTTATAGTGTATACAGATTTGGTACCAAAGATAGCAGATATGACTCCCTTTTCTAAATGAGAATCCAAACATCACACGGCAAATATCCCCTAAACGCAGATGAAACATTTATGGCCATGCCTATTGGGATCAGGATTTGAATCGTTGATTTCCAAATAGATCGGATCACCTAATTTGTCAGTGTTGACAAATTCCAAGTCTAGTCTTCTTCTTCTTTCTTTATTTCTGGACAAAAGTTGTGTATCTACGTACTCAGAAAGTACTCAGAGTATCAACTTCAAACTCATACCATATATGTATCATGACCCAAAGACGACAAATCTAATGTATCATTGTGATTGGTCGATCGTGACGTCACTATGACGTCATTATATGAAAACACATTCTCAATCATATCTCATTAATGGAATAGAATTTTTCAATGAAATTTACTTCACATGTATTTCAAGTTATGCGCATTCTACTCATATTCTCAAAATTCATATTTTCTCTTAATACGTGCGCGTACGCGCGCGTTGAAATATTTGTATGCTCAAATCGAGCTCAAATTTTTTTTGCACACGTTTCAGACCATTTGGAGCATTTTTTGAAAAATTGAAAAAATTGGACGGACGCGTACGCGCGCGCACATATACGCGCGCACAGCTCATATGCAATAGAAATTTCCCATTTTTTCACACTTATCGGATGACTGAAATGTCAAGGAATATTTCTACCAAGTTTCAAGTCAATCCGACTCAATATGACGTCATACGGACCCGTCAAAATTGAAATTCCGCGCGCGCGTCAATGGCGATATACAGTCCAACAATGCCAAAAAAAACGCCAATTTTGAATCCGATTTTACTCGTCAGGATGGACGGTGACCCCCCATTTTCTTTACATATTCTGAAAGCTGATGAGTTGTACATGTCAATTCATGGGTTGGCGATGCTGGAAAAATGATTAAAAGATATCAAATTTCTTAATAAATTTAAAAAAGTAAATTTTCAGAATGACGTCATCAAATTTCAAGTTCACTCGAGCGTATCTCACTTATCCTTTGCCAATTTTCACCCAGATTTCAGTATGTTGTAGCTTATTAAATGTTCTTTCATAAATGTAATAACAACATTTTCATTGGATGACGGCATCACCTCGTAAAAATGGATTGAATGTAATCTTGTCAAATTTGACCAGTTTACGTGTTATCTCAATGGGAGTGCAGTTTTTCTGGAATTGAAAATTGACATGACTATCTTTTTCGAGCATTAGCTCACTTATGCTTCGGTGAATTTCTCCCAAATTTTGATATGTTGTAGCTGAGACTATGGGCTATCGTAAGTGTGCCCTTCGTTTTTTCATACGGTATCGGGATCACGTCCAAAAACTTGGTTGAAATTAAAGCTTATCTTCGATGTATTGAGATATTCCTTTCTTTTTGCAACTTTCTTTACAATAACTCAATAAAAACAAGCCCTATCAGCCCAATATTTTGCACATGTTTAGTTCTGGTCACGTACATTATTTCATAAAATAACAACTACTTGATCAGACGTCATCTTGGGTATGTAAATTAGGGTCAAAGGTCATAAATGTATCATCTTATATCTTGGTGAATACATGTCCTATCTTTTCCATATTTTGCACACGTAAAGACCATGTTACAAGGATCATTTCACAAAATAACCACTTTTTGCTCAGATGCCATCTTGGCTGTGCAAAGTGGGGTCAAAGGTCATGTACTTCTTTCTTTATCTTCGTTATGACGTGTTATCTCTATGGGAGGGAATTTTTGTAGATGTGAAAATTGACATGATTGTCTTTATCGAGCACTAGCTCACTTGTGCTTCGGTGAATTTCTCTCAGATTTTAATATGTTGTAGCTGAGACTTTGGGCTATCGAAAGTGTGCCCTCCATTTTTCATACGATGTCGGAATCACGTCAAAAAACGTGGTTGAAATTAAAGCTTATCTTCGATGTATTGAGATATTTCTTTCTTTCTGCAACTTTCTCTACAATAACTCAAGAAAAACAGGCCTTATCACCCCCATATTTTGCACATGTTTAGTTCATGTCACGTACATTATTTCATAAAATAACAACTACTTGATCAGACGTCATCTTGGGTATGTAAATTAGGGTCAAAGGTCATAAATGTATCATCCTGTATCTTGGTGAATACATGTCCTATCTTTCCCATATTTTGCACACGTAAAGACCATGTTACAAGGATCATTTCACAAAATAACCACTTTTTGCTCAGATGCCATTTTGTCTGTGCAAAGTGGGGTCAAAGGTCAAATATACTTCATTCTGTATCTTCTTTAGTGTATACGGAATTCGGTACCAAAGATGGAGGGTCTGACTCCCTTTTCTAAATGAGACTCCAAACATCACATGGCCAATGTCCCCTCAACACAGATGAAACCTGTATGGTCATGCCTATTGGGATCAGGACTCAAATCATTGATTTCCCAATAGATCGGATCACCTAATTTGTCAACTTGATGACAAATTCCGAGTCTAGTTACCTTGTATGCTAGTAGGTTGTTCCATGAAATCCAACACAATTTCCCAGAAGTAATGTGTCATACCTATGCGGATGATACACAGCTGTACATATCTTTTTCACCTACTGCAGCAGATGAGAATTATACTGTGTCCATTATAGAGCGATGTATTGTGCATCTTCACAAATGGTTATTATCCAACAATCTACTACTCAATGATAAGAAAACCGAATTTGTAATATGTGGCACTCAACAGCAAGTTTCAAAATTACGCACTGAAAGCCTGAAAGTGATTGATGTTGATATTTATCCTGTTGATTCTGCACGGAATCTCCAACACAATTTCCCAGAAGTAATGTGTCATACCTATGCGGATGATACACAGCTGTACATATCTTTTTCACCTACTGCAGCAGATGAGAATTATACTGTGTCCATTATAGAGCGATGTATTGTGCATCTTCACAAATGGTTATTATCCAACAATCTACTACTCAATGATAAGAAAACCGAATTTGTAATATGTGGCACTCAACAGCAAGTTTCAAAATTACGCACTGAAAGCCTGAAAGTGATTGATGTTGATATTTATCCTGTTGATTCTGCACGGAATCTGGGAGTGTGGTTTGATTCACGCCTAGCTTTTGACAGACATATCTCTGAAGTACATGTATGTAAAAATTCATTTTATCATTTGTTTAATATTGCACATATTCGGAAGCATTTGACACGGGAAAGTACTGAAAAAATCATCCATGCGTTTGTCACAAGCAGACTGGATTATTGTAACAGTTTATTTAATGGCTTACCTGATAATCAGTTAGGTAAACTACAAAGGGTGCAAAATGCATGTGCTAGATTAGTTTGTAATTCTCCTCGTTTTTCTTATTGTCGTCCATTACTACGTGCATTACATTGGTTGCCTGTAAAGCAGAGAATCATATTTAAAACTCTGCTAATTGTATATAGAATGAACTGTGTGTGGAACAGTGACCTCGCTCTCGAGCATCAATCAAATCCTTCCTTGAGCATTTTGAGTAGGTGATATGTTTACACCGGACATGCCAGAAACAGTTCCCGAGTAGGTTTAGTTGGATTTGTCATTAGGGAGTTTTCGATTGGGTGAACGAGAAGGACGTGCCGCCGAGCGCAACCGTACGTCAAGGCGTCACGTCTGTACGTTGAGCCGCTGCTAAAACACATTTCGATTTCGGGCGTCACGTCTGGTCAACGTGATGACGTCATGCACCCTTGAATCCCGCGCGCGCGCGCCAGCAGCATGTAATGGGGGAACAAATTGTCGTCTGCTAATGCCGATAGGCCATGGGGTGAGCTGGTTTTTTCGCTTGTTTCGTTCCGACAACTGCGGCACTAAAATATCTCCACAGCTACGTGTAAACAAATAACCCAAAAGGCTACAGGAAAAAGTTCGACACAAACCCTCCTGCAGTATTTTGGTAATTTAGCGGGGAAACAGTGAACTTTTTTGTCACTGAGGAGCTGAATATGTACACTTTGCCGTGTACGATATTCATTCGCGAACGATCATGTGATGTATGTTATCCAATCCGAATCGAGAATTATTGTTTACGAGTCAAAATGGCCGCCCCCTGTGAGCCTGTCGACGCGTCTACGTCGTCTGCTCTGCCGAAACTTTTAAGATGCGTTGAATGCATGTAACATATCGATGAAGTTTGAAAATTTCACGGCTATGACAAACCGGCAAACCTAAGATAGACGAAACCTATTTTGTGTGCCAAAGAGTGGATCAAATTGAGTGGGGGAGACCGTGAAATCGCAGACCAGAACGAAGTGATTCATCTGCTCAGGGGGTTGACTGCAACCTACATATGATAATTTACAGGTTAGTTTACGTGCGTACAGTCGTAGCAGGCGACACTGCAGTGCAGTCTCATATATGGCTATGTGTAAGACCATGCATGATGACTGTACAAGTACAACGTTAGCTATGTTATGAACGTTGCTTGTGTATATTATAATGGACGGTAATGCTGTAGCTTAGCCGTTTAGTAGCGTGTCTGTTACATTTTAGATAAATTATCTTGAATTTCACCTTGGCATGGCATAGCGCCGTTATCAATGTAGCCTAGATGAATTTTACATGTTGTTCTATGTACAGCCCAGGTTAGGTTGATGTAGCTGATCAGTGATATTGTTTTGTAAAAATCTTGACACACAGGACTGGATTGAAAAAGGTCTAAACTGCATGTAAATTTATATTTTCATACTCATGGCCATGGAGTATTAATATTAAAAATCCATCCTGTCTCTCTCACCCCGAAATTGGTGAATCCCCCCTCAAAACACACATTTAGCATCTCATTAAATTATTAACTTATTAATATTTGATATAAATAGGTCTAAAAAACCAACAATGACAATAACATAATTTCAACAATTCAACTCCCTAAAACATAAGATTACCATTATGTTGTGCCAAATTATAAAGCAGTGGGTGGTGGTGATAGTGAAAGGCCAAGGATTAATAGTAATGTACTAGTATTAATGATGATAAGGCAGTTGTATTCATAATTATGATAATTGATATTGCATGTGATCAGGTGCTGAAAGCTGTAGATGTCATTTAAAATCAGTAATTGCACTGCAAGTACAAGTTGAAGTAGTTGATGATGACAGTGATCAAGAGGTGTACCTGGCATAGTACTAGGGCCTATTGGTAATTACAAGATTCAAATATTGGCAGTCAATAGTCTACCGTACATTTAATGATATATTGAGTGTAATGTTCAACCCCTCCCCCTAGCGTTTAGCCTTTTTTTCCCCTAACAAAATCCAACGGCTAATCATTGCTGTTCATTTCTCCATTGTATTAAATAGGATTCCATGAAACGTGCTACAAGAGGTTTATAGATAGCAAACGCCTGAATCTCGCTAGGAAACGAAAGCTGAAGGAGGAGCCTGGTCCGTCAGCAGGAGCATCTGTTTCCTCCCCTAAGACGCTCACATCAAGATCAAGATTTTCTTCTGGAAGCTCTTCAGGTTCTGCTGTGTTGCCTGTAAAATGCATCATTTGCAACAGAGTCAACCTGCTCATTACTTGCCAAGGGAAATAGGTCAATATGATTAATATTGAGGCATGAAAACATTGTCATGTTACTATAAGTTGTCCTTGATAAAATGGAGCAATATATATACACCACTGAAACATTCACACACATACACAAAGAACTTCAGTGCAAAGTTCAGAAACAACAGAATGTACTGTATATGCACCAATGCTTTGGTCAATGTGATTAATGTTCAAGAATTGACATCTTACCAAAGTTGTGCATGATAAAATGTCTTTGTAATACAGATTGCTTCCTGTATTTTGAATGCCAATGTTTATGCAACATGTTTTGACTCCTTGCCTCAGTATGTGATTGTTCGCCCTTTAGCAAACATTTCTGCCCACTATTATGATTTGATTAGGGTTGAATTATTCTAAGAACAAAGATGTTTTCCTAAGTGTTTTTTTTTTCATAAAACTGAATGACTACGATTAAATTTTTTTTCTCCCACTCTGGGGGAAAAAATGTGTAACTATTATTAATACTGAAACAGAATGTTCATGTAGAAAGGTCAGTACAATGTAGGTGTGAGTACAAAATCAGTTTGCTAAAACTAATACCAGCCAAATGAAAATTGTGCATAAGTTGAGTCAGGTTTGCACAGATCCTCTGATATTGGAAGTTAATTGCAATGTTATCATAATTTTTAATGCCAAACCTGTTTTATATATTTATTCTCTCCAAGATTTTCAGGTACACATTGCCTCCAATACAGAATCCAGCAGTTTTCACTCATGAATGGGTAAACTATGATATTGCCTTTATTTTATATATTGGCATTTTTCAAAACTTTTACACCCTTTCAAGGATATTTGGACCATGGAATGTTCCAGGAAATTTATTAAAACTAGAAAATTTGACTGATTATCATTTTGAGCTATCTTACATGAAAGGAGGTGGTGTCCCACCAACCTAATGTTAGCAATGAAAACTTCAGGAAATTTTATGAAGATTAAATTTTCTAAAGTACTGTAATATTTCATGAACAACGTGATTGCTATGTGATCTAATATTAAAGCTTCTTAAGAAGAAGAAGAAGAAAAGAAAAACATGTTTACTGATAAACAATATGATCTGTTTAATAGTAATGTCTCATGTGTGTAAATGAGTTTGTATGTGCGTGTGAGCGTATATAATATGTCAGCGTTTTTATGCACCTGTGTATGTGTAATGCACTGATCAATACATGTATTATATCATTGTGTGTGTTCATGTTTATGATAATCTTTTTTATGATGCTGATGTGATAAATGGCCAAGGCATGTAGAATAATATTGTAATACACTTGGGTATCTTCATAACTATGTGTGTGCGTATGTGTGTGTGAATGTGAGGGTGTGTGTGTGTGTGTGTACAATAAGATTCTCCCACATGCACGCGGACACACACACAAACAAACGCTCTGATTTTTTTTTTTTTTTTTGCCTTGAATGATTAGTCATTTGATTAATAACATGTGGTTGAACAGAATATAAGGCATTTGCCTTGACCTCTGACGGTTAGTCAGTGCTCTCTCTCATTATGGTCTCGAACCACTTTGCTCTTGTCCTCCATTTGCATAGCCAGCATCAGGAAAAGCTGAAACATGAGATATAATGCAACTATTAAACCAAAACTTCACTTTTTTTCTAGGTACTATGTGGCTAAAAGCAGTGCTTTACAAATGTGTATATGTATTTCAGCTTAGAAACACTATGGGAACTATACTGCGGCTAGCAGCCCCATACGCATAACTGCGGCCAGCAGCCCCATACGCATAGCGTCATGGGGCTGTGAACTGTAGCATACAGGATCATGACGGATATTTTACTGCGGACAAATATCAACTTAAAATCGGGAAAAAATCTTCAATTTGAAGACTTATTAATACATTTGAAGTATTGATAACAGAGTTCGTGCAAGGTTTGCTTCTGCAAATAGTTCCTTTCTGTTCAAATTGATGACTAAATGTGACTCTGTCGAGAGGAAACTGGGAGAGCTACACTGAATTGACGGCCAGCGCATGCGCACACAGACATCATATCCAGTCAATGGATTCGAAATTTGTGCGCAGTGATGTGTGCGCCTGCGCTGACCGTCAATTCAGCGTAGCTCTCCCAGATTCCTCTCGACCTAGTCATATTAAGTCATCAATTCGAACAGAAAATGCCTATTTGTAGAACCAAACCTTGCACGAACCCTGTTGTCAATACTTCAACCTTACTTGTAGGTCTTCAAATTGAAAATTTTTTGTTCGATTTAAGGTTGACGTTTGTCCGCGATACTACCCTGTCATGATCCTAAATGCTACAATCCGCAGCCCCATTACGATATGTGTATTGGGCTGCTGGTCGCAGTTTATAAAATATGGATTTTCGCAAAAACTGCAGGATATTTCGAGGAGAACTTTTTACTGCATATTTAGGATGTACAAAACATCACATTTCCGCATTCAGAAAGTAGTGCCAGTGTTGCTGGAACGAAACCCATTTTCTAAGCCTCTTTTTCAGCTTCACCCCATGGCCTACGAGTAAGATAGGGTCTACTTTTATCGTCATGGCGAATCTCCACAGAATTCGAGAAATGGTTCTGCTTGGTTACGCAAACGGACTGATAGATGACGAGGAGTTTGTACTCTTGTATGACGCCAATAGGCCAGCAAACCTCGATTTCAATTACTCCACTTATGAGGCATTTGATCTCGGGCTTTACAACGATGACGAGTGTAAAGCATATTTCAGGTAAGCAAACGTCAGGTTACTCTCGCGAGGGACATACAGTACAGCTGTAGTAGGCTATTTTCTACTACACCCTAGCTTATATCAGGGAGGTGAGTCGACCTCCCTGCTTATATGTGCTACCATACCGTAATGAATTGAACTGAACTGAATTGAATTGAATTGAATCGGAATAGGTTTATACTTCGCAGCCCATCTTAATTGCAGTAGTGTGCTAGTGTCTAGGCCCTATAAAATATGTATTACAGGTGCTGTGGTGGTGCACTGCACTATAGCTAGACATTTCTAACGGGAGTGTGAATAATTTGGAGCTGTGCACAAGTGAATGAAAGGTCCTAAATGTAACTATTTGTCTATTTGAAGTCTACATTCTGGCTGTTCTCACTTTGTAACGATAAAGATAATCCACATGATTAATTAACATGAGTTTCAGCTTTTATATTATATACAGAATTACACAATAATTTCAAGTAACTTCATGGCTTAGTTTTTGTCTGACCGTTACTATCAACTCAGTCTATACATAATTCTATGTGGAGTACAATAGTTTATAAGCATTGGAATACAGGAAATTCAACATATTGAAATTTTGATCAAAGTCAAAAAAGAAATGAAATGTGATATTTGTGTGATAACAAAACGTCTTGATATTTGAACTAGATTCTAACCTGTTTGATTGAATATCCAACCCTGCAGAAAATACATCGATATCACTTTTTCCCAATATGAAAACATGAATACACCTAGAATTAGTTGTCTAGACACAAGCTTTCAAATTATCATTTTATTAGATTCAAGAGGGACGACATTTTGCACCTGAAAGAAGTCCTGCAGATTCCCGAAAGCATCCAGTGTAGGAATGGCACAAGGGTCAATGGACTGGAGGCACTTTGCGTCTTGCTGGCACGATTCGCCTACCCTTGCAGATATGGAGATCTGGTCAAGATGTTTGGCCGGAGTGTACCGCAGTTGTGTTTGATCACAAAATACATGATCGATTTTGTGTACGACAACTACGCATATTTGTTGGGGACACTCAATCAGCCATGGTTGTCCCCAGCAAACCTGACCCAGTTTGCTGCTGCTGTAACTGAAAAGGGTGGAGCTCTGCACAACTGTTGGGGATTTGTGGACGGGACAGTGAGACCGATCTGTCGCCCAAATGAAAACCAACGTGTCGTCTATAATGGGCACAAACGCGTGCATGCATTAAAATACCAGAATGTATCAGCAGCAAACGGCATGATCGCCAACTTGTTTGGACCCATAGAAGGACGGAGGCATGACAGCTACATGCTCCGTGAGTCTGGTCTCCTCCATGAACTGGAACAGTACTCTCATGATGTGGACGGCAACACTTTATGTATCTACGGGGATCCGGCATATCCCATCCGAGCCCATCTACAAAGTCCCTTCAAAGGGAATGCCATCACACCAGAACAGGAAGCCTACAATCGGTCGATGAGCAGTGTGCGAGTAAGCGTGGAATGGTTGTTTGGGGACATTGTGAATAACTTCAAATTCACAGACTTCAAGAAAAATCAGAAAATCGGTTTGTCAGCAATCGGCAAAATGTACCTAGTATCTGGACTTTTAACCAATGCGCACACTTGTCTCTACGGGAACATAACCTCTAGATTCTTTGGACTGGATCCACCAACACTAATGCAATATTTTCATGGCATGTGAAACATAAGTATTATCAACCGGCTGTAAATGAAGGGAATGTAAATAACTTCTCATTTGTAGTCAATAAGTTGGGAAAGAAAGTTGCTAAGTACAGTAGGCCTCCAACACTGATTACATTGTTTGGTAATAATAATTATGGTGTATAGTGCATAGATAAGGCAAGTACATTGTACGAAATACTAGTCTTCATATTGTTTCTGTGTCATTTTATTTGGTTTTTTCTTTGAAGTTTAAAATCCTGGCACTATAACTCGGTTTTGTGAACATCAAAATGAAAATGATTGAGTGATATATGATAATTGCTACTTTTTTGTACTTCATAACATTTTTCTTAGATTTATGGAGATAAAGTATACATGTATCACACAATTACAGTGAAACGTCAATATTAAAAAAGTTGGATATCACAGAATCAAGGTGATATTACAATTTCCAGTTCCTGTATTTCTTTGTTTGTTTTTTACCCAGTTCAACAACAACAAAACCGATAACAAGGCAATTTTCATGGTCCTTAGGCCATTGTGCAACAAGATTTCACTTACGGTACAGCACCTCAGAGTTTATATCAAAGGTCATTTGTGTAATGACAATTGACATGCCATGATAGAGCCTATTCAGCTGTTCAGCATGATTATACAATGTAGCCCGTGTGTCGCATATATATTTTGAAACATGAACGGAGTTTACATTTGAAATGCTGATGTTTCTGCAAGTCAAGTTTCATCCTTATTTGGTATGATTGTGTTTCTCTTCATTCTCACTTCACTTCTTTATCTATATACATAGTATGGACAGTGGCTACTTGAACAGGTATTTATATCATGTGTGAACTAAATACTGCTGTTCTGAAATACTTCACAAAACTTAAGGTGTGATGTGAAACAACATTCAGTATTTTTTCTTTTCATCATCACTAGTATTGTGTATCACTGTATGTACAACAAAGTCATTGAAAAGGCAGAGCTTCAAGTTTTTAGGATCAATAGGGTTCTGACAGTAACTACTGACAGTAAGTACTTGTTGCCATCAAATGTTTCAACCATTCCCTATTTCACAAAAGTTGATGCAAATATATTATATGTAACAATATATATTGTTAATAATTGTTAATATTAACAATAATATATTATATATTACAATCTGTAATATATAATTCTGTAATTGGGGGAAGTAACAAACAGAGAGTGGCATGTATTGCCAAGAATCTCTAAGTTGCAAAACCTGTTATAACTACAAATGAACATGAAAATAATTATCCCAGAATTGGCAGAAGTTTCCTGTCAAGTTTTGACCCACCTACGATCTAGATAAATATGGATTTACTTATTAAGGTTTTACAATGATTGTTTACCTATTCAATATGTGTTTAGCTCTTCCGGTAACTTGTTCAGAGATGGATGCACATTTGCAGATAACATTCAACTATACGAGAAAATATATATATATGCTCTTACGAATTTGACATACATATGTTGATATCATTTTCTTTTTCTGCCTGGGGTGAATGAGTGTTGTGTTTGATGAGGATGTGATACAAATGTTTATTGCATTTAGGGGTACAATAAGTGCCCATTAATAAGTCATACACTGTATATAGTGAAACCTTGGCATAAATGTAACTGAACCCTCTTATCATAATAAGGTATTTCAGTTGTTGAATGCTGATACAATACTTTAGTTTTATCACTTGTACATGTATATGCACTTCTCATTGTAAAACAAGAAACATGATAAAAAATAAGGTACTTTGCAGGGGCCAAAGGTTTTCATGGCAAGGTTTCACTATACACAAATTAATAACCATCTCTTGTTCACTTCTATTAGCTGTTATTTGCCCATGAATTGTAGCCATGTTACATACAGAACAATGATAATAACAATGTCATATGCAAATTCAAATGGTATGGAAAATTTAATAAATAGACAGCAGTACCCATAAGTAACAAAAGTAGATACACGTACAAAAATAGATATACTTGTTTTAAGTTAACTATAGGTCAACCCAGTATAGAGGCTGAACTGTTAATATGCCTGAATACAGTATACTGTACAAGTTCTCTATCTAGTAAACAACGCATAAATATGACTGATAAATGAAATCTTATAGGTTATGTAAAATGCTACTGGAAAGTTGAAAGACCACTTTCACTTTGTTGTAAAAATAACTGCCATGGGTCTTACCTCTTCAATGCAGAAAAAATGTAATAAACTACATTTACACAACATCCTAAGATCACTCGATCATAAAACAACACTACTGTAGGTCAGCAAACAACAAACAGTGTAGAGGCTAAACTGTAAATATGCCTGAATACCATACACTGTAAGTTCTCTATCTAGTAACAATGAATATGACTGATAAATGAAATCTTGTAGGTACATAGTACCAGACCCTGGTCACCCGTTTCTCGTTTCACTTGATCACGAGATAGTACATTGTTTGTCACTTTACCTATACTGTATGACATGTTAAGTAAAATGCTACTGGAAAGTTGAAAGACCACTTTCATGTTGCTGTAAAAATAAATGATATACATGTAGGTCTTTACTCCTTTAATGCAGCAAAGAAAAATTACACTACATCTACACAACATCATGAAATCATTCGAACATAAAACAACAAAAAATGAGAAAAGATAACATCATAACTATAAATACAGCAATCATCTGTGATGCTGGAAAGACTCAAATGAAAGCACAAACTGTATTGGAATGAATTGTCAGCACGATCACGTTGTTGGAAGAGTAATTGCCATATTTTTGTTTGTTTTTTTTATGCCTGCAACAAAACAATATTGTATTACACTACAGCTACACTACATCCTGACAGGACTCTAATCTGTAATCACTAGATCATAAAATGAAACGAAATGAGCAAAGACTGTAAATACAACAATCATCTGTAATGATGGCAAGACTGTTAAAAGGAAGCATAAACTGCATTGGCATGAATTGGCAGCACTATCACCTTGATGAGAAAATAAATGCTATGCTTCTCTACTCCGGGCATGTAACAAAATACACTACATCGATCTAGATACTCGAGTGCATCACATATCTTGCTGAACTTGCAAATTTATTTAATAATGTATCTAGAAATGGTTATAGGTTTAGGCTTGTCAATTAGAGATTTACAAAAACATGAAGTCAAGTTACTCTTGAAAGTGTAATAAATACATTGTATCCTGTAAATATTACATAAAATGGTTCAAGCATACAATGTAATGAAGGCGATTTGTCTGGTTAAGCACCTCATGACAGAACTTACATTATAGTTATAAACGCAGAACAATTTGTAATGATGGCAAGACTGTTAAATGGAAGCATAACTTGCATTGGCATGAACTGGCAGCATAGTTCTTTTCCTTCTCTCTCTTTCTCTATCTCATGATGTCAGTTATAGAGAAGAGAAAAACATGTAGACAAATAAGATAAAAAGATATCTTCTATGGCACAATAAAGATAACACTTGAATAAATAATGATACTATTTGAGTGGCCTCTAAGAACAAAACTTTTTCACCAAAGAAATAACATGAGACTGATTACAACAGTATGCAGCATCTAAAAAAAAAAAAAAAATAAGGCAAGTCAATAATAGGAATATGCTCAATGCGTACATACAGTATATCATTGTACTCGAAGAGTAAGGTATTACGAGTTCAAAAGTATAACTTGGATTGAAATCTGATAAAAAATAAGGAAGTTCTGACAGTTTGAAGTTTTACTATTTTTGGGGGAAACAGTTCTTTAACAGTCAATATGAATAGGCATAATGTGACCCTGCACCATAGAACAGACAAAAAGTCGCCAGACATGGATTTTTAGTTGAGGGCAGATTATGAAAGAGCAGACTATAAGCTTTAAAATGATGTATAACTCATATCAAAATGGATTCTCCTAACCTATATAAATATTGGAAAGACAGCACACACTCTGGAAAAGTTTCAACTGAGAAAAGAGGCTCTAAAGTACAGGGTCTATTTAAGCGCTTAATCTTCATTAAGCCGTGCTACCTTTGCCGTGAATGGGACAAAAACATGATGTAAACCACTGTAGCAACAACAATGAAGGGATCATTAGATTAAGCTGAAATTGAGCATGTTCTATTAACACATTCTGTTCATGATAAATGTCAACTATCACAGCAGTAGCATTATCCTTTCAAAAGTTATGAGAGTTGAGAGTAAAGAGTGTGCAAAGGATTTTAAAGAAATGAAAAGGGGCCTCTGAGAAAAACCTGATCACACTACTCTGCCAAAAAAGGGTTGTAGAAAAACTGCTGAAAACCCACTTTCCCATCCAATTTATGATCCCAAATTCAGGAATGATGTAGAAGAAGAATAGCTCTTTTAGAAAATATGGAAAACTAAAAATTGACTCGGTTGACCGGTTTCACCTATTTTGAGTCATCGCGTAAAATCAAGGGGTGCGACTTTTTGTTTCTTTGTGATGCACAGTCAAATATGGCAAAGTGAGCATGTCATTTCCCTCACAACTTACCATATAGTTTGTACATAAAATTTTGAAATTTCCAATTTTTTATTCAAATGCAATTATATGTGAGGCTCAAATCCTCATATATCTAACTGATCACTAATTCTGAAGTTACTTAACCAGGAATATGTCATGTTTCAGACTTCAATAACAGAAACATTGAATTTTTGTAATGTTTTTGTGCATGTCGATGGAAATTTGTGAGGGTATGACATGGTTAGCTCACTCATTTGCATATTCATACACATTGTACAAGAACTGTCTTTTAGAAATGACAACAACTTTTGAAATTTTACTCCCTGTTCTGATTCTTCAACAATGTCATAATAACTGCATTCTGCTGGAGTAACTGTTGTTGGAGCAGGTCCATTCTTCTGTCCCTCTCTTCGTCTTCTCTTATCCTCCTCTCCTCCTCTCTTTTCTTCCTCTCCTCTTCTCTTTCCTCCTTCTCCTTTCTTCTTTCTTCATCGCGCCTCCTCCTTTCTTCCTCTCTTTCCTCTCTTTCGCGCCTTCTTTCGTCATCTTGTCTCCTCCTTTCTTCTTCTCTTTCTTCTCGCTCCAACTTTCTCTGCTCTTCTTGTCGTTTACTTTCCATTTCCTCTCTTCTCAGCTGTAACTCTCTGTCTTTCAGATCTCTCTCCATTTCAAGCTTCTTCATTAGGTATTCAGTGGTATCACTGCCTGTATTCCTCCTTTTCCTTGCTCCCTTTTCAGAGTTTGTCCTGAAATATTAAAGAACACAAATTATGCTTTGGTGAAAAATTCAGTAATCCTATTCCAAATTTACATAACCAAGGAAACATTTATTTAAGAACACATGACCGTGCATCACAAAAACCAGAAACAAAAAAAAAAAAAAATGAACATCATGATTTTAGGTGAAGAGTTCAATTCTTATGAAATTTTCTGTAAGAGCAATTCTTTTACATAAATCTGCAATTTTGGATCGTAAAATGAATGAAAAATTGCAATTTTAACAGATTTTTTTTTTTTTTGTACCATTCGTTGCACAGCTACATGTAGCACGGCTGGGGAAGCTTAAGTTCTTGAATAGACCCTACACTTCTGAGCCTCTTTTCTCAGTTCACACTTTGCCAGAGTGTGTGCTTTCTTTCTGATATTTAGATAGGTTATATAGGAGAGTTCATTTCAGTTGAGTTTAGACTTCATTTTGAAGCTCAAGGTCTGCTCTTTCAGAATTCAGCCTAAAAAAAAAAAAAAAAAATCATATCTGATGTCTTTTTATTGGTTTTGTGATGCAGGGTCACATAGTTATGCACACAAAGGTACTTGGGGGGGGGGGGGGGGTGCTGTGACATAGGGTGTAAAACTCCCAACTCCCAAACAGGACCTGACTTTGATTCCTGCCCAGTACCTAAATCCTTGGACAAGATGTTTTTACCCACCATGTCCCTCTCGACTCAGGTGTATAAATGGGTACCTAGCAATGCTAGGGGTAATGATAAAGACAGGGTCCTCTGGTAGACCAGTGGCAATACTGAAGAGGCTTATTTTGGATAAAAAAGACTTTATCATTATTGCTATACTATTCTCTACAATATTACAGCTGAATAGATCGACAAACAAACAAATAAAATAAATATTCAAATTGGTTGAATCTTACATAACATACATTTATCAAGAATAGAATGTGCATTTTACTGTTTTATACACATGTAACGTGGTATACATGTATCACTTCAACACAACAAAACACAACAAAATTTGATTCTTTTTTTTTTGTACCTTTTGTTCGTCTCTGTGAAGCTTTCAAGAGCCCTCTTGCGCATTTCCACCCCATCTAGTTGCTTTTTTTCTTCCTGTTGTTGCTTTTGCGTCAGTAACTCCTTCGAGTCGTTTTCGACTTCCGTCAACTCCTCGATGATCTGAGTCAGTTCCGCTTCCGTGTCATTGTGCTCAGGGGCGATCCCACTTGATTTTTCTTCTGTTTTGTTTTTCTTCATTACATTCTCTTTCAACTTATAGTACTTGTCCCTTACTGCACGTTTCGTGACGTTCAGACCATGCTTCTTCAAATTTGAAGTGATGTCCTCCCAAGCCTTGCTGCTTTCTTTAGTTCGCTGTTTGTGCTTGAATGGATTTATAAAGTCCACTTCCCTGCACAACATAAGGCACATCTCTTCTGTCCAGTTTACATTCCTGTCAAGTGTAAAACCAAACAACACAAAGACAAAAAGAATAACATAAATAACATGGAAATATACTTTTGAAAAAAAAGAGAAGAAAATAAGACATTCATGTTCTACATGTGCATTTATCAATTTTATGTAATTAAATGTAGTTTGACAAGAACAATCAAAGCAATGAATTTTCACTTCCTCCTCTATCCCAATACTAGCCCTCTTTAGAAAATGTACCTCATGTATGTAGATTCTGGTCTTGGTTTGTTGACTTTTGAACATAAACTAAGCATATTTTCCATTTTCTACATTAGATACAGCCATTAAGTTCAACTCCACATAAATATAGTAAAGATAATCCCAAAGTAAAGTACAGCTGTAACTATACAACCGGTAGAAGATGATAACTACTGCTCCAAATATTATTTATTCAAATTCATGCGTATGTACTAAACACATATTTCTGTTTCAGACCTGCAGGAATGAAAGGAGAATTCCAAAAACAATTTTCATAATTTTGCATCATGTAGTACATTAATCGACAGCTCCATGTATAGATTTGTGGAATGTATCGTGGCCTTTGAACTGAGAAACCAATACTATGAAAACCCCAAACAAGATACATTAAACAAAAATGATGACATAATAGAATCACATAATTCAGAAATGTAGCAATGTAAATCCACTACAGCTTGCTGAACAAGTTCACCTGTGCTGTGAAGAATTTATGCATGCTTTCATCTTTTGTTCTGCTTCCTTGAGCACCCACTAATGCATCCTTATGGTGAGGTTATCATGTCATCATCCTTGTTCATTGTGATTTGTTTTAAATCTTGAAAACATTCTTATTCCTTATCCTAATCACTATGATTTTCAATCTTTGTACCCAGCATGACCAATTTATAACTGTTCGAATGTAAAAGCCTGAAAATCATCTGGAGGTATCCTTTAGAATAAAATGTTATAATGGATTATCTACAATTGTAAAGTCGAAAGTTATTCATGAATGTACTAACATCTTTAACACGGAAGAACCAGCAGTTCCAGCTGAAGGTGCAGATGCTTGTGATGGATTTGCTTGCTCTATTGGAGATGCAGTACTGGTAGTTGTCGGTGAGGCTTGTTCAATCAAAGCTGCAGGAGCACTCTGGCTCGGCTGTAAAAGAGAAGATACATATGATACAAATTACATTAGAGGTTTATAAATGAAAGAAAAAAAATAGATGTATTGCAGTCTTCATACATCTTTTACATCTTTTTACATCTTTGGATTGGGAAACAGTTCAACAGGCCAGCCAACCCACGGCACGCCCATTGTATGGGCCTAGCCCTATCATGTAGCATGGCCGTTGGCTTGATGCTGCTGTATCTCACTGTGCCAAATAATTGGGTGCATGTGTGGAATTTGTGACTTTTCTTTTACTTGTAATCAAACACAGTGGTTGGGCTTTCTTTCATACAAAATGTAGTATAACTCTGAAATGCAGCCCAAACCTCTACAGCCATTTAACAGTAATGTACGTGTGAATGATCAGTGGCAGTGCCGCTTTCTCCTTTTCTCCCTTTAGACTTTTTAATGTCCCTTGACTAAATTATTTAACCATAGATACAACCCAACCTAACCCTAACTTTGTCAACCGAACCCTGCTTGATTTACTAATCATTCTAACAAAACTTTTACTGCTAATAGTGACCAGTGCTATTGGCTAATGCAGTATTAAATTAATGCCTACTCTACTCTGACTAAAATAATGGCAATTTGCCATGCTCATGTGATGGATGCATCTGTGCATGCACGCATGCATGATTGATGCATCATGCGCACTCATTGCACTGCAGTTGGTCCTTGTCTTTGTGTACAATTGTAGGTGCTAAATAAGCATCCTGGAATTATTTATGTGGATTCTAAAACATAATGCTTGTTAAGATTATTCAGCATGTTCAGTATTAAGACTGCTAAAAGAATAATGCACTGCACATCCCTACTCCTACACCATGATAGGGCACCGGACTTCCAGACCAGGTACTGCATAGGCCATAGTGCATGGAAAGTTTATGTGTGGGACTACGGTATGCAGTTGCAAATTGCAAGACGAGTGAAATCGGGCAAAGAAACTAGGTACCCGAGACTCCAGTTTGTATATCAGCGGTACTGCTGTTAAGTATCACATCACATGTAATTGAATATTTTGTTTTTCGTTAAATATACAGGGAAGCGGGTGCACTTACCGCTGAATTTGAGAAACTCAGCATGATGTTTTGTGCGATTTCGTCCATCACACGAGAAGTATGACGTCATAATTGGCTTGGGTTGAGCGCGGCGCAACCGATTTGGGTGGACGGTGATAATATACTAATGATGCACAGGAAAGAGTGCGTTAGTGAAGGTGCGGCGCACTCGAGAGTATTGACAATGGTGCAACATGCACGAGGCGCAGCCGAGTGCATGTTGCACCATTGTCAATACTCGAGAGTGCGCCGCACCTTCACTTACGCCACGAAATAATCCTGTGCATCATTAGTTTTATAAAATGGGTCTATGAGTTATTTACTTATCTATAAACGTCGAAGTGAAGTAAACGTCAACCAAATTCAAGATGAAGAATTAGTGAAGTGAAGACGTCGAAGTGAAGTGAACGTCAACCAAATTGAAGATGAACAGTGAAATGAAGACTAATACAAACATCAACTCATGTACAAGTTCCAATTGCCTTACTTATGGTGGAAGTGCACCTCACAGTTCTGGAAATGGAAGTGAGGTGCACTAGAAGTGCGAACTTGAGGTGAGTTTTGTAAAATGGAGACACTTCGATACCGATACTCTGCGTCTGAGAACTCTGAATAGAAATTGCCAATTCCTCTGACTCTGTTCCATGATAATGACGATTAGGCCTATGTTCTTCACCAGCAACAGTAGGCCTAGTGTAGATCTAACATAACTGCGACCAGCCCCAACACGCAGTGTTGGGGCTGCGCATTGTAGCAGATATGATCATGACAGGCGAAGTATAGCGCCTAAATATCAATATGAAATCGCAAAAATTCTGTAATATGAAGACTTACAGGTGAAGTTATAATGTTGAAGACTGACTGCGTTCAACTTTTGGTCCTGCCAATATTCCATTTCTGCTCGAATTGATGACTTAAATACGACTCGGTCGAAAGGAACTTGGGAGAACGACATCTTATACAGTCAATGGATTTGAAACTTGTGCGCACGCGCTGGCCGTCAATTCATCTGTACAGCTGTAGCTTTATGGCAAGGCCGTATCATACTGTTGTGGCAAACCCTCTCGCTGTATATTGCGTTGCTTTCTGGGTTGGTACGCGCGCGCAGGCCTTGTCAGAAGGCTAAAAGCATTGCGACTCCGCCCAGCACATGAATATTTACGTGCGCAGTGTACTGCATACTGATTTCGAAAATGGTGAATGGGATGGGGAGCTAGGAGATGGACCTGTAAAAAAAAACGTTTTTTTCAAGATCATTGGACCAGTGTGAACAAGAACAAGGTGAACGTATGGTAGGAATTAGATAAGAATCTTATGTATACTATAAAAGTAAGTTTTTTCTAGTGAAATTCGAAACTTACGGAGGCGCGAAAATCTGTGACAGACTGTGTATGTTTTTCAAGCTTACCGATATAGCACTCTATTGACTCAGGACGCTCCCACAGTGTGTAAATGTGTAAACGGAGCGTCCCGGGGTTAGATCTAACAGTATGGTTGAGGGGTCTAGATATCGCGCACGAAAATTTGAAATGCTCTTATAATAGAAGTTATTCCATAATCGTACCTGAATTTCTCAATGAATATCACGAAAATGCAGAAAAATCACCTCCCAAAATCTCCTGATGATACGATGACGGAGTAGTGCGCTGTCGCCGTTTGTATGTCGGACTTTTTTTTATGCGTTCAATTTCTCGGGGTATGTAAAGATCGCGCAGCTGCCCTCTGTAGTTTCATGCGTGAAAGTGTCTCCCCCTCTGCGTGCTCCGGCTTTCGTAGAATATTTTTTCACTTGATATTAAATTTGTCCCTGTTAAGCAACAGCAGTATTATTATTGTTATTATTATTATCATTATTACTATTATCACCACCACCATCATCGATCATCATAATCATCATCTTTTTTTCTTTTTTTTTTATGAAGCAATGTCATGCTGAAAGTACAGCTCGATTCTTTTTTTTTTTTTTCTTATGAATGCACTGTCATGCTAAAAGGACAGCTCCATTTGATTTTAATGAAAGTAAGTAAGCAGTGTATGTTGGGTTTTTTTTCGGTGCGTTGTATATTCTTTACGAATGCACTGTTTCTGCTGAAAGTACAGCTTGGTTTGATTTCATTATAATTGTGTTTTGTTGAATCGTGGATTCTATGATACATGTGATTTGATTTATCATGAAACTGTATTGAATATGGAATCAATAAAAGATTATGGAAAAAAAAATCATCATCATCATTATCATTTTCATTATTATTATTATCACTTCCACCACCATCATCATTTTATCATTCTTATTATCATTATTTTTATCATTGATATTTTCATAATCGTTAATGATTTTCATTTATAAAGTTTTCTTACAATATTTCTAATCACTTTAACCAATAATATACACGTAATATAAAATGGAAAAAAGTAAAATATGAACATATATTGTGTGTGTGTGTGTGTGTGTTTGTGTGTGTGCTTACCCATTCGTCACCCATTTGTCACACTCTCATCTAATTTTTCTTCAGTATCATTATGACCCTCCCCTGTCACAAATATATCACAAGTTAGCGCAAGAAATCACAAGCAAATTCAAATTGAAATCACACTTCAACTTCGATACACTGAAATATTTATTCCTTTGTAATATTATAATCGTTGTGTTAAAATTTGACTTAAAACAACATTTATTAACAGTATTTCAGCGTAGCTGGCAGCATACATTGTTCTTGTGTATGATGACGTCACGTGGTAAACGATCGATCGAACAAATTACGAATTCTATCGACTACGAACGAGACAAGCGAGACGACACGTCTAGGCTACAACATCCTTAGAACAGATTTTAAGGTTAGGTAGGTAAATTACAAGGTAAAAAATTGGAAATTTAGCGGAAAATTTGTTGGAAATCAAAATTTCTTACCTGCTTCCTTCTCATGTTGGGCGGTAAGTCAGGTATGTTTATTCCATGGGCGTATCGGCAAATTTTGCGCTTAGTCCTACGCGTAATATCGCTTGCTATACGCAGTTACGCTATGCGCGATCATTAGGTCCCTGCGCGAGACCTAGTACCCTTACTATACTACTACAGTGTAGTATGGTTGGGTGTCCATAATATCGGACACCTAACGTTTTTCTATCAATAGAAACGTGAAAAATCTCACAATTTGCCTGAAATTTTACTCACGTGTGGAGAAAATACTCCGGATTCACAAGCGCGCACTGAAAATGCGATCTGAGGTACGCGCTCTAGATGGCGGCTTCGAACGCGTGGGGTGTCATTTTTTCCGCACTCAGTTGCCCGGCTCATATCGACCGACCACCCCGCCCTCTATTGACAATACGTATAAAGCGTACTTAAACGCGTTTTTTCGACAAGCTGCTGTTTTTTTCTAGTCGTAATTTTTTCCCCAATAA
Organism: Diadema setosum; assembly: GCF_964275005.1. Classification (NCBI taxonomy): domain Eukaryota; kingdom Metazoa; phylum Echinodermata; class Echinoidea; order Diadematoida; family Diadematidae; genus Diadema; species Diadema setosum. Next base: position 5,257,439 of record NC_092686.1, read on the forward strand.
TATTTGAATATATTTTGAATCCTTCGATATTACTTTTGAAGGACTGTTTGATGAATTTGACTTGATTTTCATTAGGAAACTTTTCATCGTAATTGAAATAAATTAGATGAGTCGGTTTGTTTTTTCACGGTATTCATTTCTCGTTTCTGCATCAACTCGTACGGTCGTAGCGCAAGCGGGCGACAAAATGTTTATGTCATGTGTATGTGTAACGTACTGTGCACGATCGTACAAGCGGCGGTGACAATTTTGCGGTCAAAATCGTCAAATTTATTACGGAAGGATACGCCTCTACATCTAACAACGAGTCAGCAAAGGTAGGCTTAGTTATATGTAGTTACACGATAAACCTTATTCGATTTTGCTAAATTTCGGTAATTTAGAGGGAATACTTAGTTGTTTTCGCCACATTTTACTCGGTAGCGTAGCCCAGTGAAGAATCGAACACCGTTGCGCGTAGTCCCATGCGTACATTTTCTTTCTGTACGCGCAATGCCATTATAATGCGCGGCCGGTCGTTATGGACCCGGTCGGTGGGTTGGACCCCTACCATACTAGTAACACTGGCATCAGAAAGATCATGTCTTTGAAGTTCTACGCTCTTCTTGGACTGTGCTTTACAAGAGCTGCCTTGTACACTCTATTTCAGCTTTACAAGAACTGCCTTGTACACTCTATTGCTTTTCGGAAATGTGCTTTTGTCACAAATGTCAAAATCTTGTTTGTCTAGTCTAGATAGTGACGCTGTACTGCATACCTGATTGACTGAATACTACGTTTGCTGTACGATGTGCCGTCCTCCTTCCTTGATCCAAATTTCATGGGAAATATCAGTCAATGAAGTCTTGGTAAATTTCACAAAGGCCTCAAATCTTTGCCATCCGAATTTCAGAGACCGCTTCGTGCTCGCCGAATCAGTTCCATTGATTAATTCATCCAATTCCTCGTCATTTAACAGTTCAAATTGCGGCTGCAACGGATCCGAACTGGAGGCTGCCATTTTTCGTTCGTTTCGCTGGGCTATCGATATCGCGATATCTAACCACAGAACTCTTACAGAGTTCTGTGTATCTAACCTCTGGACTTCGCATATTTAGCATTGCAGGGGGGTGTTTCACAAAGATTTAAGTTTGACTTAACTCATGCGTAAATCCCCAAACCCTGCGTAAATCACTAAGTCCTGCGTAAATTTACGCAGGACTTTGAATCCTGTTTCACAAAGCTTAAGTCATGCGTAAGTCCCACCAAGTCCTGCGTAACTCTACGCATGGCCTGAAGCCATGCGTAAAGTCAGACTTAAATTCCAAAATGGGAAGTTCAAAAGCATAATCAACTCCTAATATTCATTAATTTCTTCCACTTTATCTTATCCTGAGTGAGATGCCAGTATTTTTAACAAACTAGAGAATCACTAGTTTCGTAGAGGGTCTACTCCTACACTATTCACTGAACAATGGTCCAAATTAAAAATAGTCAGAAAAATAGATCCCTACCTACAAATGTACTGATAGTTTGAACTGTTAAGTTAAACCAAAATTTTAGCTCATAAAGAGCTATATAATCTACATGTATCTGGACTTTGGAAATTAATTATATTTCTACCAATCCTTTCTTGCCTGTGTTATCTTCTTAAATCTTAGCTGCTTACCCATGAATATTAATGCATGCCTATCCATTATAAATATCATGCATTCACAACAAATTAGAAAAACGTTTAGTTAGACCTATACTTGTTAGAAATATTATACCTCTTGTGTACAGGACGGGGCTGTGTCTAGCTACACTAACTGGTTAGACCGATAAATTTGTCTCTTGTTCGGTAGCCTAATTGTATCTGTACAGTCTGTAATACGGTCGACTGCATTCGCGACCGTATAAATACAGTTAACAAGAGGCTACCCGACAAGAGGCAGATTTATTGGTCTACCTCTACACATGACTGCCAATGAAATTAGCCAAGTTTCCATTTCTACGGTACCAGTTAACGTTACATCTTAATGAATGCTTTTTTTTTCCTGGAAGCAAAAAACAAAACAAAATAAGACATAACAACCCCCCCCCCCAGCATTTTGTGTCAGTTAGAGGAAACGGTTAGCCAATAGACAGTCACCTCTGCCTCGCAGTGCCTCGCATCAAAGGCTACAGTAACGTATACACGGAAAACATTAGAGGTCTAGTAGTTTCTATGCCTAATCTTGATTGATACAGTTCTCAAACACATTCCAAAATCCGAAAACACATAAATTCATCAATTACTTCCCAATTCAACTCATGGCCCAGCAATTGGACTTTAAAATTCGACCAATTGATAGCCATTAGCCATGATTTATTATGGTTCTAACTAACCTTATACATACAGTCTAGGGCAGTCATGCACTTTATTTTCTTCAAAATCATGAAGATGTGGCACTGTGCCCCTATCTTGATTAATAACACAGTGCACAGACTCTACACTAACTGTTAGGCATGCCATGTTTAATTGATAGTCATACTAATACTATTCTAGAACTGATAAAGAGTTTTATAGACATGAAAACTATACACAGCCTACATGTAATATTCGCAGGGGTGTATCCAGGATTTTTTCTGGGGGGGTCGTAATCAAAATTTTTGGACCTTTACCTTTGCGAGGGAGCGGAGCGACTGAGCGGGGGGAGGGTGTGGGAGGGGTGTGTCCCCCCTCCCACAGTAGGGAGTTTTTGAATTTTATATCTTAAAATGGGGCCATTTGGTGCATACAAAAGTGACTTTTTCAGCATACTTAAAAAAAAAAAACCATTCATCATGTTAAAATTGGTGATAAAACCTGTGTTGGTCACTTGTAAGTTCGTTAATCGGTAAGTTGAAAACTGCATAAGTGCATTTAAAAACTAGCTAACCTTACACCTTCCTAAAGTACATAGACCCCAGGGTAAAAAGCCCTCGAAAAGCAGAAATTTTCTTTTACAAAAAGTGGACCTTTTGAAAATTTGGGGGGGGGGGGGGGTCGTACGACCCTCCCGACCCCCCCCCTTGTATACACCCATGATTCGCACAGCGTATTAACAGCGTCTGGTCGGGCTAATGCCGACATTGTCTAATGACATTAGTAATGAGCAGAGTCTACAAATTACAATACAGAAGTACCGGTACAACACACACAGAGTTCATAATATTCAGTCCCTTCCTAACCTTGGATGAATCATCTCTTGCTCAAATTACATAATTTCAAGGACCTACCTAATGACTAACAGATTAAGCTATAGATCTATACACTCACTTCTGTAGTTACCACCAACCCTAGCTAGTTGGAAAAGAAAACTTCTCTTCGTGTGCAACAAGAGGCTAGCCAGAATCCTCTTCTACCATGGTCCACAGTTACCAATTGTGCAATGTGAATGGTTGTGCAGAATGCAGAGATCTCAGTGCCAGCTAGCTGCTGCGAGCTGCGCGAGCAACCCCATTCATCCTAACTTTCACACAGTCCAATATAAACATGTGGGACTGGATTAAAGAGGCCTCATGCACAAAACATCTCTTATATCAAAATAATCAACAAACGAGCGGCTATTCATGTACAAAAGAGAAATAATATGAGTCAGTAAATGAGCACTGTGAATAACGAATGATACAGTAATGTCGTCATATGAATCGCAGTTGCAGAAAATCAAAGCAATTTCCCTTCCAGAAATTACTCAAAAATCATCAGCAGACAACAAATGGCTAATTTGCATATTTTTGGCTCGTACATTCTTATTCAAATCGAATAAGTCAGTCTTAGCCTAAGATTGACTTTGTGAAACAGACTTAAGAAGTCGCACTTAGACTAAGATTGACTAGCGCTAAGTCTGACTTACTAAGTGCGACCTTTGTGAAACAGGCCCCAGGCACTGCAATTCAAAGGAGCCGCCGCGCGCACAGACGACCGGAGTCGATCCGTTCCGGGTTCCGGGGGGCGTGTTTTTTTTAGACGGCACAGATTGGGGAAACTAAAAATTTATCGGGGACCCTATCCCTAAACCTAACCCTAATCCTAATCCTAACCATAACCATCAAACCCTAACCCTAACCCTAACCCTAACCCTAACCCCAACCCTAACCCTAACCCTAACCCTAACCATAACCAAAAACCCTAACCCAACGTTTTTCCCATAGGTTTAACACGCGCCATGCCCCAATCTGTGCCGTCTTTAAAAAAAACGCTTCCGGGGGAACCGATATACCGGCCGAATCCAGTCGATTAGTTCCGCGGAACGAATATACCGCACCATAGGCAGTACGCAGAAACGTTCCGCAACCGCCGATCCTATCCGGGTTGTGCGAGTTTAATTATACATAAATGATTTTTGTAGATCATCTGGTATACTTTCTTTTTTACTTTTTGCCGATGATTCAAATATTTTTTTCTCCCACCAAAATCCAATTACTCTTGTCGATACTGTTAATTCTGAATTAAAAAAAGTGACTCAATGGATAAGAGCCAATAAGTTATCACCGAATCTTCAGAAAACTAACTATATGTTATTCAGTAAGTCTATAGAAGTTTTACGCACAGATATCATCTTTGATGACGTTCACTTAGAGCGTGTATCTCATACAAAGTTTCTCGGTATTACAGTGGACGATAAACTTTCGTGGAAGCCTCATATTATTAATATTAGTAAAATAATTTCGCGTAATATTGGTATTATTAATAGACTTAAATCTCATATCCCGTTGTCTTCTTTGCTGACGTTGTATTTTTCATTAATATTACCTTATTTGAATTATGGAATCTTAGCATGGGGTAGTGCCCATCAAACTTTATTAGATAGATTATTGTTATTACAAAAAAGGCACTTCGTATCATTTGTGGCGTTTCTCCATGTTCCCATGCAGATCCATTATTTGTTAGATATAAGATATTAAAAATCAAAGATTTGTTTTTCTTTCAGCTGGGTCAGTTTATGTTTAATTATAACACAAATGCACTTCCCAGCATTTTTGATTCAATGTTTCCACGAAATCAATCTTTTCATAATTATCCCATCAGGCGATCAAATGAGTTTCATTTACCCCTTCTGAGAACGTTATTGGCTCAAAATACATTTATATACACTGGCCCTAGATTTTGGAATTCTTTAAGTTGTGATATAAAAAATTCTTTATCTTTGAATTCGTTTAAGCGTAAGTTAAATTTTTTTTTGTTGAACTCATATTAAGATATATATACGATTCATTACTTAGCTGGTCTTTACAGCCTAAGGGTTCATCGTCAATCATTGATTTCATCATTGTGTATTTGTACATTATCTTATTTGTATAAACATTGCTCGGCTGATCGAGCTGAAACACCTCAATTCCCTCTTCTGATCCCGATGTTCAGCGTGTTGGCTTTTCCTTTCATTTCCTTTTTCTTTCTCTCCTTTCTTTCCATTATTCTTTTGTGTTTTATTACTGTCATGGTATACCCTACTGTAAAGTCATGTAATGTCCTTGTGTTTCTACTGTCTTGTTCTCTCCTGAAAGTTTAATGTATTCACAAGAATCCTTTGAGTGGTTCACAATTTACAAGCATGCTTTTCAGTGAACCTCTCAGTTCTTTCTCTTTTTTTCCCCTCCAAACATAACTTTGTATTTTGCCGGTATGAATGTATAATTTCGTATTTGTTAACCATTATCTACCATGTAAAGTCGAATACATGCCTATGTTATATCTTCTGATACATCTCGTGTTATGTTTGACGAAAAAGAAAGAAGGAATGAAATACACTTGTAAATGAAATGAAAATGAATGAAAATGAAATATGAAGCTCCTTGTATTACAGTAGTTAACATGAATCATGCCGAACATCCCAATTACAGTTACTCATTCGGTTATTCTGTTCAAAATAATTCAAATCAGAGAGAGGTTGGCATGACCAACGTCACATCGTGCAGAACTCTACAGAGCAGAGTTCTGTGACTGTACCATGGCCACCATGACGACGAAAGAGATAAGGGAGGGGGGAAAAAAGGAATCGCTTTGTAGTCCGGGTTTCAAATTGGCAACTTTGTTCGGTTGGCTGGTCAGAGAGATTTGGAGAAGTTCATTGGCTGTAGAGGAAGACTGGAAGAGTACATTTTACTGAAGGGGTGTTTCCCCATTACCACTTTGTATACATTGTACGGTAGAGACCCGGATCGAATCGGCGGTGGGGGATCTTATCGGCGGTGAGGCAAAAATCCCGCCGATTGGATCTGGGGGATCTTATATACCGGCCACAGTCCACCGATAAGTTCCGGCGGAACTTATCGACTGGCCGGAACGGATCGCCTGTGACACCGGCAATCTACCATAGGATTACAGGCAGTGCAATAGTACCAAAGAGATTTTTCTCCTCCCCACCACTGGGGAAAATCTCTTTGAATAGTACTGAAGTAAAGGAAGGAGGTGTGTCTCATTTCAGCGCTTCCTATTGGCTACATTCTTGAACCCATTTTATAACCGGGGTTAACGCGTTCGAAATTTGTGCGATGAGCCGAGGGTCGACACTCGCGCATGCGCAGTACGTAAAAACTACGTCATAACAGGGTGACGCCTGGCTCAACGTGCAAATCGAAAAGTCCCTATTACATGATATTGGTCTCAACTTTGTCTGATGCCCGTTTGGTCTAATCCTCACTTGGTCTAATGCCCAGCTTCGTCTAGTGACTAGATAGATGGTCTCATTGTCATTTCGTCCACTTGGATTTTTGCCATTTCGCCTACTTGGATTTTTTCGCCTAAATAGTCATGGGTCGACTGTCAGTTTGTCTAAATTCAGTTTTGTCTATTTGTCTATATATCATTTTGGTCTATAGAAATTTCGGCTAGTTATCGCTTGGTCCACTGCCCGATTGGGCTATAAATATTTCACTATGTCTTATTATAGTCAGTTAGTCTATTCCCATTTCATCTATAATTTCCCGTTAGTCCACTTGCCACTGTGTTTCAAATTCATTTGGGCTATAAATTTCCAATAGGGATTATTCATGCTCTCGTTTCGTCGACAAGATGCAAATGTTACGTAGTATTTTTCATTACTGATTTGGCTACCATTGAAGCGCCTTTCTTGTGTGGTATTTTTATGGAATAAATTGTGATTTCACTTCGTAATGTTCCATCGTGATTTTGCTCATACGTTCTACTACCGTGTCCACGTGCCTGGTTTGTGGAAAGTTTTGGCAAAATTGATTTAAAAAAAAAGGCATTTGCTCTCCCAACATCAAAGTTTAGTATTAAAAAAAGACTATAGGCCTATTCCTAACATGGTGGCCGAAATTGTTACTTTTGTGCAATCTCTTCACTTTTTTCCCTGTTTAGCTGAAAAGCGAGTTCCTCTGCAGAGGCCACGGTCACAACCCCAAAAATCAGCCTGCTTGGCGACCGGTCGGCGAGTTTTTAAGTTAATTTCGGTCTGACACCCACCAGTGACAGAACTGATTTTTTGGGCATCGGTCGCTCGCCGCGCACTTTTCACTAGCTGCCCAAAATACGCTCGGTGTCCGAGCAGCCACCGCCCAAGCACTGACCTATTCGAGCGGTCGCCGCCGAGCGATTTGGGGAACAAAAATAACAGAGACAAACGCGGATTTGGGGAACAAAAATAACAGAGACAAAAATGACAAAAGCACTGAAGAAAACCAAGGGAATAGATCGAGCGGTAACCGTCGAGCGATTTAGGGGCTAAAAACAATAAAGATGAAAATGACAGGAACACCAGGGACTAAGATGGGTAGGAGAAGCCAGGGCATATTTTGGAAGAAGCGGGGGGAGGGATAGAGGCAAGGAAATCCCACCAACATCTCAGCATCTCAACATCTCGGCAACCTACATGAGGGACATGGATGACCGAAAACCACTTTGGGGCAAAAGAGATGAAAGCTAAATGTTAGTGTAGATATGTAGACTTAGTAATATATGATTTGGTTATCTTGTCAATTAGTAAAGACCTATTGAATGAAGAAGTAATGAATGAATGACAAGAGATGGGGAAATGAAAATATGAAATTAAATGGGAATAGAAAAATACTGCAAAATATAGAAGCAAACAAAGATATTTTGAAAAATTCAAATCTATTTTAATCATTGTTCCATCTTGAGTTTTCCTCCTTTTTGTTTGATTTCATAATTTCTAGCTATCTGTGGTTTTACATAGCTGAGGTTTGGTAGTTGGTAATTTAACTCTTAATTCTTTTGCCTCGAGTTTTATCTTAAGTAATTAATAAATTATCGCGTCACAAATCACATAGGTATATGAATAAACCCAGGTAGTTATTAGTTAGAAATTTCCGGCAGAGACTGGCGGGTGGCCGCCGGTACGCCTACGGGACCCCGGTAGATGATCTATATAATTATTGATTGCAGAAAAGAAAAACAACACCAAAGGAAACGAAACATAACGTGGTTCAACCCCCCGTTAAGCAGACATGTTAAAACAAACATCGGGAGGAAGTTCCTAGCCCTCGTCGAGCACCACTTCCCTAGAGAACACCAGCTCAGCAAGATATGCAACAGGAACACTCTGAAAGTAAGCTACAGCTGCATGGACAATATGCACACTATAACAAAGGCACGCAACAACAAAATAACCAACAACAGTCAAGAGCAAGCCAGGGACTCCTGCAACTGCAGAAAGAAGGAGGATTGCCCGATCCCTGGGAAATGCACAGCTAGGAACATCATATACGAGGCGAAGGTAGCGACCCCAAACGATGAGAAAGTATACATCGGCCTTACCTCAACCTCCTTCAAATCCAGATATGCTACACACAAGGCAAGCTTCGCAAACAGGGAAAAGAGACACCAGACAGAACTGAGTAAATACATTTGGGGACTGAAGGATGAAGGCACTCCCTACTCACTCACATGGAGGATCGTCAGGCACGCCCAACCGTACTCGCCCAAAACAAACCGTTGCAACCTGTGTCTATGGGAGAAATACCACATCATCACGACCAAGAAACCAGCCATCCTGAACTCAAGAACAGAACTCATTTCAACATGTAAACATAAGAAAAAGTTTTCCCTCGCAGAGCTTGGTTAGCTCCCCCCCCCCCCCCCCAGCATCCACATGTAACCATATTACCCCTGCCTTAAAGCCCGGTACCAGTGTCATTATCAACTTTATTGTGCTGTTAAGTAGCCACGTGCATGTATCTTTTGTATCTTTTGTTTGCTTGCTTGAGTGCACCAGAGCCGTATGTCTTACACTGTACTTTAACAAGAAACTGATTTAGTTGCTGACGAGGCTTCGGCCGAAACAGACTGTCCAGCTAAGTCACTAATAAAGCAACGCCTTCCATCCTACTATATATTGTACTATATATATATATATATATATATATATATATATATATACATGTATATGTAATTATATCTTTTGTTTTAAAATTTTATTTACATATCTTGTTGGAGATGGAAAATGAACGAATGAATGAATGAATGAATGCATGAATAAATGAATGAATGACTGATGAGACTTTCATCGGTATACATTAAGTGCTTGTTATGTATACAGTGTAAAATATTCATCTGTAAATGTACCTTTTTTCCTTCTTGACGTGTGACAGTTTTTTGTTCAAGTAGAGACTTATACTGTAATAGCCTAAAAAGACTCTGTTGTAACACGCATCCAAGCTCGACACCGGTTTGCAGGCACATGCCCTCGTCTGTCGTAAAGGAGTCTGTCTCAAAAGACTACATGCCCAACTGCCATTTGTCGAGCTGTGCAGGCCTGCTCCAGTTCGGGCGGAAAGGAGTCAGGTGATTACTCGGGGTTTACAGCCAAACAAGCTAGCTTTCATGTATCAAGGTCCCGTCATACTTCTCTTTAATCAACCCCATTTCGATTTGGACCAGTTATCATTACATGACTGTAATTGCTGTGTTATCACCATGTATATTGTTTGTTTTCTGCACATTGTTTACAAGATAAAAGAACTTGTATTATTATTTCTGTTGTAATGTTCATAAATGAGAAGTATGAAAATAAATGAATTGAATTGAGGTACAGAGAGGAAATCTCACCTCCGTCATGCCCTAAACCACCACACAAAACATCCTGCTGAAGTTGTTTAATGGCGTGTATCACTCAAGATTGAGTATTTCGTTTTACTGTGGACATTGGGTTGAGATATTTTCAGTATAAAAATGGACAATAACATTTCGTTTTTTTAATAAGCAACTGTACAAGATGAAAACGTCATTAGTGATAAATGTTCGTTTTGTAAAGAAGAGTTGGAAGATATTGTACATTTCTTTTATGAATGTGAAACTAGTAAGTCAATCTGGAATGAAACTGAAAATGGATAAATGAAGTTACTGGAGCAAAGATAAAGTTTAGTCAGGAAAATATTATTTTTGGTTTTAAAGAAAAGAGAAACAATGCTCTAAATTGTGTTGTGGTTTCGATCAAGCAACAACTGTTTGTACAAATATCAAAAAACCAAGTCCCTAGTTTGAACACTATGAAGAAAAAAATATTGACTATTATGCAGATGAGAGATGTATTCATTCTGTATAGGGTACTCTCAACAAGTTCACTTTGTAGTGGCAGTATTTTGTTTGTGTAAACGTTTGCGAGAGAAATGTCAAGAAAAAAAGGAGACTATTGTTGAATGTTTAAAATTTGTATTATGTTGACCTGGAGAAAATTAAAAAAAAATCCATGGAGGGCTACAAAGTTTCAGTGGAAAAAAAAAAAAGATTGAGTATTTACGCCAGGATCCTTTTTATTTTTTTTTTTCAAATTAATGTTTCATCACTTTCCTCATAGAATTTAGTAAAATAATGTGATGGCCTTTGCTTGGATGGCTATTTGGTCCACTGATTGTTTGCTGACAAGATACCTTCTGGCCAGACCGGCTCTGTGCTGAAAAAGAGACCAACTTTTTTTTTGTTGTTTTTGTTAAGTGTGTGTGTCTTTGTAAGTATTTTATCGTTTTTTATCCTTCCTTTCCACCCCCTCCCTTCATTCCTACCCTTGTTTTATGTAAATAATCTCCCTTCACCCCATCACACAAGCCTCCCTCGTCTATTCCCTGTTTCCGTTTGGAATTGTGTACCTTTTGTTGTTGTTTTTTCCACTACGTATACATATATATATATATATATATATATATATATATATATATATATAATCTTTTATTCCTGAGGGACCTTGTCTCACAAGCTATGCTTCACTAAGGTCTCCTCATTTGCCTTTCTCAAAATATTTGTTACCCTTTCTTCATCATTTCACATGTGAATTTGCAAAAATTTTAGTATTAGTTGTTGTTGTTCCTACATATTCTTGAAAGAAAGTGTCAATGTTATTGTTATGTTATTGTTATATTGCCTATTGTTGGAAGAAAGACAAATGAATAAATAAACTTGAAACTTGAAACTCGTTCACCCGTTACTGGCATAGCCTTTTGACGAGACTTCGTGGCTGAAGATTGAGACTAATACCCCGTTTAGTCATTCTATCCATGTAATATAGGGGGAAAGGGAAGTGGTACAGGATGTAATCTGTGTGGCGTATTGTTGTTGTTGTTGTTGTTTTTTTTTTTGCAAAGCCAAAGGGGAAGGCGGGCCGAAATGAAAGAGATCCTGTCATTTCCTGGAGCTTCAGATCTTCGAAGAGAAAAAAAAAGGTAAATTGAAAAACAAAAAGAGAAAGCAAACGGCGTTTCAATGCAAAATAGCTCGGGCACATTTTTCTTTGTTCATTAATATTCAAACAATACAATATGATATTATATTAATGTCGATGGCCCTGTACAAAGTAGCATATAATGGTCACACATTTTTAATACAAATTACGAAAGTGCTTTAAATCTATCCTGCATGCATGGGTAGTGCTTATTCGTCATAGAAAATGGAAATTAAAACTTGCCATTTAACACCTGGCATTCAAGTCATAAAAAGGACATGATTGAAATTAAAGATGGAAAAGAAACAAACCCTAATTGTACAGCGAACAATTTCACACACACGCACACACACGCGCTAAACAGAAAAAGGGCAAGAAAGAGATGGAATGAGAGGGAGATATAGATAAGAATGTTTGGATCAAAGGGGTGATATATAATACATGTACTACCTGATAAACTTCAAATGTTATACACATAATTTTCAAGAATCATTATTTAAATAATGAAATGTTTTGGAGATTAGAAAATCAGCTATTTCAAGCATGCAATAGAAATAAAAGCCACTCATATGCAACACAAACTATCAAGAGGTATAATTATGAATATTGGTCGAGAGAGGGAGGTTAAGGCACAGGGGATAACAAGAAACGAGTGATGAAGGAGCGAGGGTGAAAGGATGGGTGAGGACGGTAACGGATGCATCAGAAAGATTATGAAACTCAAGAAAGATAGAAACAAGAAGATGGCTGTAAGATAATTATGTTTGGGTAAGGTGTTTGAGGGGTGACTGTAAGCAAAAGTAAAGAAATTCAAAACAACCTTGTGTGTTTTGTAGTTTTGCGCATTACGGAATTAATGAATGAATATGATTGCATTTTTTTTTTTTCATACGACGTTGCAGTCAGCATGCACTGTTCTTCACCACATAGGAACTAAGGATGGGGTTACAATAAGAATGCATGCGAGAGACATGTACAGACAGACAAAGACTGACAGACAGACAGACACACACACACACACACACGCACACACACACACACACACACACACTCAAGGGGAAATACAAACAATACACACAGAACAAAGTACAAAGAATACTTCTGCTGAACTGTACTGAAGCCACTCTAGAAGAGCGGATAGATAAAGCTTTTTGGAGATAATGACCGGTTAAGTCGCGCACTTCCACACAGCACGCCGTTGTAACTAATCTATCACTGATTACATCCAAATACAAAAGATAAATCTGGCCATCATCTGACTGGATAACTATTTACAAAAAGCCGTGTGTCAAAAATTAGCGCCTCGTCCCTGCCGTTTATGCGAGTATCGCATATCCCTCGAAACAATTCGTATCGTCAAAATCCTTGCAAAGATGTACTGGCGATCGACCCTGACTCTTGTAATGCTGGTGAGTGTTCCGATTATCAACTTATGTAGAACACACGCTGTGGTTTAAGCTTAATTTGGGGCTGAAAGTTAGGAATACCGATTACACAATGTATAAGGTCTGAATTAGTGGCAAATATATGACTTCAATGACCAGGTACTCTTTAGAGTTGTAATAGCTTTGAAATTTTGACGCGAAACTTTTACGCTGCATAGATAATGCAATGCCTGACGTCAGATGAAATGCATTAATTATACAGCACTCAAAGATCTTCATAAGACAAGGTGTCTGAATGAGTTACTGAGCTAAGAAAAAAATAATAATTCCAAAACGCTTTGTGTATTATATATTTTATGCGTGAATGAATGATGATAAATTAATACAAGAGTTTTTCTATACCAATTTTGCAGTGAACACATTATTTTCTCATCCTATATCCGGCCTTACTATAGCGGGGTTGGAGTATACATAGATGGGGTTATGAACACAAAGAACTTCAGGGTATAGGGGCCTACTCGCAAAGAGTTTACCATCTTTCTACTGATTTTGAAATACTAGTATACTCATTGTAAGCTGTTTGTATACTATGACTTGAGAAAAACAGTAAGAGGGGAAAGTGTGATATTTTGTGTACTGAAAGGAACTAATAATAACTAAGAACTAATGATACTAAGCAAAGGAAAGTGAATACAGTAATGATTAGTCCATCTGATTAGTTTAACCGTTGTACCTTACAAAATCCTTTCCCAAAAATGCTTTTCGATTAAGGTTTGTAAATATCATTTCAGGTTTGAAATTGATGACAAGTTTAAGGAACGTTAGTGTTTCTACTGTGATTTTCTGTTTCTTACACCAGGTGATACGGACTATTCCATACGTTCTGTGTGTGTGTGCGTGTGTGTGGTTGTGTGTGTGTGTGTGTGTATGTGTGTGTGTGTTTGTTAGCGAGACGTGTTTTTTTGTTTGTTTCAGAGAATACACTCGCACCAAAACAAAAAGGCATCGGCGGTAATCACTGACGGTAATTGTTCTCAATCATAATTGTGTCAGATACAATGGTAATCTAATCTAAAGAAATGACACTTATCTTCAAGCACGGTTCAACATCGTGTCCAGCCTGAGTGGCTATTTAGTTATATAATCGGTAAATCCACTTCTACTTAATTTTACAGCAGATCCTGTTGAAACAGAACTAAGACATAATTATATGGACAGAACAATGTAGGGAATCAGTATCAATTTGCTCAAAACATTTGTATTTCTTCTGATAAGAACTATACAACATGCTTTGAGTAGATATAGGGAAGAATTTGAGATCCATTATACAGGCAGCCATGTAGTATACTGTTGTCTCTCGAGAAGAGTATGACTCGAGGCAATTTGTAGAAAGAGGGAATAAGAAAGGAGAAGAGATGACCGAGCCTCCAGAATGCTATCGATCCATAAATCTGTATTTTATTCATGAGTGAAGAGAGGTTTTTGAATGAACGAACCAACGTTTAGTTAATAAGTGAAATTTAATATTACATACAAGTTTGAGTAACAGAAAAAGTAAACTGTACAGTTGTAAGACGAAACTGAACGGTAATCCACGCAGATAATCATATTATGATGTTCTATACCTACAAACCGTGTTCTACCTACAATCAGAAATATAAGGAATGTAATAGATATTAGGTACTGTTCATGCTGATGGAATGGTTGCATTTTTTAGTTCAATTTCCATAGTTCTGTGAAGCAAAAGGCGACACATAGTACTAAACACACAAACAAAAGTTAAGAAGTATACACACTGTAAAGAATAGTAAAATACTATGATGTAGACCCCCTATATTCGAATGAATGTATGATAGCGACAAACAATCCATGTTTTGGAAAAAAAAAAGAAGAGAAAGATTGGAAGTGGAATTGTATGTTTTTGTATAATCTTTTCATTTTTTTTTGAGCGCAAAGGGACATTATCACTTTGTGTTATGTGCTATATAAGCACTGTCAATTATTATCATTATTATTATTATTAAGAAGTAGATAAAGCAATAGAATAGAGTGATCCACAAAAATGCACAGAGGACAGACATTGATCCCTCGGTAAACAACATCACATCGCATCCTGGTCGCTGATGAAGAATGCGATGACTAACCTGTTTGGTGTCTTGTCTCTAAAACATGCGCTTAATTTCCTCGCCAGGATAAAGCGTTTCAATGCCATTTTAGGTTTTAATCTTATATATATATATATATATATATATATATATATATCCATATATATCCATTCTATCAAAAATTTACCCCCAGTGTATGTACGTTGAATACAAGCGTTAATTTAGGTGTTAACTCTTATGATAAAAACATTACTGTCAGCAGTTCGAAATAGTACACAAAAGTAGGAATTTAAGATAAGATGCCGATATCCATATTGCAGTACAGAAAATATCTATAATAGGCCTACAATTTGTAAAATTAAAGCTGTATTGCAACTTATCGACAAATTGGCCCTCATCGACGTAAATAAGCAGTGCGCAAAGCCGTGCGCTTGCATTATACGGTATCGTGATTGTCACCCATGACCGGTTGTGAAAATTCGACATGTCAAATCTCCACGACTGGCACTACGACTTAAGGCTGCGTTTATCATCTTTCCCCTGTTTAAACGGCTTTCAAAAGCCGTTTCCAAAGCCCTTTAGAAACGGCTTCCAAAATAGTTGCGTTTATCAACTCTTCGCGAACACGACAACTGGCCTGTCACTGCACAGCTGTATTGCGCAATTATTGGACCCGAAGAGAAGAGGTCATACAAGGCGTGCATGGTTGGTAACTGCAGACAAAGCCGTTTCAAAACAGCTTTGCGTTTATCTCGCTCCAAAAGGCTTCTAGAAACAGGTTTCTGGAAACCTGTTTAGGAAACCTGTTTCGGAGAGGACAAATTTGCGGCTTTCGAAAAGGCCTTCTGAAAAGGCTTTCAAAACAGCTTTGCGTTTATCATCTCGTAAAAAAATCCCTGAAAGCCGTTTGGAAAACCTGTTTCTGCCGAGAAAAAGAGTTGATAAACGCACCCCTATTGCACCTGAAGCTCCTTAGTTGCACGACTAGAAACTGGCAAGGCTGGTGACGTACTTCCGGTCTTAAGGTCGTACAACCGGTCTGATCGTGGAGTGTGCGGCGGGCTTTAGACGAAAAATAATCTTCTGCACATGCGCGAAACAGCTGTTTCTATTGTCCACCAATGGAGGCTGCGTCGTCTCGGCGTTCGCGTCACACATCTATCTTATTTACTGTGGCTCTCAAATGTATGTTCTTTGTCAAGGTATTCGAGTGAGTGACTGTGAACAATCGGAGGAATGCAAAAGCAACCTTTGTGTACTTCGTATGAGTGCGCCTGAATGAATGAGTGAATGATCAATAGAAATCATAGGTTGCTGTTGTTGTTTTGGTTGTTTTTTTTTTATGCAATACTGCAGACAGAATGAAGTGTTCCTCAACACAGTTCCCATCCTATTTTTGTCCCTAACGACACTTTGAACTCGCGCTCGCACACACACATGGACGGCTAATTCCCATCTGGCTCCAAGAACAAAGTACAAACCAGTCATTCCAGGGCTCGAGTTTCAGATCATTCTTTTCACTGATAACGATAAGTTAGGTTGCGCCTCCGCACTGCTTGCCCTTGTGTCAGCGCTTGTGGCTAATCAATCTATCACTGATCACTTATAAATAATATAAAAAAAAAAGAATAGATCTAGCCATTTCGGGTCTGGAGAAGTCAAAAGAATAGTCAAAAGTAACAGCCTCGTCTTTCCGTTTTGCTAGAGGTCCCTGAGTATACTGCAGCTCTCGAAACAATCTGTGTCGTCAAAATGCTCCTTGCAAGGATGTCCTGGCGATCGACTGTACTACTTCTAATGCTGGTGAGTGTTCCGATTATCAACTTACATCTGTAGAACAAAGTTGTAATTTAGATTAAGTGGCAAAAGGCTAGTGAAGATTTCATATAACTGTTAGTACTTGTACCTGACGTCAGATTTCACCTTTCATGATTAGAGCAGTTCTCAGCCACACATGAGATAATAAGCCTGCAATACCGGCAGCAAAACTTTTCAAGATGAACTATACACACAAAAAAAAAAACAATAACAAAAACGAATGTTATTTACCATGGGTCATGAATAATTTTGAGTACGACTCTATTCACACTACTGGATATATGCATTATTGAAACTAATGCATCATATATGATTTTAAATCTGCTATGATTTGAAAGTATTCGGAGTTGGATGCCGAGTGAGATTCAGCGAGAAATATCCTTTGCCCTTTCCTCTGTCTTCCTGTCCCCTTCTGGCCTTTGACCTCCTGTTTATTCTTTCCACGCGTATAAGAGAGCTGCTTTGTTTCTGTCTGTGTGTGCGTTTGTGTGCGTACTCGTTTTATGTTCTGTTTCCCGAGGATTATGTCAAATTGTCTCGTTGCATTATTACTATAATTTTCACGACTCACGAGGGGACTGCATTCTACAAGCTTGGCTTTTTAGCAGTCCCCTCCATTTCCGACCTTTTCTTTGTTATGATTCAGTCACATTTTGTCCATGTATTTCTTCAACTAAAGTATGTTTATTGTTTCATGTAAACAACTGACGTGTATTTAAATTTCATTTGGCTATATAAAAGTTACATTGTACTTAATCTGTTTATATGCAAGTGTCATATTATATGCTTTGGCCGGAAATGAAATAAAAATGAAATGAAATGAAATGAAATGAATATGTCCTTTCGTGAAGCATTTTATTTATATTTTTTAACGAGTAATCCCAGCAATTTTCACAAATCTTTTAAAAGACGTCGATCCAGCGATGCGTGGGAGCTGGTTGTCGTGGGTTGAGTGCAGATGTCAACTGTGAGGTGAGACTTATTTTAATAACAACAACAACAATAATAATAATAATAATAATAATAATAATAATAATAATAATAATGATAATGATGATGATGATAATAATAATAATAATAATAATAATAATAATAATAATAATAATAAGGTCTCATTTACCCAGGGTAGCCTCTTCAGTGTTGCCACTGCTCTACCAGAGGGCCCTGCTATTATTAGTACCCTAGCGTTGCCAGGTACCCATTTATACACCTGGGTCGAGAGGGACACAGTGGGTAAAAACATCTGGTCCAAGGATGTAAGCACTGGGCGGGATTCGAACTCGGGTCCTCCGATCGGGAGTCGGGAGTCTTAGCCACTATGCCACAGCACCCCCACATTTTGCGTGTGTTTCGTAACAATAACCTTTGGTGAAAAGGATCATCTGTTAAATCCCCTTCTTGTATATGCCTATAGGTTGACCTTGTCCTTGTCCTTATCATTGTCTTTTTCTGTTACCGATCCGCATTCATGCTTTCACGAAGGAAGGTTTCGTATTACCGGTTAGGTACTATTAAGGATAATAATGGTAATAGCAATGAGCGTCTTCTTATCATATCAATCATTACCACCATCTCTTATAATTATCATCATCTTATCTTATCTTCGTCACCATATCGTAAATACCATCATCGTATCTCTGATTATTGACATAATATTAGAACTAATATTGTTAGGCCAAAGTCGTGAACTTGCATCAGATAATGTCTGTAACAGTAGGCCTACTAAGTATTATGATAGTTATGCGCGGATAACAAAGGGATGGAAGTGAAACACTCACACTTTGTTTCACATGCGCCGGTGTATATACACTAATATGTTTGTAAACGTAATGTTTGCGTGTCTGGTGTAAAAGAAATGAAGATCAGTCTTGGGAATCATGACAGAATAATGAGCGAGATAGTTTAACACCCTACCGTTTCATCAGGCTTTAATATTATTTGCTCATGAATATTTTAAGATGTCATGAGTATTAATGTCATTATCAATATCATTATTGTTGTTTCTTTGGGTTTATCAAAATAATGTTCTGTTTGGGAGGTACCTTCACGTTTGATTACAGAACTAATTAGTTCATAGCACTTTGTTTTCACCTCCCAATTAGTGTGATGACTACGGGAGGTGCAGGAAAGGCACACTAAATATTGACACGTGGCTGCAGTTCGCTTTAAAAACACAACGAGAATTACAGGTAAGCGTTAGCACAGGTAAAATTATAATCACAATACTTTTAACAGCAGGGCGCATGTGGTAGCGTACGGAAATTAGAAGGAATACTGGTCAAATATAGCCCTAAGTCTTGTATAACTCTCCCCTTTACATGAATGTGTTTACTTTGTTTTGTTTTGTTTTTATTTTGTGCGTTTGTTTTCAATAAACTTTATTATTCACAATCTAATCTATAGTGGTGGGTTAGCTCAGTCGGTATAGCGCGTGGAAATGAAGCAAAAAAACAAACAAACAAACATCTTATAAACAAAAAATCTGTTTGTGGATAATAAGTGATTTATAATTTCGAGTAATATATATTTTGTCTTAATCCTTTAAAACTCCTTTTAACTATCACTTCCTGTCAGTCCTTGTGTTTGTATGGTCAATAATGCATGTTCCCCGAGGTACAATAGACAAGTGCTGTTTGTTTTTTTTTTTTTTTTTCTTCTTCTTCTTTCATTTCAACAGGTGGATATGCCGATTCCTGACATGCAAATATTCGATGTAAGTGATTTACGTTACATATGAATTTTTACTCGAACATTACTATCATGGGCCGTGTTGGTGTAAAGGACTGTAAAGACGGGTTTGATGACTTCCCATTAATGATAGCAGTTCATTCCAAGAATGGTGATCCTTCTCATTGTGATATAATTACGCAGGCATTATCCATTGAATCACAAAGCTGAACAATATGTTCTCAATAATAAATAAACATGCCATCGAATCAAGAAAACTAATACTGTAATCCTGTTAGTGTATATATAATAATATTATATCGCATAATACTAGCACTGTGTGTATATTGAGATGGCTAACGTTTTTCCTGACCAAACAGTAGTGCCTTTAGCTATAATTGATTTGAGTGAGTAACTTTATTTGATTCATTCTCTTTCTTATCTTATTGAAAATGAATTATACATGTCCTAAAAAGGACGTTTTTTTTTTCTTCTTCTTCTTTTTCTTTAGTCGCATAACGCTTTCAACAACAGGGCGTACGGGCCAGCGTACGGAGGTAAGAATGAATATTGGTCAAGTGGGTCTTATACGATATCTAAACTTGCTGGGCCAACAAAATATCACAAAACTACAACTTTGCAAGCTAATGCAAGAATCATGAGGCACTGTGATGTCATTACCACATTTGCATAGACCCTACGTGATCGTAAATAACATCTATTTTAAAGAATACATGAAAATGAATTGATTTCTTAACTTTTTTTAATCTCTTATTCAAATCCGATCGTAACGAAACTCTATTCCACTGTTCCTTTTGTTTAGCGTTGCGCCTTCGACCGAGGTCATTCAATGTCAATAGTCATTGCCATTTTTTTCTTTAATCCTACTTACGTCTTGTTTTGAAAATCTCCAGCGCTCGACACGTGTCACTGGCCCCCGCCTTACGACGAGCTGTGTCTTGGGTTAGCCAATCACGAGTTCAGTATCGTCGACATGTTGAACATGGGCGTGAGGGCGGTATCCATTGATATATGGTGGTGCGCAGACGCAGTAAGTGACAATTTTTTTTCCCAGCATGTTATGTCCCTTTAAATCAATCACCATTACCCTTTGATGTGCTTAGAAGTTTGCTTCACTACAACACTGGAAAATATGAGTAAATGATGGGAAAATACAAATCGTACATGCTCTGTACAGTGGACATAAATACATTTTTGCACATAATTATAATGCATAATTGTTACACTCTCCGGTATTCAAAGGTTGATGTCAAACTGGGTAATATAGGACTTACTGAGATTAATCACAAACAGCATTCACATCGTTCCCATTTAACACAATGTCATGTTAATTCCCTTTAAGTCATACTAACTTAAAACGTTGCGCTAAAACGCCCCCCCCCCCCAAAAAAAAAAAAGAAAAGAAAAGAAAAAAAGAAGATGCTGCTCCATCCTTTCGAATGAAAAGTAAAACAGCATTTATGTGATTTTTCCCCCACGGTAGTCGACTTGAGTGACAGGAGTTAAACTGTCTAGCATTAGTTTGTTTTTTGTTTGCTTGTGTTTTATCTCATGTAACGCTTCATTCGTCCTATACGCTCGGGATTGCATGACACAACAACACAGCAACAACAACAACAATCATACTGTGCAAAGTCGAAGTGATATCAGTATATTTCAATTCAGACGACCGGAATTTCGATTCTCGTGTTCAGCAGAGCTACTCACAAGGCAGAGCAGCTGTCTGAGCTAATGCACGGGAAGGAAATAACAACAACTTCTTTATTCAATCCAGTTACAGGCGCGGTGGAGCACCCCAATTTGCATCTCATTATCGCCCCGTTCTATTTGAATTTCCAACGGGCATCCACGGCTGCCCGAAACTGTGTGCATGAAAAAGTCAAATCTTTACCTTCTCCTTGTGCCGCTATGCGTGCCGCTAGTAAACTCAAACTTCCCACACTATCTAAATTTTTAAAAACCTTCCTTTTGATGAAAAAATTATGAAATTTGCTGCACTAGAACTTGAGATATTAAAGCGTTTTGAAAATCACCTCTCGCAAAACATGCTCTCTGTTTTTTTCCGACTGGACTATGGCCGGGCTCCAATGTGTCCGAAACTAGCAACATAAGTTTATCAGGCCTCAATCCATATATGGTGAAAGTTTTCGCTTGGTTCCACCTGTACTTTTTGAGAAATCAACTTGTTTCTACAGGGTTTGGAATAGAAAATTGTAGTCAGCGGAACAATTGAAAATGACGTCATTTCTTTTCCCGTAATATTGGGCATGCGTGGTACGTGAGATTCAGGATTTCGTGCTCATTGTTGGATTGCATGTGACTCAGTCAATTTTGCTGAGTGTCGCACGGCGGTGACTGCTGAGCTGCTGCCGCGCACGCTGCATGCAGCAAAGCGTTGTGTGTGCGACATGCACAGTGCGACATGCAACGCTACAGTCACGCGATTATATATACATGGGACCGACCTGTACGCTTTGCGTCCGTGTCATTTTTGACATCACCTGTTTTTTTCCGACACAACCATGGCCGGGAATATTACGGTATGACATTTAAAATGCAAGCAGATAAATAAATTTCGGTGTACTTTGTTCGAATGGCGCTTTGGTTCCGCAATCACACTTCGTGAATTTCAGGATGATTTTCGAGGCATATTTTTGGTAATTTTACTCGCCAGGTTTTCGCTAAAATTTCACATTTTATCATTGTCAAATCCTTTAATATGTTATATGTGCATATTCGGACATGTTTTCAAATTCAAACTAACTCAATTTTAATCCGAAAATAGGTTTCCTTAAATTGTTATTAGCTTGAGAAGTTGTTTACTTTTTCTCAACTACGCGAGTACATGTTGTTTACTTTATGCAAATGAGGCTCGGCTGCCGATGGATTTCTGCGAGATAATTGGGGTGCTCCACCGCGCCTGGTTATAGACAAAAAAAAAAAAAAAAAAAAAAAAAAAAAACCCCAAACCATCCATTGTGATTTCAAGCGTTTAGCGAGCGTCTATTGTGTGACATGTCGTCATTTTGGGGGAATTTCCGTAGATGCGGATCGCTCATCTGGGTACACCGGTAGCCATTGGTTGCGGAGAGTTCAACGTTCTCTTCTCTGACGTTATAGCTGACATCGGGCAATGGCTCGACCAGCCCGGGAATGAAGAAGAATTCGTCAAGATTCGATTGGACGTAAGTGCAATCACGTAACAACAACAACAACAACAACAACAACAACAACAACAAACTCAAACAAAACAAAACAAAACAAAAAACGAGACAGGGAGAAAATAAGACGCGAAATGATGTTTAGAGGTGGTATAGACTATTATATAGAATGAATATAAGGATATTGGATTTTTTTTTCATGTTGAAGTTTTTCCATGTGAAAAAAAAAGAAATGTGTTTCCTTACTGTAGATGTCCAATTTATAGAATTGCTGACTTATTTTTCAAACTTACTGTTATCCAGTAGTCTTTTCACTTGCTACGCATTATATAGGTGACACGCATATTCAAACATGTTTATGCATAATATAACTTATAAGAGTGCAATAGGCATCTAAAATGATTGTGGTTCATTAAACTTTTTACCTGCTTTGGGAAATTAATTCTTTGTATGTATAGTAGGCCTATTTTATTCTATGGGAGTTTATCCGTGATCACTGAACCTATGCAAGATTACGCTTTTCTGTAACTATAACAGCATAATAAGCAAGTGTGATTCAGAACTTTAATGAATAAAATAAAAATATTTTCGAAGATCGTATACTATTAAAAAAAGGGTGGTCTATCACTGTGGCTGCACAATGAGACTAGCAACAATCAAACGAAAGCCATTCTATTATCCAAAACAACGCTTTCAATAAAATTCTTCGAAGAGGTTCCAGCATTTAAAGTACAGCACAAGTTGGTGGCTTTAAAGGGCCTATCATAGGTAAACTCTAAAAATCCAAGTATCAACATTTCAATGCAAACTCTACCAGTTTGTACGTCAACATAAAACTGTCCACTTTTATGCATGACAACCCGCAGTCACGCGAAGTTTGGTTACGTGAGTTTAGATTTTAGTGTGTTTGTGTGTGTGAGCGTGTGTGTGTGTGTGTGCGCGCGCGCGTGTATCAGTATGTCTAATGTTTCTTCTTATATGAGTGTTCATTCTAACGTGCGCCTATTTTTTTTTTCTGAGTGTGTACACGTGACAACTCTTCAGTATGAAGAAGTTTCCAATTCATGTGGAACTATACATTAGCTGTCTTGTGATTAAATAACTCATTAGGGTTTATGCCTAAGATCAAGCCAAATGTGTCTCCTTGTCATTGCTCCGATATGCAGGAGAAGTTCGATCAGGGTCACGACGCCGAAGTGAACGGCCCTTTAGAGAGATATCTGGGTCATGATCGCATCTTGAGTCCTGCCGACCTCCGGGATACTTATGGAGGAGTCTGGCCGACGCTACGGAGGATGAGAGAGGTAAAACAAACAGACCAATGAACAAACAAAGAAACGCTCGGAAAGCACGCATGCTTGGCAATCTGTTGTCTAAACTGCTGAAAATGTTATGATGCAGAACACAGTCCAATATTACAACATGTGCTGTTTAAAGTGTTGGTTGCAATGTTAAGTTTTGGATTCATAGGCCCCTTTTTGTGACGACGTCATCGACTATCAATGCAATAAAGGAAAGTTTGAATAAGGCAAAGTTGTGGGTAGAATTCATTGTCATCACTGGCAGTTGATACAATCACCAAAAGACTGATGATCCATGTGATTCTTTGGGGACCATCTACTATATACATTCATGTTTTACATCGAACTGTGCGTCATTGCAGCCTTTATTTCTAACAAATTGATCTTTCATCACATGCAGCTGGTAACTTTGATTTACCTCATCGATTTCTTTTCTCCAGGATGGAAAACGGGTGGTTGTTGTCGGGAATCCCGATATGACCCACCAGGGAAAATACCTGCACGTCAAAGGATGCCAGTCGGCCGGGGCGAACGAAGTAAGTAAATTAAGCCACCTCATAAATAAATAAATAAATGAATAAATAAATAAATACATGAATGAATAAATGGATGAATAAAAAAATAATGAATACATAAATAAATAAATACATGAATACATAAATGAATAAATAAATGAATGAATGAATAAATAAATATATTTGTTTATTCATATGCATATATCTTTTATTTACAATTATTTTTTCTATTTCTATTTCTATTGGTTCTTATTTTCTTTAAAAGAAGTCAAGTGTAACGCATTTGTTACACAGCAGGGATATGATTTCGATAATCATAACTCTGACGTTTTCAAAGTTTTTAAGAAAATACCTAAAATATATATTTCACTTGATCACAGATTTCCCACAAGACTTCGAAACCAATACAAAATCATAAACATGGTATATACAACTAGTCACAAGAAGACAGCGAAGTAATGTAATAGTGGCTGACTTTGAAGGGGGGAGGGTGGGAATAACTTGATGAGATTTCGTCCCAGCGGCTGCCAGCCACAAAAAGAGAGAAAAAAAGAGAGGTTGGGTTATTAAAAATTCGGTAGGAAAACGTATTTCATAATACATGTGTTTGTTCATAAACACTGTCTGCTCTTTTGCAGTTTACCTCGTACCCACAGTGTGGCGGGAAGAACAACACAAACTGCCGCCGCTTTAGAAGTGACGCCACACACTACGTGTAAGTTTTGAGGGGGAAAACCCCAAAACGATAGAAATCATGATAAGGTGGTAACAATGATGGTCATGATGATACAGATATTATAGAATGAACAATCAAGACTGATGATCATATTGACAATGATGATAATAACAATGATGATCATTAATATTCATCATCTTCTTTTTCTTATTCTCCTCATTAGTATCATATTGTTATCGTTATCATCAGTATTATTATCAAAATCATCATCACCATTATCATCATCACCATCGTAAACAGTATTATTAGCATAATAATGATCACTATGACCTTGATCGTAGGTCGTCATCGTTTTTAGTATTATAAGGAGTAAGAGTTCGTTGATAATGACAGACATGAAAGCGGGTTTTTTTTTTGGGGGGGGGGGGAAGGGAGAGAGAGAGAGATTCTCCTTTCACAGATATAAAAATCCATCTCGAGTGGGAGACATCATTGTCAGGTTAGAGCAACACAACATTAATAACCGATATGACCGCTACAAAGTTTTCTTTATATTTTCATGTTTGAAAACAAGAATATAGAGTGAAGGTTTGTGTGCAGGTCATTTCGGAAACTTTTAAGGCGATGATATTATCTTTTCTAATTTGCATATCATGTGATTGTGGCGTATATCTATTTTTTTTTTCTGGAAAATGGGAAACTTTAAAGTCAGGAAAACACTGTATTTTATGGCGGATTTTGATGAAACTGCTACCATTTTTTGTTTGATTTCAGACTATTCATCACGGTCACCTTTTGAAATAGAGTATCGAGGCACTTGAAGTCTGTCTTAGAGCCATTACAAGGATGAAATTGCAAACATTTGCTTGTTGCCTTCCTGCGTTTAGACTGGATGCCATCTACGACGGACCCACGAGAGTAGGAGTGATCACGGATCTTTCAGAGATGGTGAAATGTCGTATCAACTTGCCAGCCACGGACATGGTCAGCCCACAACTCATGGAGACAGCTGTCTTCACCTGGGCCAAGGGGGAACCAAGTCTGGAGCTTGATGAAGACTCTTGTATCATGCTCAGGTGAATATTATAATTCAGGAAATGAGATCATGTTATATGAATTGGAAGGTGCGTATATGTGTGTGTGTGTGTGTGTGTGCATGTGTGTTCTTCTTTGTGCTTCTGTTAATATAGTTGTTTAACGCAGTAGATGTAATATCAACATTAGTATCGATAGTAATATCAATATCAGTAGTAGTAGTAGTAGTAGTAGAATGAGTAGTAATATTAGTAGTAGTAGTAGTAGAATGAGTAGTAATAATAGTAGTAGTAGTAGCAGTAGTACATAGAAGTAGTGTCGATATGGACCGCAGCAATCATAATTTGCCCTACATAGCATAAGTGCCACTGGTATCGCACTTCTGCCATACCCTATAGCTGTTGTTCGAAATTAAGGATCACTCGCTACATACACGTATGTTCTCAGATAATATGTCCAATTATCTTTTACATAGAAATATGATTATGTCACTTTACACATACCATATTCCTGTTGTTGAACTTATAACTGTCATAAAATTTTCCTGCAGCCACGTCGACCATCGATGGTACTCATCGCCAGACTGCGTACGCTCGCTCAGCTACGCCTGCGAAAGTTCGTCGAACCCGGAGGAATGGACGGTCAGCGAGAGAACGTGGCCGTATGACGTCAGACAGACCTTGTGTCCGATTGGCTACAAGTTCAGCGTGCCGCGTAACGGCTACCAACAGCAAAAGGTGACTCCTAGATACAAATATAAGTTGATATTGATGCTTTTTCTGCCTACTATATTAATTTTATTCTGCCTAGGGATTTATCATAAAATATTGATAGTGATACCTTTAATCAAATGATGGTGATGGTGAATAATGAAGATGTTGATAAAGATGATGATAGTATTAATATTAATAATGATATTGAATATAATAGAAAGGAGAAAAGAGGCAATAGGTGAAGAAAGAGAATGAGCGATAGTATATAATAGTTTGTAACAATAATCACGCAATGTAGTACAGATTTTAACTGAACCTATTTATACAGACTATGCTGTTATGTGCCTTGGTTTTCTCATCATAAGACCAGACATGTAGGCCTAATGAATACTATGATAATCTTTTCTGAAAGAAATGAAAGTGACATTATATATATATATATAAAAAATAATAATCTACCCTAAGATATTCAAGACAAAAGAGTCATGAGACATTTATAATAACACTCTGTATCTGTTTTCTATCATTGTGTTTTGCCTATGGATATAATTCATGACAGTTTGTGAGGGTGATATTGTTGTATCTTTGCATCCTCGCAGTTGATCGAAGCAATGAGTGCGAGTGGCTCCGAGTCGGTGTGGTTGAACTACTCGCCTTGGCTCACCGGTCGATTCCCCACCGAAGCCGCCCCTCCCCCGCTCACCACCAGTTCAGCACGCACCCTGGCCGCTCCTCACCCAGCGTTACTGCTGATAGTAACGGTGATGGCGATGATGATGATGATTATGACATCATCAGACTTTGATCCTGTCTTTCTCACATGTCACGTGACAAGTGACATGTGCCATTCCAGCTTGTGCACACACTAAAAGGGGACTCCATTCTATCATTCAGTTTGACTTTTTTTTTTACGCAAAACAAACAGACAGGTGAAAGATCCAGTATGAATAGTTAATATTAAGAAAGTTATGGAATAATATGCCCCAACACATCAAAATAATAGCTTATTAGCATTTGTTGTCGAGATCACATTAGAGAATGGAGAAATTGGTCATCACTCTACATTTAGCTTGCATCTAGTGAGATACACATTTTTTTTTTATATATTTTAACCAGAGGTATCTACTGCAAGTCCAAAGTTACGAATCATCATTGCTAAATCGTGATGTCTGTAGAATAAGTTCATGCACAGGCTGAAATTTATCATAATTATTGGAATTCCAACAATAAGACTTGGTGAAGACGTGGTAGGCAGGCCAAAGCTTGTAAGCTTTCCATTTTTCTTTTTGTTTTTCTGACGCAATTTTGATGAAAGCTTTCTGTTTGTTTTCCTTGACACATATTATCAAAGTCAACTTGCCTGTGAAGTGGAGGTGACCTAGTCTAAAGTGGATATTCAAAGAGCGCCACCAGCGACAAAAAGATGGCAATCTTATTAATTACTGTCCTCAAACAACTGACACTGAACAGTGCCTCAAATATCTTGTAAATAAATGGACCAGCCCGATCCCGAGCCTGAGTCCCGTCACTTTGTCGCTTGAAAGATGTATTAATCGTTGGAATATCTTGAAAAATAAGCCACACAAGTTCGGTCACAACTTATTGTTTGGTTGATTAGTGTGCATATGTATTTATGTGTTGTTGGGTTTTTTTTATGGGTGTGTGTTGTTGTTGTTGTTTTTTTGGTGCAATTGTTACAAGTATGTTCTGCTTATACATTGTATATAATTTCTCTGTTTATTTGATGGAATTGAAAATAAATTTGAATCTTGAATCTTGAATTTATTTATACAATGTATACGGGTTAATATGAGCATGTTATTGATAATTGATTTCTGTACTCTTTCTGTTCATGCGTGTATGTAAGTCAAGCGATGGAAACATTCAGATACAAGAATTCAGAAGCGGGGGGGGGGGGTTGCAACCCCCCCCCCCAAAAAAAAAAAAAAAAAAAAATCAAAAAAAATCAAAAAAAATCAAAAAAAAATCCGGGGACCATTTTTTTTTTATCTTATCTTTTTTTTTTTAACTTGTAATTTTATTTTTTTTTTCTATTTATGGCAATGACCTCTATACCAAAAATAGTGGTGTTTTAGATGCAAGAAAACGCCATTTTCACACACAGATTTTCAAAAATTCTCCCTACTGTGGGAGGGGGGACACCCCCCTCCCACACCCCCCCCCCCCCCCCCTCGCTCACTCCGCTCGCTCGGGCTCGGTCACTACGCTCCCTCGCATACCGCCCCAACCCCCTCCTTTATAAAAAGCTAGATCCGCCCCTGGAATTATTATTTGAATATTGCTGCATCTCTTAGTTTGAATTGTGCATTTGAACGATGTGCCAGTGCTGTATCATGCGTCAAGACAAATTAAGAATTCTTACATCATATCTTATTTGTGGTGAAATACTCATTGTTTGCGGGTTATGCAGTCTCCTTTATAAGTGGCAAACTAGCTTGTCCGTTGGTGGGGACATGAACCTATAGGGTGTGTCTATTTGACCTTTCTGAGTACTCCGTTCAGTTCAGTTTAGTTCAGTTCACCTTATTTTCACTATTCTAAAAACAACAACAACAACAAAACACAATATCACTATAGTTTGTGGTAACACAAAATACATAACATACACAAAGCACTTCTCACAAAAATATACCTAAGAATATTGTACATTAACGGTTATTGTTGTGAGATTACAGATGCAAAAGAGGAGGGAGAGAGAGAGATGAGGAGACCTACTACAAAGAGCTGAAGCTTGTAAGAATCGCAGGTTTCCACTGATATTATGAGTGCGTAGCATTTTGGAGGTCGGAAATGATTTGAAAATTGTTAAAAACTGAACAAAGACGAATGTTCATAATTATGAAAACAACACAAAGTGAAATACTTTCTGTATTGAGACACAACTATAATGAAGAATTAGGACAGTATAGTGAATTAACTCACCATCACAGTAATTGCGTGTATTGCAAACAGTACACGCAATAATAGCACATGGAATCTGAATAACTATCATTATTAATTGATATCTATATAGAGTAGTCATTCAGTAAAAATGATCCAAATTTATGTTTAAAAACATAAAGAGACACAGAAAATGGATGGATCAGTTTTTCCTTTATTTGTGCCCTTTTCCATAAACGGTTGATTCAATGAAGCCTTGACTTGTTATGGATTTGTGTGTGTGTATGTGCGTGTGTTGTTAAAACTCTTGCTGAATTCGAAAGTTGATGGAAAAAATAAACCTTACCATTAACAAATTCAAAGACACAATAGAAAAAGACGATCTTCTTCTTTTTTGTCTTCTTCCAACAACCTACATATATAGTACTTTCACTGAGTTTTACCATCCTAATCGAAAGGAACATAAACCCATTCACTTATATGCGATACAAAAAGTTAATCCATACCCAAAATAGAGAAATCTGAACTAAAGACATATCAATATTCTCAGTTTACACTGAATATGTAAGTACATAATGAGGATGAAAAACCTTTCAATGTCTAACAGCCACTCATTCAGTGACATCTGTGATGAAAAAAAAAAACAAACCCAACGGTTTGATGAAACCATTTCTATTTCTCGAGCTTCAAATTTTTATTAAATAAAAAAAATACAAAGAAATCACTAAAAGAAACAGTGACTCAATGCAACAGCACACACATGAACATTTGCAGAAAAAAGCCAGAAAGGGAGGGAGTGAGAGAGAGAGAGAGAGAGAGAGAGAGAAAAATAGATATAAACGTTAATCAAACGTTAATCAAATTAAAGAGATAGAGAGAGATACTACATGTATAAGGTAAACTTAGTATGAAAGATATATGCTGAACGACATGTTTCTTTCGAAACTTTCCGTATGACAAAAAAAAAAAAAAACACAACAGATTATTAACGGCAGTCTCGGAGAACTTCGACGGAAGTACTCACTTGTACACTGAAATTGTCAAAAATTATATTTTTCAACATTTGAAACGTTTAAAGCTACTTAAAAAGATGATCTTTGAGATGTGAGTAATTCATAATTCCTGTAAAATATTCTCTACCATTTATGAATCTTTTGCTGCCACCTGCGAAAGTTCCGATACGCGTTAATTCATTAGTCATTACTCAGGTTGTTGCATAAAATCTGAATATCTAACGGGACTCCTCTACTGCCAGTTCTTGCCTATTCCTTCTTGAACACTAGAGGGGGCATCGCTGTCTGTACAGGTACGTACATTTAATTCGAATGCCTCGTAAAAGACCCACGTTTGTTAATTATTACCCTGTCAGCCTGTCGTGCATGCCGTAGGTTTGTCGAAAGTCGTTTCGTCAAATGAAAACTGAACCGGGATCGAATTGGTAACGGAGTTCAAACGTTGGTCGCATTCTTTGGTTGATCAAAAGTAAATTATTTCCCCCTTCACGAATGCTTCCATGAATGTAACAAATAATCCCGACAAATGCAGAAACATTTGAATGATAAAACACCAAAAATACCGGCAACTATGCACAGAGTCAATATTAACCTAATGAGCAGACGACATCAAAGGACAGTGCATACAAAACTTTTCAAATTTCATTTATTAATGGAGGGCCTCGAAGCTGGACCAACTTCCTTTCTGATATGTAGACTAACCGGATCGGTATCGCGATCGCAAACACTTCAACATGTTCAAAGAGAAAAACGCTGCCCGGTTTGTTTACGTGTGTATAAAAGGGTTTCCCAATTCGTGTTTGGACTTACAAAAGATAATCACTGTGAATTTATGCGTGGAAACGTAACGAATCGGTTTCCAGGTCGTACGCGAAGTGGCTCATTAAGCATTCCGCTCGCTGCAGTCAATCAAAGATTTATTTATTTTTTCCCCTCGAACATGTTAGTGTTGACACAGAACTCCCCTGCATACATGCAACACTGGTGGCTAGTAGAAGAGGTTCTTTGTTCCCGCATTCTTCTCCTGTTGATGGACAGAGCCAAGTAGCACTACATTCTGATATTGTCGTGCAGCAAACTTGGAACCTTCTTAGCTAAGGATTTTCCGTTCAGATATGAAAAACGTTACATCTGTGTTTTGCTGAATTCATACGGATTATACTGCAGAGGCATCTTTTTATGTTCTATAGTTTATTCTGAACAGAACAAGAAATGTATGGTATTTTGTGTTTTGGAAGTGAATGATTTCCCCCTCTAATTCGGCGTGATTCTCTCGCTGTACTCATTAGTCTTAAAACCTTCTTCTCCAAATGGCAAACGGAAAAGCGATGAAGATAAGGTAACCAAGGCGACCTGTTTAAGAGTTGAAGTTTTGGAGAAGCATGGATGGATTTCAACATCGTTTGGACGCAATTGCCAGTGAAAGCCAACGCAAAGTACCTTTGTTGCGTGCAAGGCAAAGCATTCCCACCGGCCAGGAATCTCGAGAGGGGAGAGTCAATCTCGAGAATCGACGTCAGATGGATCGTCTCCTGGAGCCTGTCGCATCGACGTCAAAGGGGCGCTCGGTCACGTTCAGTGATGTGGCCAGTGAGAGCGACGCTAATTCGGTCGCGACATCGACAAACCGGCGGGCACCGGCGGCGCAGGCAGGGCTCGTTCGGGAACGCACTGGGAGTCACCTGAACATGAAGCGTGGTTCGACGCTGTACTTCGGAAAGGATATCACCACGTCCATGTGGTGGAAATACCGACAAATCTACGATGGTGTCGGCGCTTTGCGCGGGAAATCGGAGACCTGCGGAGAGACTGAAAATTCCTATCGTCTGGAGCCGAAATTCGGCCACAAGTTTGCGCCTGGAAAGGTGGAGGAATGCATACGACATGTGTTGGATTCCCTCTTCGTGAAAGAGACCTACAATCCAAAGACCGCCGCAGTGCTGGCCGAGGCCATCTCCGACACCGTCAAACAGAGGGTGAAATCACTGTCGACCTTCGAGCGGTATCGCTTCGTCGTCAACGTCGACATCGGATCGCGGATGCCTGGTCAGGAGATCGTCTTCGCCAGTCGCTATTTGTGGAATACCGACACAGACGGGTTCGCTACCGTCACTGAGCAAAACAAAACAATGTACGTAATCGTGACTGTCTATGGAATATATTTAGACTGAAGACCAGGGCCCCGTTTCATAGAAGATGTTAGGATGTCAACTCTTGCTGGAATGGCAACTTCCCATAGCAACAGCCAATCAGGAAGCTGCATTCTTGTTGTTACCATGACAATTGACATTCCAGCAAGAGTTGTTATCATATCAACTTTTTATGAAATGGGGCCCAGATTTACATGCCAGTCACTGAGCTGTATATCATCAAATCTGTGACTATCAATTTGGTTATTGAAGAAGATTTGTTGAAGAAAGAAAATATTGCGTAACGCTGGATACGTTTTGATCCCAAGAGACTCCAAGTCGGTAATTCATTACAATGCAGTTGAAAATGGCTGCCCATGTCACCTGCCTAAAAGCTTTTTGTAGTTCCCATTTGTACCAATATCATGAGGGACGTTATTTATATACATGTAATTTACTCCGGGGAAGCAATTGCCATGTGAACTGACACCTTTTACCTCCGTGACAATCACATCGTTGTCAATGCAAGTATATTTGTATACTGAGCAATTTCAGCCGTCCATCAGTATTATCACTCCCTCTACCTTATTATATGCATGTATTTCGATGTTTTATAGAAACAAAAGGCTAGGTCACTACTGTATGAAAAAAAAAAAACATTTAGGCCTTCACAGTGTCAATTCCCTCGTTATTCTTTCATAAACTTCAATACTTGAAATCCAGTTTGCATCCTCTTGTTGTCGCTATGTTAGGCAATCCTCAGGCAAGTGTGCCGTGACTCTCAGGACCAACATTTGTTATACCAGTCATGCATGAAATCCGAATGTGTTAGGAAACGGTTTATTCGTCCGCTTGATTCCAATCAACAATGTTACAAATAGCACCAGTGTGTGGATACACTTTTGAAATCTAAAACTTTTTTTTCATGCTTCAACCATTGTCAATTGCACAAGTTATCACGTTGCCTGAGCTAAGCTCAAAGACAGTGAGTTTGTCGAGAATGCAGTGTTGCCATAGAAATAATTTTTTCTCAGGACTTCCATCTAAAAGTAAAAACAAAGGCAAAGGCGAAAATGGTAACTGCTAATGTAAGATGGGTTCTCAAACTATTTAGTACAAGTGTATCTCATCCGCTAACGTTTAATAGTAAAATTCCTTTCTAAGAATAAATTCAACTCAGCTAAACCAACCATTTTCAAGCTCTGGCTACCTTATGTCTTTCCTACGACCAAAACCACAATGACCAGCTGTTTCTTTAACATACACAAACACTCCCACACTTAAAATTCAGTTTTCATGCATTATTTGTAGCTGTTTCGGGCAAGAACTCCAGTCAACTTTCTTATTAATTATTCGTTTGTTCCACTCTCCTTTTTTTTCATACACGTATCCATCAAACTTAAGGGAATGGTGTAGTATTAGTTGAGGTGAGGATTCAGCTTTCAACTTTTTGCGAGATATTCATTAGCTACTGTATAAAATGGCAAAGACTTTACAATTATTTGAGGAATTTAAAGTTTATTTGATGAAAATTGGTTTCGAAATGGCTGAAATATCCACAAAGAGAAACGAAGCAATCCTACTAAAAGTTGGGTCCCACCTTTTATCGGGGTCGTTTAGGTTTGGATGTCTGAGCCATTTCAAAACTATAGTTTTTAATAAGGTAGACTTTGAATTCTCTTAAAATTACATGCTCTTTCAAAATTTTTAGAGGTTTATCATTATATAAAAGAATTATCATAAAAAGCGAAGGAAATCTGAAGCCACATCTCATAAACTGTACCATCCCTTTAATAAATTCGTTTTTTTTGGTGGTATTGACGCAATGTCCAAGTGTATAGTAACTCTTTTGTTCTCTTTTCCCTGTTTCTTGGTAATGCAATACATTATCAACTCTGCGCTACTCAGATAATGAAGCTGTGTAATATTAAATGAACGTGAGCTCCCTCGTCTTGTGAATGTTAATGGATTACACAAACATCTCTCTAAGTGGAGCGCATCGTTGTTACAAAAGAGTGGTTAGAAACGGTTTTGATATTACGTAACATAACTTGGTATCCATGGCTGCGTAGTCATGGTAACGTGATTAAACGCTACAACCTATCTGTGTCGCAGTATAATGCCTCAGTTCTTTGGTCACACTATATACCGCACGCATACGCCCATCATGTACACCTGATAATAACTCCAATACACATAGAAGTCAAATGGTATAAGAGTGCTAAGTGGAGTCGCACGCGTTGGCACGATATGAGGTCTAGCACGAGCATTGCGACATGGTGGAACACATTGTTCCTTTCTATTCCTATAGTAGTGACAATTATGTTATGACGTAGTAATTACATCGGTATAGAATTGACTATAGAATGACCTCACCAAAGATGACTGAAATGCGGTTGCATGACGGCACACTTTAAAGAAATCGAATTTAACATACATGTATATGAAAAAGTACTGATCAGTTTGAAGCCTTTGGTATTAACCTTTACACACCCTTTCATACAAATGTAGACTTCAGAATAAAACTGGAGCAAAATATATGCAGGGTAGACGGCGCTAAATGTGAAAAGTTAAAATACCTACAGTGTCAGAATGGTGTAAGCAGCGACATGATATTTCCCTTTATAATTCAGTCATTGATAATGATATCGTTTAAAATGAATTGTGATCAGTATGGGTTTTTTAAAGTTTTGTAAATTGCACGTTCATATCTTGAAAATGATGTAAATGACGAAAATGGTATATCAATTATTGGTACTGTAGTAAAAGTGATAAGATTTTCAAAAATATAAAGCACTGTAGTAAATAGTGAAGTGTCTGATAAAATGATGGTAGTGATTCATAATGAAAAAATGACGATTATCATATACCGCTAAATTACCCATGCCTTACTAACAAGCAATCAAGATGTTAGTTATAATGAAGGCTTTTGATATTATGAATATGCTTTCTGTTTTCTTTGTCTGTAAGATGTTTCATTGCCATCCGTCCCTCTAGAACTGTAACGTTAAAACTGTTTATTTTCAAATAGTGAAATTTCTACGACATCATAAGTGAGTACCCAAATTCCAGTGTATTCCTAATTGACCTACAAAGTAGTTATTCTATATATAGAAATAAATTGACACATGAGTATGTGTAAAGTATTCCGTGCTCTCAGCGTACTTCCGCAGACGTGAATGTGCTGGAAAAGGGCGATTTCTTTTCAAGAAAATAGAGTTCTGTTACAGAAATTGCAGTTGAAAACATATGTCATTTACAGCAGTTTTTCCAGCAATATTTCGATTTATATTGTGCTTGCATACATTAATGGTGTTTGTGTACGTCTCCTTTCGTAATATGTGAATGACATATAGAAGTAACATATTTCTGGCGGTTCCAAAACATTCATATTTGGGCTAAGGGAGGATAAAATGATTGCTAAATCAACAAATTATTTAAAGATTATGATATTTTCAGGGGAGAAAACTTTCACCAAGTTCCACCAAGAAATACTGAAGTAAGTGTTCAATATTTCATCAATCATAAGTATGAGTTTCGTCGTTAAAAGGAAGTCGCGTACATGCTCTTCGCAACTGATGTGTGAAAAACGGGTGTCAAAACACACTCATTAAAATGATATTGAGCTATCAAAACAATGCGTGCGATAATTTTCCTATTCATCACAGTGATTAATGATTATTCACACGCCGTGATATGACTTTGGAAGTTGAATGGACGTTATCACAGCGCACATATACATGCAAGAAAATACATTGTATCATGGCAGCAGAGACGTGAGTTCGTTCAAAATGTCCGATCACGTAATCCTTATTGTTGACTTAGATACGAAGAGAAGAGCAGAAAGATCTAGCCTTTAACAAGAGGTCATAGATATACATGCAAGTAGATGACATCTTTATTACAATTCTGTCTTTGCTTTAAAAAAGAGAACTTTTCCGCTGGTTCTTGTTACTCGACCCAACCATTATGTGGGATAACATAAAGATGTCATTCTTACAGTAACAGTGTACATTATAAATTCGGGACGGTACCAAATATCACGAGTTGCACCCCCTTGCCCAGTGTTTATTATCTCTTGTTGAGGGTTTGGTCAAGTCAAAGTTATCATAATACACACAGTAGTTTACAAGGATCACAAAAGAAACAAACCAGTGTGCGGAGATGATAATGATAGATTAGGTCGAAGGATCATGTCTGCAATTATTTATTTACTGTATTGTCCTTTGTCTTTGCCTTATTTGTGTCTCCTGTTTAATCCAGGAGGCAACCTAGGCTTTTCATGTCACATTGTTTATTCATGTGATAAAGAATGTTGAACAACAAAATCTTAATGAACAGTGATTGCACGTTTTATAGCAAAAAAGTAATACCAAGGCACCTACACCAACACAAGATTATCACCAATACCGCCACTATAACCCCCTATTTACACCACCAGCGACACCACCACAAACACTTAAATCACCATGAACACCTTAACCTAACCACGAGTATCCTTGACCAAATCTCAACTATTACAGTCACGATTACGTAGCCTGCGACATACCATCACTTGTATCTCTCTATCATGAGAAATACCACAACCATCTTCTACAACAACCACCTTCAACAAGAACCACCTTCAACAACGACCATTACCAGCTTATACTGCCACTTCCATTTCATGACCCCAATTCCTTGAACACACCATCATCTTAGTGTCATTAATGTATTTGCATGATTATCATCCTCCTCCCCCTCCTCGAATCCCTCATTATCGTTCTCTATTATTATTATTATCATCATCATCATCAACAACAACGTATTTATTATGATCATCACCCTCATCACAATTCTTCTTCATTTTCATCTTCGTCTCCTTCCCAATACTTTTTGTTATCGTTATTATCATTATCATCATCATCATCAAAATCGTCATTGTCCATATTATCATCATCATATTTATTCATACCATTATCATTCTTCTCTATCATCATCATCATAATTGATCATTATCATCATCACCATCACCATCATCATCACCATCACCATCACCATCATCATCATCATCATCATCATCATCATCATCATCATGTATGTCATTCCCACATGTGTAGCATAATCTCATGATACTTCTTGCGCACAATCACATGCTAGCATTGAGGTGCACGTATACCGCCAGCCAACTACGGTTTTCAGATCTCGGTCAGATAGCGGACGTTGGAACATCGCTTATCGGGGCAGCAACGCAAGGGTGCAGGGGTCTTACTATCTCCACAACGAGTCGCCATGGCGAGCTGCCGCTAATCAAAAAATATTTGCCTGCATGACGGGGGAGCAAGCATACAATCTGCCAAACCTTGGAAACGTTGTAAATCTAATCTAAATGACCCTTGTCTTTAGATACGCGCCGATGTTTCTGTCGGCGTCTAACCCCTTTAATGTCACTGATAAAAAGAACCAGAAAATAAATACACCAACAAATATAGCGAGAATTCATTCATGACAAGACTTTAAATTGTACTTAGGAGCGCTGTAGTAGATATTGTCCATCATGATTTAAATCGTCATTTATTTCCTATCAATCTGTGAGTGCAAATGCATGATTGCGTGTTGTATCGCAGTATCTTATTTAAATACAATCATGTGGAGTACAGACTGCACAAAAACAGCTTTGGATTAACTAACAATACATTTCACACACACACACACACACACACACACACACACACACACACACACACACACACACACAAGACGAGGAAAGTTTAAAAAAAGTAAAGCAAAGATGACGTCAAAAAATGGCGCATGTCACAAGCTCGATACCCACGAGTCACACAGCCCACGAGCTAGGCACTAAGTGAACAAGGTCCCCCGAGCTATAGAGCCTACGGTTCACGAGCTACACGCTAAGGAAATAAGACCCACGAGCTCGACACCACATAATATTGGGGCCTAATGTATATAGTGCTGAGCCTGTGGGCCTTATTTGTATAGCGGGCCTTCAATTATTTGCCTAATTTTTATCTCATGGACCTGTCTTGCTTATTGTCTAGCGAGTGGGCTGTATGACTCGTGGACCTTTTTTTTTTTTTTAATTGTCGCAGCTCGTAAGTCGTATGGCTCGTGGGTGTCGAGCTCGTTGGATGACCCCACAAGAGATACCACGAGAACAGCATCTCCAAACGCAATGTGGTTTATCACCAATACAATAAAGATTGTTTGTGGTAGCATCCGACTGTAATTCAGCGATCAAGAAACACTAATGAATGATTAACCAAGGACAGACCCTCGACTATTAAGGAAATAGTCACTGCCTGCTAGATTTTATGCTTTTTTCCGGCGAAGCAAAGGGGACAAATTAAATAAAACCACTAGCTGGACAGGATTTTTCCCTTCACGCAATGTCTCCCCGTCCAGCCGAAACGCCAGTGGTCACACAAAAGCTGAGGTTATAAATGAGGACTCGGCGTATTTCATCGTGATCATAATCGTTTCGTCGGCGCCCAATAGGGGTGCTGCGATGTTAAAAAGACAATCAATGGTCGAAGACGTAGTAAAAGATTTAACGATTTATATCCTAAATGTAATGGTTTACGTCTCTTAAAAAATCCATCATCGTTATGTTTATTGCATATGAGTACCAGATAACGGATTGCGCATGATGCGTTGTTTGGGCTACTGTAGTTTGCTTTTGACAACGAACGAATTGGGCATTTACAGCCGATACGGCCGATGCCGACCCAAATTGCTGGTCAAATTTATTGCTGCCCTATTGTAGTACAGGACACGGGTAGTTTAACGGGTCATGGAAAAAAAAAAACTGTGGCACGTACTTCTTGCTTCAGTGACGTGGGAAAGCGAGACCGAACTTAATTTGATGTGTGTCAGTGCTTCTTTGAATGCGATTACCTACACTGTATTTTCTTCAACCCTTCGACAAAAATATATATACGAGACACACATTGCACAGCATTTGTGAAATTATCAACTAAACCTTGGGTAAATTTGGGTATCTTTTTAGTTGTAGGGAAAATTTGTTTTGAAAGTATGCGTAAACTTTGAATATGTTGGGTGGTACATTGGGAACTCGTCATTTATGAATGAATATGTATGTATGAATGTATGTATGTATGTATGTATGTATGTATGTATGTATGTATGTATGTATGTGTGTGTGTATATATGAAGGGTTTGTTTGCAAAAACCGATAAGTCCATTTTTGAAGATTTTGAAGTACTATTTCTGTCATAAAGTACAAAATAATACCTTTTAAATGATATATTGGTCACTACATATAAAGGTGTATTTTTGAAGTTATGGTCAAAAGAAACAAAAATTTTCTTATTATTCTCTTTATTTTTCTTGACCTTTAATCGTAAATATCTCCATTTGGCAAATATGGACTTATCGGTTTTTGCAAACAAACTCTTCATATGTATGCATGCATGTATATATGTATGTAGGTATGTGTGTATGTGTGTATAATTGTGTATATATGTATAGTGCAAGTGAGACACTCTAGAAAGATAATATAAAAAGTTATAATAGGGACACACGCGACGCCACGTCTGAACTCTCTGCAAGTGGAGCTAATACTAAATAACAGTGCAGGGTAAAAAGAAAAGCAAAAGTCAACCTTCACTGGAAAGGCTAATTGCCAATGAGGTGTTGTTGTTTTTTAGCCCTATTCAGCTTTCTTTTTTTTTTTCCTGTGAACTCCAAGATTTTCCTTCCCAAACATGGACGCTTATTCTGCCTTGTCATATCTAGTAACAACAGATGAACGCAAACTGGCACAGACTTAGGTTTGAAATAGAGATTCACAGAAAGTAAGGAAACAGTTACAGGAATTTCAAAATACATTTACATCATTTGAAAGCAGCGTCCATACATTTGGATCCTGTGCTCTGTGTCAAGGTGTTTTGGAGATTTAAACACCTGCGGTATAGTGATTCGACAAGGTATTCCTTCGTTCGTTTTCGTAGTCTGGGCTATGATACTACGTTAAAATTTCTGCTAGTACTATCCCTAACGATTACATGAAGAAAGAATGATGTAGATACCACCATGATTGCAGTAGTTTGTAATTACGCCTAGTAAGTTTTTGGTAAGTCTTAGTAAGTAGTGATAATGTTAGTACTGATGCAGTGTCGTAATCACTGCCGTCGTTGCCGTTGTCAAACCACATCAACGACACACACACACACACACACACACACACACACACAAAACAACAACAACAACAGCAACAACAAAGTCACAGTACAACCAACAACTTCGCCATCACAATCTCACATCAACCAACAACTCATCATTCACAAACTCGCATCAACCAAAAACTTTTCCCTCATAAACTCATATCAACCATGGAGCTACTTATCATAAACTCACACTAGCCAACAACTTTTCCCTCACAAACTCGCATCAACCTAACATTTTCCCGTTGAGGAATCCACAGAGCTATAAACGGATGGATCATTCTCAGACTTGAGTTCTGCTGGGAACAATCTGCCAACACTTTGAGGAATAACCACCAATGAAACGCACATTCTAACACCACTAAGGCCACACTATTTGCTTCTCACACTTTCAAGCACAGATCGAGACAAAACGCTTATCGATAAGACCAAGTTCACGCAGAGCAAAGGTTCAATTTACTCTTTTCTTGCATTTAATAATGATAGCATCTTTTCCATATACACAAAACTGTACAAATAATATCTAGCAAGAACAGGATTTAAATGTATCTTAGTATGTTCATCCTTTGTCTTCACCTCCACTTCATTCAAACAATAACAATAACAATGACATAACGACATGTTTAAAAAAAAAATTGACATGACTGTGATCGAGAAGACGAGGGGAGGTAAATAGAGTTCTGCCAACAAACAGAAATGACTGCGACAAACAACAACAACCGATGGAGACCTTGCAAAAAAAAAAAAATCAAGTCTGGATTTATGACCATTTCACAGAAATGAGAACACATGAGCGAGTCTGTCGCACGTTTGGGATTAACAAGAGAGGAAAATATTAGACAGATGGAAGCGAAAAATAGAGGAGGAGAATTATAACAATACCCTTCCCCACTACAAGCTGCTTTCAAATGAAATAATGCCTTGGTTTTGCAATCAGGAAGGGAGCAGTAAATCCTCCAATTTTTTTTTATTTTTTCACTTCCCCTTGCTTGCCACAAAGTGTATTTTG
Organism: Diadema setosum; assembly: GCF_964275005.1. Taxonomy (NCBI): domain Eukaryota; kingdom Metazoa; phylum Echinodermata; class Echinoidea; order Diadematoida; family Diadematidae; genus Diadema; species Diadema setosum. The sequence continues at coordinate 5,299,686 of NC_092686.1, forward strand.
CAGCCATTCTTTTTTTTTATTCTATTTTTTTTTTGTTCTATTTGTTCTGTTGATCTCTGCTTAATGGCATATTGGGTAGTGAAGGGTGGGGGGGGGGGGGGCAGAAAGGGGTGGGTTGTAGGCAAGGCACAGTGGCTGCTGCAGCAACAGTGACGTACCCTTCCACTTCATGTACTAAGAGGTGGCACAACACAAACAGCAACCGCCAACTCTATCTCCACATCCTCCGTCCCGTACAGCTGTCGAAATATATTAAATAAATACTAGAAACCAACCTATTTCTTACCATATACCATATCTGATTGTCATGCACAAAATGAAATCTACTTTTTAACAGAACGTACAGCGCTCCTGAAAGTAGTCCCTACTCATACAAGTTTGAAACAGAAGAATAAATCAAGTAAGTTTTGTGACACTAATACAGTTATTTGTCTCAGACATACACTTGCATGGAGAGGACAAGAGAAATAAACAGAAGTACGAGCAGGCACGAATTTTGTTTTGTTTTTGTGTATGTTTCCTAAAACACTTTGAACATATACATGGGGGAAAAAAAGCATGCAAAGAAATAAACGGCATGCATGGTTTGGGCCTGTGGAAGCTGGACCAGGAATAGAGGTTCACATAGACAGGTTCTACTCTTGTTCGTAACCATTTTGTTCATAACCACACAACTGGCACAGTTCTGGATCAGAGCACACATTCATTTGTGATGGCCAATATTCCAAAAATTGTGACAATGCAAAAAAAAAAAAACAACCCGACAACAACAACAAAAACTCCCACTTCCAACTCTCGCCAACAGGCACAAAACATCGTTATCCCAGTTGCATAATAACTGAAGCAGAGGCAGGCTTCAAAGAACCATTATTAATTACCCTGCCTTTCTGAAAGGTCAAGCCTTCCTTTAAAAAAAAAAAGGTCAAAGTTTATGCAAAATTTGTTCATAAAAACCATATATCCATTACATTTCATCAAACTTCAGCTAAAACTTGGGAATGGGGGATATTTAGCAATGACATATGAAGGTACTTTTAAATTTCCTTTACTCAAGGAATGTTCTTAGAATACCAGCTTCATCTTGAACATGCTAAAGGGGGAAAAAAAAAAATATATATATAGTGTTTCCATGACCAAATATGGAATATTGTGATATTACAATTTCCACAGTCTTTCAGCTAAAGTTACATTTGGGTGATGTATGCATAACAGTATAAGCACTGTTTTTGATTCCATCTTTTTTTTTTTCCAAACAGGGGCTGCTAGTGTTCAAAAGGGAAAAACAAATAACTTCTGTTTGAAGGAAATCTTTAAGACATTGAGGTGCAAATTCACAAAGGTATTTTCAATCAAATGGGTGCTTTGGATATAGTCCATGGACTAGAATAACCAAGAAATATGCATACATTGTGCAGGCATGTCTTCACTTGCATTTAGTATAGGATGTTTGCTGAGCAATGTGTGACACACATTTGCACGTTTAAAATTTATAAAGCCACAGACAAAACTCAAACTATTTTTGTGAATTCTGGCATAAGGATATCCCTTTGCAGTTTCTGAAAGGAAAAAGATGTCAATTCGCAGAACATTGTGCTTTGTTCAAAGTAGAGAAATACCTCAACATAATTTTGGTGGCAGGAAAACTGGGCTGGCTACCTTTCTCACCATGTACTTGCAATTCACAATCAAAATCTCAGGGACTACTGTGAAATGGACACAACAATGTATGTCTGGGCATTTGTACCTTAACCCTAAAAGGGCCGGGGGGGCGGAATCCGCCCCCCCCCTCGACGTTTCGCGCTATAATTCTGTTACGCGAGAAGGCCTCGTCGCGAGGCTTCTTGACTTTGTTTGTTCAAGTCTCGCGCAACTTTTGAGACCAAATTTGCGACGTCCGCGCATACTTTTGCGAAGCCACGCCCATTTTTGTAACGGAATGTCGCCCCAAAATGGGCACAATTTTGTGATTTTGTGTACATTTCCTATGGAAAACAGTGCTCTGTCGTGAAAGTCATAAAAACCTGATTATTTTTACAATTAATCACTTTCATTGATTAGTTTTGTGCTAATTATGGTAGAAAAGTGGTCAATGACAATTTCCAATGAAAAAACAAAGAAAAAACAAAAGTTGAAAAACAAAGAAATACATAAGAAATTCTGAAAACAATAAAATACATAAGAATTGAAATGAATTTTGGAAGTTTTTGTGATGTACAATCGTTGAATATGCTGCAACAGATTTACAGACCAAAAATTAGACTCTCAATGCTTTTAATTAGGCTAAAATATGATCTTGAGCTTAATTTGCATAATTAATTAATTAAAATTAGAAATTGATTGTTTCAAAAAATCTTATGACACAATCTTGTAGATTATGACGCAGGTCTCACGCATGCAAAATTTCATCGCGATCGCGCCACCGATGGCTGAGATCTCAGGGGGGGGGGGGGGGGCGGAATCCGCCCCCCCGGCCTGAGCATAGCCAAAAAAGCCCGGCCCCTTTAGGGTTAAAATACACCACAAAATGCTCCATATCAAGCTTAGCATTGGAAAGGAAACACAGTGCCAATATCATTTGATCTTAAAGTCAAGGCAAACTCAAAGGACTAGAACTAAGGTAAAGGACTGGGACTAAGAGAGACCAAATCAGCTCTTTTGATCAAAAAACATGTCAACAACATTTACACTTTTTGGGGGACATATTAAAGGCAAGTTTGCAATTTACTGTTGCAATCTTGACAAAGGTTGCATGGGTGCTAGGCTCTGTTACTATACTCCGGAGATTTGATTTTCAGTCCCTCCTACAAAGGCTGAATTATTTAATCCATCAGACAGCTTGGAATTTCTAGTGACAAACTTTTAAAAACAACAGTCAAGTTACACATACGAGTTAGCAATTCACACGGGGGTTGGCACTTATATTATTTGGCAGAAGAATCAAATGAGCAAATTAATAATATTTATTTTGTGTTTTTGGCAAAACATCTTGCGATTTCTGACAAAAATTCATACATTACCGCCACAGGACAGTTCAAGACAATTATGATAAAGCGGCACTTTTACAAAACAGGAACAATGACGTGACAAGACCTCCACATTTAATTAAGCTTGAGACTTTCCAGACTTACATGTATTTTCTTTTCAAGTGTTTTCGATGGATAATGGTGGGATTTCTCAGAGCTTTTGCAAAATAATATGCAGAACAAAATACTCTCTTTGCTCTGCAATGCAATGGTTTAGTTAGCACAAGAAGACAGCATATGGTGTGTGTAAACAGAAGACAAAAAAATTCTCTGCAGAAAAAAATTAACAAATAATAAAAAGGCCCTGAAATGTACATTCAATAACAACAAAAAAAATCTAGCAAGAATGAATAATGAATAAAGCAGTACATTGTCTCCCGTCAAGATTCACCATCTTATTTCACACAATGCTTTGGTAGTAGTAGCCATACATTACTTCTTTTTAAAATTTCTTCTCCTTTCCTATTCTACACATATTGACATTGAGACATAAGCTTGTTTATCAGTGCCTGGTTGACATGGCAGCCCATCGCGCCACACACAGCAGCACTCGGATACACGCTTTCAAAACTTACACGTACAGAGGTAGAATAATGATAACACGAAAAAACGGCAATAGACTCTCCACCGACCCGATGCGAATCGTCATGAACTTACGTACGACCAGACGGCATCGGATTGTAGCTACACAATACTCTTTCCACATCATTCACTTTTCACTTTCTTTCTTTCTTGGACTCTCCATTCTTTCAAAGAAGACAAGAAGACGAGAAGAAGAAGAAGAAGAAAACAATCTCTCTATGTACATATTACATGCAAATGCTACCATGGCTGTCAACAGTTGCTTTGGAACATTCTGGGCTCACAACCGTCAGTGAGGATCGCGTGAGGTTTGATGTGCTGGCCACAGTTTGGACTGTGGTGGTGAAATCTATGGAACAAAAATGGCACATGTAGGTCAATTGACCACACTGCAACCCAAGCATCCTTCCATCTTTGTCGCACCCCATCCATTTTTCTCACCCCTGTCATGCAAGGAGCTCTAAACTTTCCAAATAATGTGGGCAAGTGCAATGCTACTTGACACAAAGGGTCATAGAAACACTGAAGCACACCTCCCCCCCCCCCCCCCCCCCCGAATAAAATCCTACCCCAAACTAAAAATGTGGTTACTTGACTCAGACTGGCAAATCTTCAGATGGAAAATTTAAATGCTAAGAGCTTGAGCCCAGTATGAAGATTTGCCATTATATCCTAAATAGCCCGTTTATTCCTAATGCACATCCAAACCCAACAGGGGAGCCCAGAATGCTACAAGCTGTTTCACTTCTGCAAGAAAGGCGTGGCATGAAAAGGAAGTCAAACTGCCCACGATGCACGTCTTTTTGCAACCACGCCATCAAATCCTGACACATCATTAAAAATTTCACTTTATTTCACTATTTTTTTCTGTAAAACCCGTCTACTCTTCCACTCCCTGCTCAGTCACTTCTTCCCGAAAAACTAGGGGAAAAAAAATCCATGCAATAACGCTTAGAAGTTTCAACCAAAAAAAGAAAGAAAGAATAATAACGATAATCACAGACTTTGATAACCTTAGGAAGTCGGCAGCAGTTTTCACACAGAATGGCAACATGCATGCAAATAAAACATTTTTCGTCAACCTTTCAAAAATAGAAATCAGAACACAAAATACGGTGGGAAGAACAAGGACTGCACCACTTTGCATAAATATCGTTTCTCTCTCAAATCAAATAGCGTCTCTGCCTCAAACAAACAAACCAACCGACAAACAAAAAATGAAATAGATTAGATCGAGAAGAGCACTCTCAAACACACATCTACTGATCAGCACAGTGAAATTACAAAAAAAAAAAAAAAAGTTACAGAAAAATATGACTTTTTGGTCATCATTGCACTTCAGATAAAACACGTTTTCAAAACAAATGACAACGTTCAAAGTTTTAAAGCTTTCGTTCACATCACCTGACAAAGAACATGACAACATCTTTGCAAAACCCGAAGAGAAACAGACAGAAAAAAAAGAAGCAATTTGAGACATGCTAGCTTCGTAATTAATCATACACATCGTAGGAGCAATCCTTTCATAGTGTGAGTGGGGCTTCAGTCCAGACACTGTGTTTTACCCCGTCGATTGTTCTACATGAAATAAACTGTTACACTTTTCCTCCCTAAGAAGTTCCCTCTTGGTTACTCTCTGCAAAGACCTAGTTTTCAAGAATGCTCCCCCCAAACCAAAAACAAATAAACAACTTAGCCAGGAGTTGTGGGAAAGGAAAGACTTGGACAGGATTCAACTGACAAGCAGTCACTACACACAAACGATTTATGATTTATGTATTTATGTTGTCCTGGCAGATTGAATTCCTGGTCTCACAAATCTGACTCGACAAGATTTTCATTTTCGGATAAAGTCCCACACGAAATGTTCCCTTTGTAAAAAAATTGAAAGTGTGTGTCATCAGTTTAAGAAAAACAAATCACCGTCTCTTTCGAATTTGAGCCAAATGCGCACCAGTGTGTAGAAATGTTTTATAGGTACAAGACGAGCCTTGTACGGCATGAGTTGAAGATGATTCCAAAAACCAAACATTTTTGCTATCGTAGGCCCCTATGTTTGTGTCACAATGTCAAGGGCTAGTATTCCAAAGGAATCCCTTAATAAAAAAGGCGGGGCAAACAGATCACTTACACAAAGGACAGCGCAAGATGCCACCGAAATAATTGGCCTTGCAAACGAGGGAAGATCAGTAACGGTAAACGTAGAGACAGACATACTTATAGCACTTACGAGATATTTCAGATCCTATACAGATGTGACAGTGTATCAAACTTAGCGTTAAAATGAAAAAAGGAACAACACAGAAAAGCTCAACTTGTGACAGTTCTCTCATTGCCCAGCACTCAGTCCTTCCTCTTTTTAATAGTTTCACTGATATCCTCTAATGGCAATTGCATCACGTTAAGGTGGATATCCATTGCGATAAGGTAAGACGAAGTTGCGTGAGGGCGATGTTAAGCGCTAAAATCCTGTGCTCCTACAACAGGCACAGGAAGCAATATTCGGTGGTGCTGCAAAGATCTGGAGCCGAAGCGGTGTAACTGACAAAGGAACGAAAAAATTGTGCTGCTCTCTCTCTCTCTCGAAGCATGAGGATCTTCCACATGTGAGAAGGAAGAATAAATCCACTATTTCCTTTTTTTCTTGTTTGCATCCATAGTGTTGAAAATAATGAGTATAATAGCAACCATGTTCACATCATATATTTAGCTTTAGACATCTCTGGTTGTTGCACACACACACAAAAAGCATTTGGCTGTCATTTCAGAATTTGCAGGGGGCCACATCTCCACATTTGGAATTTGGAAAAAAAAAAAAGAAAAAAAAAAGGTCTCGTCAGACCTCCGCTGGGGATGTCAATGTTGGCGACGTCACACGATTTGAGGCATGTGCCGGATGCGCCTTTGACGCCGGCAGGTACGAAGTTCGTGGGATCGATTGGCCCCCTTTCTTCTCTGAGCGGTGCCGCTCGTGGCGCGGGTGTCGCTGGTTCTGGCGGGGATACTTGCCGTTGCAGTGATGTTGCTGCAGTTGCTGCTGCGGCGGCTGGTTGCGGTGGGGGAAGTGGTGGAGATGTTGGTGGCCGCCCAGCGTGGGCGACAGGTGGGCTGTGGGCGACAGCGGGGCCACGATGCCCGGCGACATGTCGCCACCGGTGGAAGCTATTGCAGAGGGAATGCTGTGCGACTGTCTGACAGTCGGGCTGGCGGGTGCCACATGGCAGTGGTTGTTGTTGCTGTTGTTGTTGATATTCACCCCGCCGCCACTCACATTGCTTGCACTATTTACATGATTGTGGCTCCGGCACAGATGGTGGCCGGAGATCAAGTCTCTGTCTTGATTGTGGACGCCTGTCGTCGGGTTCTCGTACAGGTGCATGGTAGGGATCCTCCCGTTGCACGGCAACGATGAAGATGACATGGTCATCGCTGGGCAGAGATCTCTGCTCTGTTCATGTTCTGCCAGGATAGAGGACAAAGAGATCCAAATAGCTCCATCAGTCAGACTCACAATCTCATATCATCCACTCTGAATGCAACAGGTTGCTTACTCAATATCAACAGCATAACTGATAACAGATAATTTTTCCATATAGAATTTAGGAGGTCACTAACACTTTGCTAATTATCAACAGACAAAAACTGTCAATCTAAATTCATGAAGGCATTATCAACACTTTATAAAGTCTATAGAGACACTCTGTGTCCGCAACCAAGTTAATTTGACTTTGGGTCAGTGGGAGGACTCTCAAGGTCTTGCTATATTCTTACTTAAGAACACAAATTTCACATCTTGCTGCACAGTCTGATCACAGCAAGTATGTCTTGTAACAGACCTTCAGTATCAAATCTGCACTAAATCATATTCTTGCATTTTTGGTTAGACTGAGTGGATGAAATCAGTTGGGACCTGCACAAGCCTGGTCCGTACTCACCATGAGGTATTTTAAAGCTGCTTGGTGAGGTGCACCGGCCGTTGGGCGACAACACTGAGGTATAGGAATGACAGCACTGCGGCGAAGGGTGGTGGCGGTGGTGGTTCTGCCGGTTGACCGGCGAGGCGGTCTGGCTGCCCAGCCCCTCGTCCGAGTTGGTCAGCAGCCGCTCCCGCTGCAACCGGTCCCTGGTCGCCTCGTCCTGGAAAACATCTTCATCGTCCTCCTCCTCCTCCTCGATCTCCGCATCCTCCCCGTCGCTGCGGGCGCGGTCGGGGTGAGTCATCCGCCCCCCGCGGCCCCCCACCCCATGGTGGAGGTACGGGTGCTTGTTGATTGCACTGTCCAGCGAGCGCCCGGCAAGGCCGCAGCAGGGTGGGGCGATGAGCTGACCCCGCCTTTCCAAGGTGTTGTGGTCTGCCTCGCTTACGGAGTCTGTCAGGCAGTATCGGTCTAAGCTGCTGCGGTGGGTGTTATCTGATAAAGAAAAATTCCCAGGTCATCAAATCTGTTCTACAAAATCATGACTATAACCCAAGAAATTTTTGTTGATCTCAACAAAAACATAATGATTTACTACATAACAAACCATCGTTGAATACCACACTTTTCTCGGTGTCTTATAACCTCACTCCTATTTAATCTTCTTTAACCCTCTGCATGCAACATTATACTACCTGCCCATACGTTTTCGTGAAATTTGTGCACATATCACCAAGAAAGGATTTGAGACATCAACTTTAACATAAACTTGTTAAAACATAGATATGGCAGCATTCACACTTTATGACAAAACAGCATCTTACATCTGCCTCAGTGGAATATATCTGATAAATACAAAAAGCATTGTACATTGCATATATTCTGCTTTGAGATGCTTTACTTGTGGAAATGCATTCAAATCTAGGACAAGCTCGGATATTGTTCCATGTATACACAATTTCATCTACTAATCAGTTGTGCCATAATGATGATGATAACTTTTGTGACTTGCACATTACACTAGAATTACCGCACAGCTGAAAAACCTTGACTAGTGCAATTTGCTAATAGACAAAAAACAACAACAAAACATAACAAAAAAAAAAACTGCTGAAAACAAATGCAGTATGCATTTTATGCTCATTGGGTGTATTCTCTGGCAGAATCTGCTACTGCAGACATGATATGGGGCTGTCTGAAAGTAAATTAGCAGCTACACACTGTGTGAATGGTATGGGGCTCTAGCTAACAGGTGTTTGCTGCCCTCTATAGGTGAAAGATTGCGCAGGGAAGAACACATGTGGGAATGATCTGTGCTGAATGTGGCTAGTCTGCTCACCGGTCATGCTACAGCGGTGCTTGGGTCCGCACATGTCCAGCTCCGGTGGGTCCTGCATCTGAGTCTCGCTGGGGAAAATGGCCGCCATGCGCACCCGGCTGGGGAACTTGAAGGTGCTGAGCTTGCCCAGCGGTCCGTCCAGGGAGTCGCAGTCACTGACATTGTCCCCCTGGTACTTGTCGGTTGCTGCGAGATGCGGGGGGAAAAAACAATCGATCGAGGTTGGGGGATATGATTCAAGAGGGAAAAATGAAAACAACAAATTTCAGCAGGACTCTCCATAATTGGAATACACCTGCGTCACAAAGGAAGTCTGACTATTGCGAAACCAAAATGGCAGTACATGTCAAAAATGAGATGTTTAACTTACACTGCACACCAACCAAAACGACATTTATCGATGCAAGCATTGGACATCGAAAACTGCAATCACCCTTGGATCTCCTAGAAACAAGACATATCCCATCAGCCAGTACTAGATAGCACTGCTGTCCCCCGAGTATTTTCACTTTCATGTTAGCCGGTCCCACTCTAGTATTTTCATGTATGGGATGTCTACGAAACATGTCACTCACTGCACAGTTAGAGCCTGTATGCATGAAGACCGAATGTTTCAGCCCGAGGAACAGTATGTATGCGAGGAAAATACCAGGACCTCCATGGTCCTACTTGGTGTGATTTTGTGGATGCACTGAGAAATTAGGTTTACTAAAATGATTTGGGCGTTATCAAATTTGCTCCAGTAAAACACTTTATTTGGTGACGTGAGATAAGAGGGGCTCACCTGCGCTGGATACACCACTGCTGGTTTCTTGGTGAATGGTGCCCTCCGAAGAGCCATTCAGGGTGGAGCTGGGGATCTCTGCGGGAACAACGTGGGTCTCTGCAACTAGAGAAGGGAGACAGGGGAGGAAAACCAAAGAGAATGCACATTAATACCTGATAGTATTGTTATAATAACTGCATTGCTACATGCACATCACAAACAGGCCTTGGCAAAAACTAACTACCATGCTTGCCAAAAAACAGGTTTTCCATCTGAGTTTGAATTCAGGATTCCCAATTTTTCTCCAAACACTTTTGAATGCTCATATATGTTTTCATATCACATCAAGCATCGTGGGGGGACTCAAAGCCATGCTCACTGTGCTGAGTGGGTTTCAGGTTCAAAACAGTTGAGAAGCGCGGCAACATACAATACTTGCTGTGATTTTTTCGAGAGCAAAAGGCAGATTGATCCCACGCCCTGCTCACCTCGAAATCTCTTGGGCCGCCTACGAGTCTGGTAGATGATGACCACCCAGATGAGCGACGTCCCCACCACACAGCAGATGACTACCACAATGATGATGGTGGTGGTGGTCATGTTCCAGATCGTCTGAGTGTCTACGATGGAGAGGAGTGATACAATTATTGCATCTCAACACAAACAAAATGGCATGTGTTTGGGTGTGTTGCAGTATATGGTATATTGACTGGAAGCTGTGTGAGAATTTTGTCTTGAGAAATTCATTTCGCTGCAAGAATGCTTTGTGATGAAATCAAGAAACACAGTCAAATCATGAAAAGAAATTAATTAAATAATCAATTAATTGCATGAAAAAACACTATTCAGAATGGATGTTACTAGTTGGGATTTATTAAGGCCTGGGTCTCACAAGCTACTGTGGTTTCTATCTAGTAATTTCAGTTGCTCCATGAAATGCATACGATAGTGACTCTTTAATGGAGTTGGTGAAATGCCAAAAAAACTTCTGGAGAGTCACAGAGAAGCAATTAAATGACTAGGTCAAGAAGTGTGACAGCCATCACACAGCCTACTGGCTGTATGACTGCAGCTTCTTGTAGACTTACTCTTTCTGACAGTCAGTTTAGCACCATCGGTCTGAATTCCAAGCATGTTGGATGCCTCACAGACGTAGCTGCCGCTGTCGGCACTCTCGGCGTTCATGATGATCAGGTACCGGTCAAAGTCTGTCAGGTGCGTCCCCTCGCCCGGCACAAAAGCAACCCCGTCTTTGAACCACCGGATGTTGGGCCGCGGACTTCCCTCGGCGTTGCACTCCAGCACCGCCGGCTCACCAACGGTGACGCTCAAGTCCTTCATCTGGCGGGTGAAGAACGGCTGCTCCAGCACTGTCAAGCTGGCATTGGTGCTGATGGTGCCCGCAGCGTTGTGGGCGGTGCAGGTGTAGACGCCGGTGTCGATCATCTGCACATCATCGATGTAGAACCGCTCCAGCTTCTCATTGAGCTTGAAGCGGCGCTGCCGGGCGGCTGGGAAGTTGATGCCTCCGTCCTTCTGCCACGCGATCTTTGGAGTCGGGTGCCCCACTGCGGCGCATGGGAGATTGGCAACGCCCCCGACTTGGACATTGATGTTAATCGGTGTGCTGGTGAATGATGGGAAAACTACACAGAAAGCAAAGGCAAAGAGTAACAGATTAATCAAACAGTCCATATAAAAATCACACGATACCGCACTCTGATTTCAATAAAAACTTTCCAAGCAAACACTGCTTAATATATAGGAAATTTTGTACATCTAGCCATTTTGTAACTGCATTTAGCCCCCAACAATCCCATGCTCTATTTTTCCCCCAATGTCAACCATAATACCGTTCAAAAAAAAAAGAAAAGAAATCAAGGTCATGAACGAATAAAACGCTACACACAAAGATGTCATGCTTCCTGGCACATATAAAATCCTGACGAACTGCAATGGGCGAATGATATTATGAGCAGGAATGAACCAAGCAGAGAGGGAGAAGGGATTCACTGAGGTAGAGGCAAGGTGTAGGGGAGGGGGAGAGTGCCCCCCTCCTTCCCCCTCCCACACACACACACACACACACACACAAATACTCACTGTGCACGGTGACCTTGGCCTTCTTGGAGTACGTGGAGCCAAACTCGTTGGAGATGATGCACTGGTAGCGCCCCTCCTCCTCCTCTCGGATATGGGGCAGGCTCAGCACGGACGTGTACTCGTTGACGCGGTTTGGGTTCAGCCGCTCGTAGTAGATGGTGTTGGCAGCCTCCAGGATAGTCTGGAAGGGGGGGGGGGGCATTGACATTAACAAGAATAACAATTGAGGATCAAATTCTTGGCGTGCGTACATGGGTGCTAAATACAAAAATATACTCTAATCTCTAATCAAACCATAGCACAGTTTATTGTTACAAATCACCATTTAAAAAAAAATATTGGTAAATATTGTTTACTGAATGATGCTGGTGAATTACAGCAAATATCTTAGTAAACTTGAAAGCAGTAGTCTTTGTCACTCCATACTGAGAGGGCTATTAAGTTGCGACAAAATCATCGCACATCATGAGCCCCAGATTATATCAATTCAATTCATTTGAATTATCAAACAATAAAGCACTTGCTTTACATGTAAAACTTCTCCTGAGAGAGAGAGAGGTAACCAACTCAATTTCTGTGTAGGTCATCATTCTACGACACACAGTTCTCCGGCCAAGGTGTGTGCATTACACACAAAATATGCTTACATACGTGTACTCAATTTCTGTGTCGGTCATCATTCTATGACACACAGTTCTCCGGCCAAGGTGTGTGCATTACACACATAATATTCTTACATACGTGTACGTCACACAAAAACCACCCACCCTGTCCTTCTTCCAGACAAACTTGACTGGCGTGTCACTCGTACTTCCAGCGGTACAGATCAAGGAAACGTTGTCCCCTCTCAGTGATGTCACCACATCTGGCTCTCGGATGATAAATGGTTTCAGACGATCATCTGCGACACGAACAAAAGATGGAATGAGTCAGAAACACAAAAATCATTCAAACACATATAAAGAATAATCAGGGATAATAATGGGAGACTGAACTAAAAAGAGTCCTGAGAAAAGTCAAAGGCCCGAGACAAAACAGGGATTCAGCTGGACAATGAGAGCTAAGGAAGAATTTGTTTGAATAGCTGTCGAGGCTTCCAAAAGGAGAGCGTAGTCCAAGAGATGAGAAACTGGAGATAAATGACGCTGCCAAGACGACAATTTCCAATCTTAAAACACTCAAAGTGAGCATATCAAATATCTGACCACAATAGTGAATCTTGTCAGGAATGATTACCAAAGAAAAGACTGTCTAGTGAGTCTAAGGACGCAGAAAACATCCAAAGTATTGCAGATGGAACAGATGAAAAAAAAAAATGAAACACATGAAGCAGGGGGGTGACTAGATGAAAGCATGATTTCAAGCTTAGCAGAAATAAAGAAAACCGAAGTGGAGGGGAGATAAGACAAAGATTACGGAATTAGGAAAGAACTGGTATAGACCCAAGTGAGTAGGTAGCACTTTGTGACATGCTGAGAGGTGAAGTATCATATCATATCATTTCTGTTATTGGCATAAAAAAATGTCATCATACTCTAATTTAACTACCTCCCAGAACAGCTTGAATACACAATCTTGCACAATGGTGCATAGTCTTGAAACTATCCCTCAATTTGGTTACTCTTTCCACTGAGAATGACCCTTCCATTTCATGCAATCATTCTCGCAGAATCCCAAGCGCATGTCCACTTCAATAATCATTCTCTAACCGACAATAGTGGGCAAAACTAACCAAGTCCTCGAGTGACCACTCTACTTCATGCATGCAAACAAAGAAAGAAATAATGAATTCTCAACTCCCCCCTCCCCTTTTCTTTTTGTTGTTGACATTTTTCTTTTTCTTGTGGATGTGTTTTCAACGCGAAACTCAAGCACACTCAAAGACGTTGTTCCTTTGCCATTTAGGCGCGACAATTTTGATTTCGACTTGGGCGAGGAACAGCAGTAAACACTCAATAAGCAAGCATCATCTAATACTTCAAGGATCATCCTTGGCATCAGCCTTACTTCAACTTCGTCCCCCCACTTCTTTTTCTCCTCAAATGACAATTCCTTGGGACAACAGCTTCACTGGGAACCATGGAAGCATAGGAAAAGGAGAGAAGAGAGAGAGAGAGAGAAAAAAAAAAGAGAGAAAATGAGGGGAAGGGGGGGGGCAAGAAAAAAAAGGAAGTAGCAGAAAGACATGGGGCAAGGCTGTGAAGAGATGAATAAAGAGATAGGCGAGAAAAAAGCGATATAAAGATTTGAATTGCAAGTGACGCACAAGAAGAAAACAGAAGAAGACGAGTATGGCGTTAAAAAACCAAAGAGTAAGAAGGAGACAGCAGAGATGCTGAAATTTGCGCAGCCTGTCAATTTTCGCTGATCTTTTTCCCCCCCTTTTTATTTCTCGGAGACTGAGCCGGAAAATGAGGTTAAGTGGACAGAACAAGGACGGGCTGCGGAGAGGAAAAGCAGACAGATATAGGACACATGCCATGTGAGATAGAGCTCAGGTCAGTAGAGGGATGGAAGGGTAGGGGGAGGGGTGGAGGAGGGGAGGAGGGGAGGAGGGGGCAGGGGGAGGGGAAGATGATCCACCCTTCAGTCGGGAGCCAAAAATGTGTTCTACCTTTAGCAGTGATTGGATCATTGTCGGATCAACCCTCTTCACCGCTTGGTAGGGTGGGAGGCAAAGTTGCTGGCAACATTTCTGACAAAATAGGGAGCCATGATATAACAGAAAACAGAAACATCCCCCCCCCCCCCCCCAAAAAAAAAAAAGCAAAAAAACAAAACAAAAAAGCTGCAGCTTGGGATGAGGGCTCACCACAGGTGAATTCCTCTGCGGCGACGCTGAAGATGTTAGCACCGTGCAGAACGGCCGGATGGTCGCATCGACCGTCCACGCCCGCCTCCAGATTCTGCGCCTGCAGCCAGGTGGGGAACCATGAAATCTGACAGTCACACACCA